>NC_039247.1:23351667-23689167 GCF_003368295.1 Carassius auratus | reverse complement strand
GATCTACACTTAGAAACCCTGCTGATCTCAAATCATCTTTCATTAGCGATCCATAACTGCCCTCCACAGGCTGGCTCATTAGCTCTTTATGCTGCAATGCTTTGTCTAGAAATAAAGAGTTCACAGCAAAGAGAGAATCAAGACAGAAGCAGGTGCCACACATGCATGTGCCTTTTCAATTCAGTAAATTATGCCACATATCTCAATCTTTCTTAATGTTTTTGTTTCTCAGAATTGGCAATTACCTTATTAAATCAGGTCCTTTTTCTTGACATTCTTACATGTGTAGTCTATTGAGCTTGTGTTCCTAGGGCTGGTTGCACCAGCTGTGTAAAAGTTACCTAGCCTAGTTTTTAAGTAAATGGGCACTAAGTTAAAACTTATGCACTACTAAATATTTTTTCGTTGCACCATTAAACTTAATTGAAGTGTAACTCGACCTGGAGTAACGGCTGGAATAAAATGAAAGACTGAATGAATTGCATCAATATGCTCTTCTTTTACCCGACAACCTTCAGTCTTTAAGACACACATATGGTCCTTCTGACATTTACACTCACATACATATTAAGAGAGAGAAAAATATGTGAATAAATGTAGGCTAAGTGCTTCTTCAACACTACATCCACAGCGCACATACATGTGCTTCAGTCCGTAATGCACTGCATGTCAAATAAAAGTCAGTCATAATAAATACATTTAATTTCTTGTTTTTTCTTTCATCATTTAATGAGCCTTACATTATATTTAATTTACAGTTTCTGAATGTTATTTAGGCTAAATATAAAAATAGCTTACCAATAGGCTAATGTTTATTCATGATTTGATTTGTTTTAACTCCGAGGGAGAGTCAGCCACATTGCCACATTAAAAAAGTTAACAGCTTAAGTCATTTGTGGATTAATGCTTATTGGAGACGCGAACCGTTTAAAACAATTCAGTTCGATTTGGTGAACTGGTTCAAAAAGATCTGGTTACATCGAATGATTCGTTCGCAAACCGGATATCACTACACTGCAGTGAACGCGCTCAACAACAGACCTGGAAGAGAAGACAATGCTGAATAAAGTTGTAGTTTTAGCTATTTTTGGACCAAAATGTATTTTCGATGCTTCAAAAAATTCTAACTGACCCTCTGATGTCACATGGACTACTTTGAAGATGTTTTTCTTACCTTTCTGGACATGGACAGTAGACCGTACACACAGCTTCAATGGAGGGACTGAGAGCTCTCGGATTAAACCTAAAATATCTTAAAATGTGTTCTAAAGATGAACGGAGCTCTCACGGGTTTGGAACTTATTAATGACATAATTTAGATTTTTGGGTGAACTAACCCTGTAAATTACATAAGAAATGAAGAGGGAGAATACACTCGAGATAATTCCATATTTCTGTTCTCACGGGAAAAAAACAGTTAATTTAATTTACTGTTAGTTTCTGTAAAATATTAGATTAGACATTTTAACGGACAATATTTTACATTACTTAATTAGAAATTAATGTGGTCGAATATGTTTTGTGAGTATAAAGTATGAATGACCAAATGATTTTCAATGAAAATCTGTATAATATCCAAAAACAATACATACTTACACAGTAATATTGTTACCCTACATGTTTTTGTAAGTATATTTACCCTATTTTAAGATTAAAATTATATGTAGCTATTGATAGAGCCTGTCTTTGCATAACACTGTGCACTTGCCTACAGTGAATGAGCCCCCCCCCCTTATTTATTTATAATTTGTATAATTATTTGTACAATTACAACATTATATCAAAATGAATAGGCCAACAGCTGAACCGTGCCTTCACGGAAAATGTCCGACAACAACAACAACAACATCTTTTTGAAGTAGTCAACAGAACATTTAAAATATAGCTAGCCTACAAACAAAATAAATAGATTGCTAAATCTAATAAGACAAATTAGAACAAAGTGTTTCACTTTACTGAATGATGTAGGTATGCATTACAAAAATTACAAATAAAAACAGCAAAAACTAAGTGTTATATTCTATGTTGTTTTATAACTGGTCTTCACCTGGTAGTGAGGTTAGTGATTGCTATAAGGATTGTAATCAACTAACTGCACTGCCTGATGACCACACAGTAGCCTATATTCTCTGGCAGGTTCCATTTCCATCATCATTATTAGTATTATAATTGTTAATGTCTCCAGCAGAACCTACTAAAAACCTTTTTTTTTTTTGCAACTCACAAAGACTGGGCTGTAAATTCCAAATAGACCAACAGAACGCATAAATGCTGTCAGAAAAAACAGATATCAAATAATTTTCAGTTATGTGCTTCCTTGTAGGTCATTGTGTTGGCAGTATGGTTAGTGATTGTAGTTTATACAAAACAATCAGCTAACAACACTGCCTACAAACCAACCCCGACAGGTTAATATATCAGCACACTAACTGGTTTCTAACATCTTGACCTAAAGGAGACAAACAAAATAAGTCAGCATAACAATATATATTTCAAATATGTAGGCTAATTTACATACCCAATTCGAATAAATAAATAATATCCATTGATTACTGAGGCATAACAAAAATATCCTAATAATCATTTTTTTATTATTTTTATTTAATTTTTTTTAGAATAGTGTTAAATCACCTGCCGGAATGTTTCTGCACTCTCAGGTTTGTTTTCATTTGGCTACTGTTGTAATATCCATGCTGACGTCACATCTCCAGGTCGGGTTGAACATGCAGTACTTCTTTTTAATTGTAGTCCTGCCAAATAAATCAGTTTATAACAAAGCGCTCCAGACTTTTAAAGTTAGTCAATTTTACCTGAAGACAATCATCGGGAGCTCTCTGTGTCGCCTCATCATCTTGCATGGTCCCTCTGCGTTGGATTCCACCACACGTTGTCTGTATTTATAGCCAGAGCTGATATTGTACGCTCAAATTCAGCGCCATTCGAGGCGGGAGCCACTTGAGCGCGAACCACGGCGCTCACCGCTGAAGATACTGGCGCTATTCTTCCCAGGAAAATACTGAGATGAGCGCGGCACAAAGAGGGAAACTAGCCTTTATCAGCGTAAAATCAGTGGAATGCACTTAATGAACTTGAACTAACGAGCTCTTCAGAAATAAGTAATATTTTGTCCCTTTGCAGTCGATAATATTATTTTTTTTACTGTCCGACTATTCCTCACAGGTGATAATAATAATTCTCCCGCCAAGTCATATACTTCCACAAACTCTGTTTATGGTTGTTGCCGAGCAACAGCCACGTAGAATGTGCTTATTTCAACGGCTTCGAACGCTGCTCAGTCAATCAAATTTTAGAGTGAGAATGATGAGTTTTATTATTCACAGTAGCCTAATATCTGATGATTAAATGTTATCATTCCTTAGATATAAAGAAACCGAAGTCAAGCATAATAAGGCTCGGAGACAAAAAAAAAAAAAAAAACCTCCGAGTCCCTATCTATGTCAACACTGATATCTATCAATGTTGTTAACTGTTGGTAGGCAGTGCTGTACAGTGTTTATAGTGGACAATGGTTTTCTGTATAGGTTACCTAAGAAACCACTTAGTCCACTTGAAGACAGGTCTAGGCTTGCCCAGAGGGACTAGGTAAAAAGAAAAAAGAAAACTTATGTCCTTGTTTTATTTATTGTGAACTAGGCCCATTAAATGAATCAATCCGGTATAAAAGCAAACCAATATCATGCTTATAAATGGGAATGCAGACACCAAAGTATATTCACACTCATTTACAATATTTGTCTACAGCATATCTGTCTACATATATTAGTTCACACAGCAGTTTTCAAAATTCCGCTTTCTTGAAAGGAGACTTGATTTTGCATATAATTAGCTCCTCTCACAATCTGAAACACCTGTTTAATCTAATTACAGATGAGTACTGAGACTTTTTAAAGGCTGAGACTGATTTTTTTAGTTATTGTGTTTAAGATGATGTTGCATAGCTGAAGCGGGACAGCAGAGTTATATTTACTTCTTAAGCAGCTGTATTAATGAGCAAGTTGTTTGTTTCTATGTGATTTTAGATTTTAAGTATCTTTTAAGAAAAAAAAAAAAGTCCAACCGCTTGTCCCACTGACTCCAAGTTCCAACGTTTAAACATGAAGGAAGAGATTGCAGCAACAGTGTTTTTCATTGCAAGATTAGCAAAGAAACAAGGTAAACTGGATCATGTTAGGAGGGAGAAATTTGCTGTGAAACTAACATCAGTGCTCTTTGAAAATTATAAAAATCACTGGTACCCAGAAAACCCAACCAAAGGACAAGCTTTTAGGTGAGTAGCCTGATGCTAGCTTAGCAGATCAAATGCTTTATTGGATTAATTCAAGGGCCTTTTTTGTTCTTAGGTGTTTAAGGATGAACAAGACTCAAATGAGAGACCCAGTTATTGAGCATGCATGTCGGCAGAGTGACATTGTTTATGAGCATCTTGGATTACCAAAGGAAATGACCATTTGGGTTGATCCGGGAGAGGTGTCATGCCGGTAACACATGATTTGCTGACTTGTCACTTGACTTGTTTAATCCATACTGGTTTTGATGACTTGACCGTGCCAATGTAGTACTTCCAAAATCTGAGAGCGTGTTCATTTTCTTAAAGGTATGGTGAAAAGTCAACGCCATTTTGTGTTACTCAGTTGGAGGGTCAAAAGAGAGATGGGGAGTTCTCTCGTAGGATAAATAATGCAGTGGAAAGAGCTTCATCGGACTACCACTCTGGGACCTCCTCTGATGAGGAGGGAGGAAACACCAGCATGAGCAGCAGCGTGAGTAGCAGTGTGAGTAGCAGCAACAGCAGCAGTCTTTCCGTTCCAGAGCCTAAATGCATCCCAACGGTTTCCAACCCAAACAGTGTCTACCAGGTAACATTCTAGATAACCACTCTTCAGTCCCTGTGCATGCTTCTAATATGACTTGTTTAAATTGGCACCATTTTAACTACTCCTGTTCTCTATCTATAGTTCAGTGAGTTCGGGCAGCCCCCACCTATGCAGAACTGGGGCACATACCCTAAAAGAAAGCCGTATGCCTCTGAGGGCTACCAACAGAATTCCTCAGGTGGACCATACCCACCTCATAAGAGTTTCAAGGGTTACAGGCCCTCCTACGCCTTTTCTGGTCCAAGGGTGGACCGATATCACTGGGTCAGCAAGAACCGCTCCTAGATTAATTTTTTTTTAAAGCCAGTGTGTTTTGCTGAATCGCTATGCAGGCGTGTGTGTGTGTGGTCTAGAATATAACTTAACTTCTATGTAAGACCTTTAACCAATTATTTATGGAGTCATGTGGCAATGCCATGAATGCACTTTTGTTTTAAGTTCGTTTTAATGATTTATTTGTGGAAGACTTTCTAAATAAAATCTATTTTATTAAAACTTGTGTGGCAGTACTTGGTCTATGCTGATGCCACTAGATGGTGGCAAATATCCACAAATCTCACTTGTGTGAACTTCCCACTTTAAGTCCATGATTGATGCCAGATTTTGAGTGAGATTGTGTGGTACATGAATAATTGTGTCTATATTTTTTTTTTTTATAAAATTTGCAAGGTTTTTTTCCCCCCTTCTCAAATTGTGTCCCAAGTATATTATGCATTGCACTCTATGGTAAGCCAGAATGATGTAAGCTTCCCCTCCCCCTGAGTGTATGTTGACTCATGAAACGAGAAATATGGGAAAGGAAGTTGGCTGGTGCAGGATGTCCCCACAAGTGTATAATTTAATCATCCTTATTTGTGTCACTATCTGTGTCAGGATAATGACGCTAATGAACAATCAGCAACTTTTTTTTTTGTACAATTTACTTGAGCTGGAGCAACGTGTAATGCCACCACTTTAATAAATTTGTTTACATGGAGATAATGGAATCGTGCATTTTCAGGCCCCCAAAACGGCATTGTTGAGTACATGAATGGCCAAAACACAAAATTTTCGTTGCAAATGGCAAAAGTTTCCAACATGGCCCTCATAAGGGGCACGTCCTGGTTTTGCAAAGATGTTGTCCCAGGAACATATCTCACTTGGTAAAATCAGATTCTGCCTCATAAGGGTGAGTAAGGGCCAGATTTACTAACAGTTTGTGCCTGTGCAAACCCTCTATTGTCAGGATTTACTAAAGACATGCAGTTTAACATTAGCGAAGAAATGGTGTGGGCGGTGTCTTTTGTGCCTGACTTTATTACATTTCCATACATTTGAGTAGGATGCAAAATTTATGGTAGGAGAGTATTTAAACGAATCATTTTATTTACTAAGGTCTGCAGTAGTCATTTTCCTGGTGCTTGAAGGAAAAAATACCTAGTTTTTAATATTTCCAAAATTTCTGTGATGTTAAGAGTTCTTATGGTTGTCATATAGTGCTGAGGAGCTCAGCTTGTAGTTGGGTTAGGGGTGACTGAAGTGAATGATATTTTGAGTGTTTTGATTTTTTAACTCTAAAAGCAATAGCTGTGTGAATACCAAGGCTGTGATAAATGATTTCTTATGCCATCCATATACAACATGACTTTCAAAGTCATCAAATTTGTTTTCACACTACAAAAATGTCACTACAAAAAAACAGGTGCAATCTAAGGCCAGGTTTACAAGATTTAAGGCCTTATTTTCACTCAAAAGTGTTTTTTTAGATCACCAACACAAGGTAAAAATCAGAGAATTATTCACTTGAATGACGACTTTATAGCGTGAATTGTCAAAGAGAGTGAAACACTGATGTATTGTATCATCCGAGAAACATAGATGCAGCCAACATGACTTTCAAACTAATCAGTTTGCTGTTTTTTTTCTTCCAAAGACCTGAATATATTGAAACCTTCTCAATATAACTGATCTTCAACTTAAAATATTTTAGTTTAATTGTATTTACGTGTTGATTGCAAAAAATATGTTTCATCAGAACATAAAATACAAGCTGTTGTTTTCATGGCTGTCATTAAATATATTTTTAAATGGTATTTCAGCATCTGCTTGTAGGAAATTAACTGTACAATGCTAATCAGCAAATCTTGACCCCTAGGAGTGGCCCAACATCGTGACATCAGCTCAACCAATGCTGTGAGTTTAGGGCGGGACTTACCAGAAAGGGGTTTCAGTCTACCCAAAGTGAATAGCCATTGTTCTTTTCAATGATGTGCTTCAAATTTATGATGTCCTTTAAATTCCAAGTCCTGTAGTGTGAAATGTGAAGTGTTTTGACTAGAACTGACATCGGCAATGACAGACAGTTGTGTAGTGTGAAAACAGTAGAAATCTGACAACTTTGAAAGTTGTGTAGTGTATGGCTGGAAACCTGCGAAAAATCTGGGTTCCATATGTGTAGTGCGTGGGCGGCATTACTTGCTCATTGCATCTGCCCACAAACATGTGCAGTGCTAGCAACATGAAGTCTTTTAACTGGACAGCTTAACTGAATATTGAACTATAAATTTATTTAAAAACAGACCTGAATACCTTCTCAATATAACTGAGCTTTAACTAAAAATGTTTTAGTTTGCCATTTTTCCCCCCATAATACTTATTTATGTGTTGACTATATAGTATATATAATATACAAGCTAGTATATCCATTGTTAATAGACAAGAAGGATACTTTTGAATGGTATTCCGGCATCTGCTTGTAGAAAATTAACTTTGCAATGCTAGCCAGCAAATCTTGACCCCTTGGAGTGGACCAACATCGTGACATCAGCTCAACCAATGCTGTGAGTTTGGGGGGCGTGACTTACCAGAAAGGGGTTTCAGTCTACCCAAAGTGAATAGTCATTGTTCTTTTCAATTATGTGCTTCAAATTTATGATGTCCTTTAAATTCCAAGTCCTGTAGTGTGAAATGTGAAGTGTTTTGACTATAACTGACATCGGCGATGACAGACAGTTGTGTAGTGTGAAAAGAGCAGCAATCTGACAACTTTGAAAGTTGTGTAGTGTATGGCTGGAAACCTGCAAAAAATCTGGGTTGCACATGTGTAGTGTGTGGGCGGCATTACTTGCTCATTGCATCTGCCCACAAACATGTGTGGTGCAAGCAACATGAAGTCTTTTAACTGTACAACTTAACTGAATATTGAACTATAACAGGTCTATAAATTTATTTAAACACAGACCTGAATACCTTCTCAATATAACTGAGCTTCAACTAAAAATGTTATACTTTGCCATTTTTTCCTCCATAATACTTATTTATGTGTTGACTATATAGTATATATAATATACAAGCTTGTTTATCTATTGTTTGTAGACAAGAAGGATACTTTTGAATGGTAATCTTGACCCCTTGGAGTGGACCAACATTGCGACATCAGCTTAACCAATGCTGTGAGTTTGGGGCGTGACTTACCAGAAAGGGGTTTCAGTCTACCCAAAGCAAAATGGTCATTTTTCATTCCATTGCTGTGCTTCAGATTTATCAGGTACTTAAAATTTGCAAAATGTGGTCTTGCTTTCTGCACTAAAATATAGGTGGAGAATGTGAATGTGTAAATGCCTGAGATATCGGGTGAATACGTTCACTCCATTATGTGTTTGTGCAGTGACCCGAGGTCAACCATATTGGAGTGATTTCCCAATGCTACATTCCTTTCATTCTCCACCTCCTCCAATCCCTTGCTGTCTACCTTTGTCAAGAGAGAGGTCAAAAACAATCATAAAAAAGAGTAGTTTATGGTCCTAAACCTAAAGCTTATGTAACACACCCATTATGGATTTAGATTAACTTTCTGGATCATTATAATAAGCAAGAGCTTTCCAGTGACAATTGTTATTCCAGTGTGAGTACTTCATCTGGCTCACATCAGTTCATAAGTAAAATGTAAAGAAGTCTGCAGATGAGAGTCTGAAGTGAGCAGTTGTGGGACAATGTTGTCCTACACCACTTTAAAGACAATGAAATAAAAAAAATTAATTTAGATTGAACTGACAGTCATCAGTTATATTCAACTACAACAACAACAACAACTTATTCAGAGCATGATAGTTAAGCCATTTCTAAGTCATTGCACATGAGCAAAACTTCCCTGATTTCAGTTTTCGATCCAAAAACCAAGTGGTTTACATGTTCAATTGAATGAATTGGAAAAGTTTTATCACGCCCCTCTCATTGTTCAAGAACTATGAACACGAAACTTCCGAGCCTCAAATGTATAAAGTAAAATGTAAATCACATTTAAAAACAACTTCAAACATTCATTCTGATTTACCAAAAATAAGCACACAAAAGTCATGGTACATTGGTACACATAATACATATCATTTATTTAAAATAACATAATCATGTAAATCTGAACTGAGCACTGGGACACAGCAGTCATCACATGTTCTGAAGCACTAATCTTTGGCAATTGTGCAACTGACTTCAAATAAAATAAGTAAACAAAGTAAATTCAATTAAAGATGTGCAAACTGTTATTGATTAGAAAAATCCATAATGATAAAGGTACTTGTTTTTTATTTTAACTGTAAGAGTTTTTACACAGTATGATCTGTTCCAGATTATGTTTATGTGTGGAATACTCTCTAGGACACTGCTAACCAGGATTTGTTTGATTCCCATACTAAACAATATTAAACACTTACAGTTAAAAGATAAATATACATAAAATAAGAAGTAATGAAACAAAAAAGTCACTAAAAGAGAAAAAGACACAAATGTTTATAATGATAAAGGCTAGTAGTGGAAACGTCATTCTTTGAGATACAAATTCGAATTACAGAGGTGTGAATATTTTTGTAGAACAGTGCAGACATTTTGCAATAGTGAAAGGAACGGGTGAAGGAACAATGCATCTATTTTTCTGCGTACTGTCTTCAGTTTTAGAGGATAAGGGGATTTTTTTGAGCCTTGTGGAGCTGGTTTGCTGAGTTCATTATCATCCAAAAGGCATGCAGAGTGTTCTAAAGAATGACATTTCATTGGCTATAGTCAGGGGCACCATAACGGGGGTACAGTTACAACAATTCCAAGGACTCAGGAAGAAGGGAGGGGCCTGGGTAGCAAATGCAACTGAGGGGCCCAACAGTTCAGTTTCCAAAGAAAGTGAGGAACTTGCTTAGTTTAACAGTCATAATATAGTGCAGTCCCCTATTGTTTGTGAAGCAACAGCCACATGTTTTATCATCAGTGGTTGCACTGGTTGCAGTGGTTGTATTTAATTTATAATGTTTAATTAAACTCATTGTACAGTAAAATGATTTCTAAGTGTAGAGTTTAAATTTATTTTATATTATATTTTTATTTTATAATATATTAATTATGAGGCTGAAAAAAGCCTAAAAACAAAATGGAAAATTAAAATGAATATATATGTGTAGATGGATTATTTCCACAGAGTAAAAGTAAATATTATGAAATAACAGATGATTTAGTGTAACACTAAGTCAAAACCATTGACATGCTGTTTGGTTTAATAGAGTGTAGGATGTGCTTTTGGCCAACAAGATCACATGAGTAATGATCACTTAGAACAGATGGTACATAATACATACACTATCATAATTCAAAGGTAATTTTTTTAATTAATATATTTATAGAGCTAGTATGCATCAAAAGTGACAGTATAAAAAAAAAACAATTCGCAAATGAAAGTTCTTGAGTGAATTCACAATAATCTGGAGTTATTCATTAGGCGTCGCCCCCTCACTCGGATTATCCTACCCCCTCCCCTAAAATGAGTGTGAAAATAGATTTTAATTATGAATTATAATGGTTTATTTAAAAAAATGTTGCCAAATGCAAATTCATGCTCTCTAGCATTAATATGATGCTAAAATTTAGGACAGTCCAGTTTCACAAGTTAATTATTTTGCTGTATTGTTATTGTCCTCTGTATGGAGAATGGAGACACCGCCTTCAGGTCAGTTCAGGAGAGGTTTGGCCATGCTGCAATAGATCTCTTTGCATTGCACAAAAACACTCTATTCTTCATGCTTGTGCGAGACAGTCCGCTAAAGCCGCGTTTCCACCGCAGAAACTTCACCAAGGAACTAGGGACTTTGGCCTGGTACTTGGTGTGATTCCACTGCAGGAACCAGTAACTAAATAGTTACTGAACTAAACTAAAAAGTTCTGGGTAAAAAAAATGCCCCTGAGAAAGTCCCTGCTGGCGAGGTAGTTCTTTTTCAAAGTTCCGGAACTTTCGTGGGCGGGACTTGGGCACTAAACATCCTGATTGGTTGGGTTCACAGTGCATTGGTTGAGTTCAACCACCATTTATTCGGATCAACATTTTACTGTTATTGTGTCATGAAATGTAATTTTAAAAGTATTTAAGGTGAGAATGTTGGTTTTTAAAACTCAAATCTGTGGTTTATTTATAAAGACAGCGCCTGTTTAAAAATGTGTTTCGCCAATCTCAGAGATGTGAGTTCCAAGCGATCAGCGGGAGCTCAGTGCTTATGTGGTTAAACAGAAAATATAACTAAGTTTTGGGTAAATCTAACAGGTAATCTTTGGTCTGTATTCATTTTATCTATATGTTCACGAGTTCATGCTTACATATAATTAGCTGAGGTATGGTATGCATATTTGGCATGCTGTCCGGGGAAGGGCTCCGAGCTTGTGAATACGAGAGTTGGTGATGCAGATTTTGGCAAACTCAGGTGTGCCCGGTGATCAACTTAAGACTGAAAAAAGTCTTTCTGCTTACTTCCAAAGCAGACAAGAAGCTGCTCAGAGCTTCAGAAGCTCTGGGTGTGGTCCACTTACATTTTTAACGCTCTTACATTGCAACATCAAGGCTGGATCTGTAAGCGGTTGCAGGTTCACCAACTCTACTCCGAATGCAGTAGTGGGTACCTTGGGCATGTATCCAGGCAGTGGTCTCAGGACAACATGAGAGTAGGCCAGCCTGAACACAAAGCACTCTTCACTTGCTGAAAACGTTTGGAGGTCCCCGACCCTCTTGATGGAAGTGAGTGAAAACAGGAGCGCTGTCTTGAGAGACAGAAACTTCAGCTCAAGTGAATCAAGTGGCTCAAAGGGACCCCTTTGAATTACAGCCAGGACAGCAGATAGATCACAGGAGGGTATTAGAAGTTTCCTAGAGGATTCAACCTTCTGGAACCTCTCATGAACTTCCTGGGGCCCTCCCAGGGGCCAACTATCCACTGCATCGTGATGTGCTGTGATAGCAACAACATACACTTTCAAGGTGGAGGGTCACAGCCTACACTCCAACTTTTTTTTGTTTTGCAGGAAAGAAAGTACAACTCTAACCAACTCCAGGGATCTTGGTGAGATATACACCAATTCATGGACAAACTCCACTTCAAAGCATAGGCCTACCTCATAGATGGAGCTCTAGCCTGAGTGATAGTGATAGAGCTCTAGCCACCACTGTCATATTGTGCCCAGCCCCTGAGAAAGGAGGTCCCTCCTCAGGGAGATGCACCAGGGAGGGGCTGTCATGAAGAGGAAGAGTACTGAAAACTAGGTCTGAGTGGTCCAGTAAGGTTCAACCAACAGGACCTGTTCCTTGTTCCCCCTGACCTTGCACAGTGTCTGTGCGAGCAGGCTCACTGGGCGAAACACATACTTGCAAAGAGGCCGAGGCCAGTTCTGTGCTATTGCATCGGGTCCTTGGGTCATGGAATAGTACAATTGGCATTAGGAGGATCCATGGGAAGCAAACAGGTCCACCTGACATGATCGCATGGTCACGCACTCTGAAAGCCAAGACATGGAAGACAGTGATCGTGGCAATCGTCAGAGGACAGGAAAAAACGCATCCAGAAGGACACGGACGAAATGTTGTCTTCAAAAAGACATGAATCATCTGTGATTTGCTATTTTAGGAAATCTGCTTTTTTAGCTGAAGAGCCCCTGGCGAATTGCTAAAAGGGACACCACTGTTCGCGCTGCACCGCCAACCAATACAGCTTCCCAAAACACAGCAGATGAATGGCTTTGTGGAATATAACAGTTTCATACAACTACTCATCTCCAAAGCAAAAATCTAATGAGCTGATGCGTGCTGTCACCTTATATATCCATTGGCTCAGCATGCAAAATCCACTAGCCGTTTTCTCTTAAACTTAGAGATGATTGGGCTCCCAAATGAGACCCCCATATGTTGTTCGACACAACTCGTAGTGACCGACAGAGAGGGAACCCTTAATGCTAACACAAAGAACCGTTTCAGCATTAAAGTGTTATTCAGGACAAGTTCTACAACTTTAAAGAAACTTAACTTAATGATATTAATTAATTACATTTATATAGCGCTTTTCTGCTTTTTCTATGCACTCAAAGTGCTCTACATCTACATCATTTTTTCCCACCTCTAAGCAGCATTACACATTATGTTTAAAGACACCTAAATGTCACTTCAGAAGTGCCTCTGTGCCACCTTTGCACTCTGTTTATTAAATTGTCATTGCGATCAGAGAAGCCTGCCTTTGTTTATAATTGCTGGAGCTGTCAATCACACAACACAAATTTATTAGTGACTTTTATTAGTGAGTTCTGTACTTTTTATTCTAAAACAGTATCAAATAAGGGTTCTTCAGCTTGTAGTAAAAGCAGCTCCATTTTGGTGCTAAATAGAACCCTTTCTATAAGGTTTTATGAAGAATGTCTAGGTTTCGTAATACGTATATAACTTTTATTCCCTGGAGGAAAGAACAGAGATGTTTTCGATCTGAGTAGTAAAAAACAAGCATATGAACACCAGTGAGTGGAATTTGCATTTCTAGCATCTCTTCTATATACACTCATGCTCGACTCGAGACTACTTCCCGGCCATTGAATGGTGCAGCCCAAGGTTGTGGCCCTTTCAGTCAGTCACATTCGATGTTATGTCAACACTGATGTATAGGGTCCCTATGGAAAGTGCCACAATCACTGAACAGTGTTACGAGAGTTGGTGATGCAGATGTTAACAAACTCAGGTTTGCCCGGTGACAACTATCATCGCACATAACCTGTGTCACCTACTCAGCACTCCATGGTGGTGACTTTCGTACCAAGACAGAAAATGAAAAAAACATTGCTCACAGTGAGGAGGGTTTTAGCTCCTGTTCCTTTACATGTTTAATGTTCCTCCCACCTTTGCACTCTGTTATTTTATAATTGCGATCAAAGAAGCCTGCCTTTTTTTTAATAATTGCTGGAGGTATCAATCACGTAACACAAACTTATCAGTGACTGTTTAGGACTTTCACCAAAACTCCCATTATAATCAATAATGCCCAAAATGTACTGTAGTAAACATTTTCCACATGAAATGCTCATTTCATATTTGTCTGTTTCTCTCTTGTTCCGAGGTCACCGTGGCCACCAGATCCAGTCTGTGTACAGATCAGAGGGTCACTGCAGTCACCCGGATCCAGTACGTATCCAGACCAGATGGTGGATCAGCACCTAGAAAGGACCTCTACTGCCCTGAAAGACAGCGGAGACCAGGACAACTAGAGCCCCAGATACAGATCCCCTGTAAAGACCTTGTCTCAGAGGACCACCAGGACAAGACCACAGGAAACAGATGATTCTTCTGCACAATCTGACTTTGCTGCAGCCTGGAATTGAACTACTGGTTTCGTCTGGTCAGAGGAGAACTGGCCCCCCAACTGAGCCTGGTTTCTCCCAAGGTTTTTTTCTCCATTCTGTCACCGATGGAGTTTCGGTTCCTTGCCGCTGTCGCCTCTGGCTTGCTTAGTTGGGGTCACTTCATCTACAGTGATATCATTGACTTGATTGCAAATTAAAACAGACACTATTTCAACTGAACAGAGATTACATAACTGAATTCAATGATGAACTGCCTTTAACTATCATTTTGCATTATTGAGACACTGTTTTCCAAATGAATGTTGTTCAGTGCTTTGGCGCAATGTATTTAGTTTAAAGCACTATATAAATAAAGGTGATTGATTGATTTCATAAGCAAATATGTTACCCACTCATATTATTGGGTGTTTACATTTAAGTCTTAAAAAGACACACCCCCATTTGCAAATCAAAATGCAAATGCAAATGCAATAAACAAGATGACTACATTTACCCTTAACTGTTTATCTTGCTTGAACTTTGTCTTGACAAAAAGTCAATCACTTAATCACCCAGTAAAGAATTGTTTTGTAATAACAACCATCTCACTGTATGTGCTTGGTACCCATTTGTTAAATTTCTGCTTGCATCAGAAATACATCCACTCAGTTGTTATCACAAAATAAATCTTAACCGTGTCTGGTAATCCTTACATGTAGGATCTTCTTTAGCATATTTCTGACTACAGTTTCTGATTTACTATAGTGCATTCAGAATTTTTATCCCTTTTTTTTATTTCAGATTTTGTTATGCTGCAGACTTATCATAAAATGCAGCTCTCTGTATGTCTGCACAACTTCCTATATAATGATTAAGAAAACAATGAAATGTGCGAGGTTGATGCAGGAGCTGTGCATGGCAACTGACTTTACCAGGTGGTGATATCCACTTTACCAGGAGGGTGATATCCACTCTGGTGGTCCAGGAGTGCCATTTCTTGCTCAGCCTAGTTGAGATTAGAGATGTTGAGAAAGTGTGCTTTGTGGACGCCCATCCCCCCCATGTCCCAGGCTGGCTTGTGCAGAGATACTGTCGAGAGCTGTGCATGTATGGCTCCTTTAAAGTATTTTGGAATATAATAGACATCTGGAACAGCTTTGGGATTGTAAGGAATTCGTTACAATCCTAAAGAAGCAGACACTACCCATTCTCATGGAAATTCAATAGCATTACATAAATGTAAGAGGATATTTTGAAAGGTGAGGTTATGTAACATTTTAATTAAAAAATGTATAAAGACAAAATATTTTTGTTTAATGGCTTTTGGACCAAAAAATTGTTAAGGGACTGACTTTTAGATGATGTTCTTAGTTTATCAAGCAAATCTTGTCAATTTTAAAAATAAAGGTTATTTACCAGCATCTATGTTTCCACGAAGAACCTTTAACATCCTTCAAAACTTTCCATTGCACAGAATTTCTTTAAAGGTGTCATATGAGGTGATTTAAATTTTTTCTTTCTCTCTGGAGTGTTACAAGCTCTTGGTGCATAAAGAAGATCTGTAAAGTTGCAAAGACTAAAGTCTCAAATCCAAAGAGGCATTCTTTATAAAAGTTAAAACTCATCCACACCTCACTTAAATGGCTCGTTCTAACACGCTCCACACATCTCTACCTATGTGGGACGATTTGTATAACGCTATATATGGACATAATAGCTTGTACGATTGTTTCAGCTATTAAAATAATTACATTTTGTACGCAATGGCAATGATATATATATATATATATATATATATATATATATATATATATATATATATAATCACTTTGCTATTGCATACAAAATGTAAAATTTTTATAGCTGAAATAATAGTACAAGCTATTTTGGGAGAAGGGGGACAAAAGATGTCCCCCTTCTCCCAAAATAGCTTGTACTATTATTTCAGCTATAAAAATTTTACATTTTGTATGCAATAGCAAAGTGATTATATATATATGAAATAATAGTACAAGCTATTTTGGGAGAAGGGGGACAAAAGATGGGCTCGGGCCGGTGTTCTGTTGATTTGTCCTACCCTGTCAGATTTTCATACCTCCCACTATAACAGTGGGTTTTACAATGACCACGAAATGACAACGAGAAATGCTACTGTAAAGTTATGGTTTATTAATGCCTACACCTACCACAACCCTAAACCTACCCTTACAGTACTGCAAATGCAGTAATTATGTGTTATATTCGTGGTTGTAGCTAGAAGGGATACAGCTACAGGAAATAAACATACAATACAACACAACAATACAACAATAAACATTCTTTTCTACCAATTAGATTGTGTTTTTATTTAAGTCTACACCTACCCCAACCCTAAACCTACCCTTACAGTAATATGCGATATTGATGTGCGCATGAATCAGAATCAGAATCAGAATCAGAATTCTGATTCTGATTCTGATTCTGATTCATGCGCACATCAATATCGCATATTACTGTAAGGGTAGGTTTAGGGTTGGGGCATGCGCAGTAAACCCAGGTAGGATAATTTGACGGGTAGGATGAAATGTCAGGACACTGGGCCAGGCTAGAGCTTGAGTGTCTCAGGCCAGGGCCGGGCTAGGACCCAAATCTAAGGCTCTCTGGCCTACGCTCACTCAACACCATGGTGTGTGACGCTGTTTCGTTGAGAAAGCGAAGCTACTTTGTTTGGCCTTCCAAAAGAGGACACGACTAGAAATCATGTTTATATCATGTTTTTAATGGGTTTTATGTGTATGTCTCATTGCTTTGGCAGGACAGGGCAACAATATGTTAAGGGGAGTAACATTTCTGTCACATGGTATTCAGCCAATCACGACGCACTGGATAACTGGCCAATCAGAGCACACCTCGCATTTCAGACCGAGGAGCCTTGTAAAAATCAACGCGTTTCAGAAAGCAGGGCATAGAGGAGAAACAATAATACACCTAATAATTTTATTTTTGGTAGCATCATATGACCCCTTTAAAGTGGAAAAATATGAATCAGTCAAAAAATGTTCTTCACACTAAGAAAAAAGGACTGTTCACTGAAAGACCACCCCATCCCCCCAACATCCCCCACCCCCTGACATGAAATATGCACCTCCCTTACATCCATTCACATAGAAATTCTTTCTCACTATTGATGCCAGAAAATCAAGTCTGTTACAAGGAACTCAGTTGTTGCTTACCAGAGGTACCAGAACTATTTGACCTGTGATCTCATATCACAGAAGTTTCTATGGATTTCTATGAAAACTTAAGACAAAGAGACTATTTTTAAGGATGAAATTACATTTAATAAGTTGTTGTAGTGATGTTAAAAAATACAGACTTGAGTATAAAACTCATATGTAATATATAAACATAAATGGAGAAAACCATGAATACATAAATGCAGAAAAACTTTACACAAGCCATTTGCCAGTTACATTTTCCATGTAAATGTTTAATATATTAGCTGTGCGATTACAGTACTTTGCATTCATTGCACTGAATCGCACTGAAAGAGATTTCATCACATCATTTGGCATAAAACATTCACATGAACATTGTACTTATGTGAAAAATAAAATAAAAAAGGATTTAACAAAAAGGAAATTACATATACAAAAATAAGCTATTAAAAAATGTCAAACTTGGGTTTTTATATTTTTAAAAATATATATTTTTTAATTAACAAATCTAATTTATATTTCTGTAGCTCTATAGCTTCTGAACATTGCAAAATCCCCCAAAATAACAGCACCTTTGTGTGGCTATCATTGTTTTTTTGATTTTCAAACCCCAGCTGGTCTTCATCATCTCTAGAGTTGAGCGGTGCAGTTCATAGCTTGCAATT
The DNA here is from genome assembly GCF_003368295.1 of Carassius auratus. Classification (NCBI taxonomy): domain Eukaryota; kingdom Metazoa; phylum Chordata; class Actinopteri; order Cypriniformes; family Cyprinidae; genus Carassius; species Carassius auratus. Next base: position 23,670,813 of record NC_039247.1, on the reverse strand, counting down.
TTGGTTGAAAAGCAAGGACCAAATAAAAGAAAAACAACAAGAAGAAAATCCAAGCACAAGCATACAGATATGCTGCTTACATTTAGTTTTTAAGCACCAACATTACAATCACCATAATTAAAGCAATCAGTCCCAACACCAGTGAAGCAATATTCAGGTTCTTTGCAATCCTAGAGGACTCTCGAGCTCTTCCAGCATCTCCAAGTGAATTAGCATTGTCTACCTACAATAAAAAATAAAATAAAAATTATAATAATTATTACAAATAAAGTACAGAATATTATTTATAAGATCTGTAAATAAAATAAACTGTAAGTGACCTACTCTGCTTGAGTAGATGATTGCTGCAACTCCAAGTGGCAAACAGCAACAAAAAGTGTTGAAGATGGACCAGGCAAGATATGTTGGCTCATTACTGCGGGACGTATGCATTTTTCCAAGCTCCTTCAATCTGGTTTCCAAACAGGACAAGCTTCAGTTTCAGACTCAGTGCAGGGTGGGTCGGGGCACTGGTTTAAATATGGTGGGCTGCTGTAAGAGAAAGAGAGAGAGAGGGAAAAAAAGCATGAAAAAGGTTGGGGTAACAATTTTTCCATCATATCAGGTTACTTATCAAGCTGTGCCTAGTATCCTGAATTGATGTCTGGAAAACTGAAAGTCAGGACTATATCTCTACATTTTCAGCTGATAGTATACATTATAAATTGATATAAAGAAAAATTGTAATAAAGATCCAAACTAACTAATCTAAAGGCATTTTCAATCTCCCCATCCAGAAAGCAACTTAACTGTATAAACAACAGCTTACTCAAAGTGAAGTGGATATTTAAGAAAAGCATTCGTTAACCATTACAAGATTACCTTCCATTTCATAATAGGGCAGTTGTGGTTTATACAGTTGTGGTTTGAGCAGTTGATTTTTGCTTCACACACACACACACACACACACACACACACACACATATATATATATATATATAAATAATAAAAATATGTAGATAAAATAGGCAACTGGCAATTAGGATCTATAATAGTATGACAGAGAGGTCTGAATGTTTTCTTGTTGTTTTTCAATTATATTTAAATGATTGATAGTGGCAGGTTTCAAACAGAAAGGAGCGTAAATTACATATAATTAATAAATAAATAATTTGTTGCAAGTTAGAGCCTAAAACTGGCAGTTTCCTGTAAATGGATCTTTGATCTCATGCTAAGTCATGCGAAGTCTCATGCTAAACTTCTGTCAAACCATTTGTTGAAACTTTGCAGAGAAATGTTATTCACTGCTTTAGCTACAACAGATTATGCAGTTTGCTTGTGTCTGACTGGCTGTATCTCTGTGTCTATTCTTTAATGCTACTTTAGAAACTATGGATCAGTGGTTCCTACTTTTTGTCTTTGAAGTCTCCATCTGATAAACCTGCAAACTTAAACAGGCCCAGTGCGGGCTTACCCAGGTGAGGTCCACAGATTTAGATTTTTCACTCTCTGTGAACCCCCCCCCCCATATTATGGGACTTCTCACTTTAATACAACGATGGCACAGTGTGTGCCAGACATAAACCTGTTAATAAGAATTTTGTGGGCAGCTTTTTTACCTTACCACTAGGGTTGCAAGAATGATTTAGGTTTCCTTAATGTCTCCATGAAATCAAAATTATAATTTTTTTTTGGGTGTTAGCATCAATATGCTAGTCTTAAGGTTATCTATAAGACAGTATGATCCAAACAGTGACAAAATTCGCATTTAGAAGAAAAAAGCATTCAAAGCTTGCAGCCCATCCCTTCTGCCAAAATGGCTCAATGATGTTGACCACACAGTATACTTCATCTTCTCATCAAAGCTTCTGACCAATCAAATGCTCTCTAGAATCTGAAGCTCCCTCCTCCTGCACTATAACTAAAGACGCTGAAACGCTGGCTGAGATCGGTCACTTGTTCAATGTGTAGTATTTCCTGTACAGTAAACGCCTCATAGTTGTAGGTGATAGGGAATGATTCAGATGTAAATATGCTTTTGATTGGTGCAAATGAGGTCTGATTTCATGCGATCCGCAGCAGCACACATCTGGACTTTGGCTCTGCAAAAGCACTGAGTGGATCATATGTCAAAATATATCAAAAGTCAGCATTTATTAAAAATGTTTGCAACTACACAGCCAACGATTATGACCACTATTTTGTTTTACTAAGAGTTTCATATTGAATCTAGGGGGTAATCTATTAGACTGTGGCTGTCAAATGTGGCTTTACCGAGCTCAACAGCTCTGGCCTGAGCAGATATAAACAAAACGTTATTGGCTATTTTAAAAAGAGGGCAGGGCTGCTCGATATGTCCTGCCCTCTCTTCCTGTTTCAGCTGAAATTATGTCACCACATAGAGTAGCACTGCTTTTTTCAAGGCACTTCAGGGGACCTATAAGTAAGGCCATGCGTTAGAGAGAGTTAAAAATTAGAGATTTATATGTTGCTTTAATAAAACCAATGATAGAGTATGGAAGCATAGTGTTAAGATCAGCATTGAAAACATCTTTAAAGAAACTAGAAGTTTTTAAAAATCAAGCACTAAGAATTTGTTGCGGGGCCATAAGGACCTCTCCAGTTTGTGCGGTTCAAGTCGAGATGGGTGAGCTACCTCTAAATTGAAGATTCAAACAGTTGATGATGAATTATTGAGCAAACCTAAAAGGTCATAATGAAAGGAGGCACCCTACAGTAAAGTATATAAACCCATGTTGGTAAAGTACAAAGGCAAAGGTAGAATGGTTTAATAGGGCATCTAGTAAAATAGCAATCCAGATGGATTTACGAAAAAGAATGTAAAGTCCTACTGTCCTTTATCCAATCACGCCACTTTGATTGTTTCCACCACTAATTTTAGGTCTATATTTACAACAGGAAGTAAAAAGACTTAAAGGGAAAGGTAACTAGGCAGAAATAGTAGATGACAGATTAAGTTCTACATATAGATCTTTTAAAGCAGTATTCACTGATGGATCAAACGTACCTAAGAGTGGTCTTACTGGTTTTGCGTTCACTATTCCAGAGTTGAAGATAAGTATTAAAGAAAGAACTTCTTATCATCTAACAGTGCTTACTGTTGAGATGTTAACAGAGGGTAGAACAAAATTTAATTGTCTAGGTTTTGATATGTTCAGATAGCTTATCAAGACTGACTCTACAGTCTTTATCATCTTATAACAGACCTGATATTGTTTATGAAACATTGTTCATACTTCAGCATATAAAAAAAGAAATCAGACTTCTGTGGATTCCAGCTCATAGGGGGATTGAGGGGAATGAAGCTACAGACACGTTGGCTAAGCAATGACAGATGTGTGGAAGTAGCATTAGTTGCCAGTGAGTTTTGTGAGTTTTATATGTAATAATGGGATGTGCTATCCAAGTCACTCCAGGAGGGGGCACAACAACCTTACCTTTAATTCCCTAAAAAAAGCTCAAACTATTTGCTTACTTTACAGCATTAATTTGTTATACTTTGATAAAATGTAAAAATTTACATACAATGTATAACCTTTAACAAAAAAAAAAAAAAAAAAAAAAAAAAAAAAAACTCAAATTGGACCTTGAACAAGTGAAAGCTGAGAATCAAACAGAAAAGCAGAGAATTCATGTATTATACATGTAGTTTTCAGCTCTGCAGTTCAATAGGAAGTTCCTGAAGAATGGCATTGCAGGGATCTAAAACCATATTGCCATATTGTTTTGTGTCAGTCTAACAATGAATCTATTATTTATGTAGCAAATTCTTTTGGTACAAAGTATTTATTGAAAGCAACCTGCTCTTCAAATAACTAACTTTCAGATAACTGGGTTCAAAGCTGTGTGAAAGTTTGAGGCCAGTTTTGGCTAAAGGCATACTAATTCTCAGTGATCGTGCAAGATGAGTAGCACTGGAACAGTGTGTCTTTCCACCAAATAAACTGAAGCACAAGGCATACAGGGTTCTTGCTCTGTACACCTAAAAGAAATGTCTTTCTACCAATACGTATACAGTTTTTTTTCTTTTTTAATGTAGGCTACAGCAGCATTTTAGACATGCAAGAGTCATTACAGGTTCAGTCCTTCTGAAACCTTGTCCTTCTGAAAGCTGTCCTTAAGTCTGTTCATCTGTGATTTGATGCTCCATCAGGCCACATTTACTTTGTAGAGCCAGAGGAGTTGCCAATTGCAGCAAAACAATTGCTTTTAATCATATATCAACTATTTGCGATCCTAATGGTCATTATGTGATAGTCATAATTTGTTTCTGTACATATTATGCTATCGAATATATATGTACCAAAATATGATGACTCATTGTTTGGTGGTGACTTTAACCTGGTTTTAGATCCAAATTTTGGACAGGACTCTTACCCGTTGTGTGGGACACCTGCCCAAATACACCACCACCCTTAACAAATTAATTAACTTATTTGAAAGTTATAGCACCTGACTGATAGGAATACACTTTGTTCTCTTACATTCATAGCTTGTACTCTAGAACAGATTTTTTAAGGTTGCATCATGTGTAACATAATTGAACATCATAGCAGCATAATCTAATGTCCATTTCGGTAAAATGAAAGCATATAGCTGCCAATTTAATCACACATTACTCCTTGTTTCGGATTTTTTCCCAACGTGTCATAGAATTGCTATTGCTATCTTATTTGTTTAATGATACAGAGCAAGTGTCCGATTCAACATTGTGGGAGACATTTATTATTATTAGGGGACACATCATTTCATATGAATCTGGCAAAAAAAAAAAGGAAAGCATGTCTGTCAGTAATTGAATCTTGTCTTAATCAACTTAAACATTCATATGCGGACTCCATGGACACTGATGTTCTCAAAGACAGTGCAGCATTAAAATTTGTGTATAATAAAATTATTTCCAACCAAGTTAGTAATATGCTAAAAATAAAGCAATTCAAGCTCGGGGACAAACCAGATAGGCCTCTCACACAACAGCTGAGAAGCATTCAAGCTAATAGAGCTATTAATCAAATTAGGAAATAGGATGGAACCCTAATGATGAACCCCGGAGACATTAATGAATGTTTCAAAAAGAAATTATGAGGCTTTGTATGAAACCTGGACTTCCACTGCCACTACAGCCCTTTACCACTTTCTTCATTCACTACATCCCTCCAAATTATATGATGCAGATTGAGATGTATTTAATGCAGAGATAACATTAGACAAAATATTCAAGGCCATCACATCTTTCCCCAGAAGTAAGCCACCCGGACCTGATGGCTTCAGAATTCAGTTTGCTTAGTTTATTTAACCTTTTTATTGACAATCAAGGATTCCCACTGTCAATGTGCGATGCCAAAATCATGTGATGTTGCTAAAAAGAACATTATTTTGTATATTTTTGGTGTAATGAAATGGGTTTATGCGATTTAAGGTAAAAACAAAACACATTTTCCACATACTGTACATTATTTTATACTTTCTGAAACATGCCGTTTTTTACAAAGCTCATCTGTCTGAAAAGCAAGGTGTGCTCTGATTGGCCAGCTATCCAGTGGTTGTGATTGGACGAATGCCTCAAGCGTGTGACGGAAATGTTACACCCCTCACCATACTGTCATGTCAGGAATGTTGTGTACCAGTCAGAACACCGGTGCAAAGGACAAAAACAAAAAACATTAGGGGAACATAATTACTGATTATAATGACTTATAGTGGCTTAATTAGACGTTGTGTTGCATATCGCGTCACGTAAATATAAAACCCTGTCTGCTTTTGTGACCGAAAAAATTACAAACAACGTGCTACTATACACTGCTCAAAACTCATGTTTGAATCATCAGTGGCAAATCCTTTAAATATGTAAACGGGATGTCTGGATGTGTATTTCTGCATGAGCGTTCTCTGAATAAGAGCAAGAATGTAAATTGTTTCTTGCAAAGAATTCCATAATCTGCTATTCTCTGAATCTTTGGCTGGAATTATGCACTGCCCTTATGAAACAAAAATAAATTGCAGTATATTGGAAAATATCATATAATATATTAGGCATATATTCTTATATATATTTATTTTTTCCCAATATATTGCAGTATATTGAAAGCGGCAATCATTTGTATATTTTGAAATATATTATATAATACATGTATCATCAATATATTATTAAAGAGCCACACAGATGGGAAATCAAAAATTACCTGTATTACAGTGTATGATGTAGCTGTCCATCAGTGTAAACAATGTGCAAAGTAATTAAACCAAAAAGTACACGATTTATAAAGTTATTGGCTTCTAAAGTAAGGAGTCGACTCTGAATCGCTGAAACGAGTCGTTATAGATTTCAAATCTTTTGCCCATCTCTATGTACGTCACTAGGAGCACTTTGCATAATAATCTCCGCCTACCGTCTTGAGAGAAACTGAACTCTGAGCTGCCCCAACCCCCCACACAGACGCTCTGGTTGGTGTGATAGCATCATGTCGAGGAGACAGTGTGTTTATAATTGTAAAGGCAAGTTTGTTTTATTTTCACTGCCAAAGAATGAAGATCAGAAGAACCAATGGCTAAAATTTATTTTTACCACCATACAAGAGCAGTACAACAAATCCTTGTTGTGTTCACAACATTTCACTGATTACTGCTTTTCTAATCTTGGTGAGTACAAGGCGGGATTTTCAAAGCGTTTGGCCATAAACGCGAAGTATGATTATGAAGTTATGTGTCTGTTTTCTCCCGAGCGTTATCAGTATGTGTGCTGTCTGCAGCCTTTCTCTGCGCTGATCGTCATGTACAAACACGTCATTAAAATCAGAATCATAAGAATCAGAATCAGAATGAGCTTTATTGCCAGGTATGTTTACACATACGAGGAATTTGTTTTCGTGACAGAAGCTCAGAATGACAGCGACAGAACATAAAACACATAATAAAAGAATAAAATACAAATATGTAGACAGTGAATGACAATATACAAATGACAATTGTAGGCAGGTATATTACAAAGTGAAGTTATGTATGTACATATATATTGTGTGCAATTTAAGTGTATACTAAGTATGTGTGTTAGATAAATAAAGTGTGTGTGTATATAAATATAAAGTGTAGTGTGTTCGCCATTATTGTCAGCTGTTCATAAGATGGATTGCCTGAGGGAAGAAACTGGTCCTGTGTCTGGTCGTTCTAGTGCTCAGTGCTCTGTAGCGTCGACCAGATGGCAACAGTTCAAAGAGGGAGTGTGCTGGATGTGAGGGGTCCAGAGTGATTTTGACAGCCCTTTTTCTCACTCTGGATAAGTACAGTTCTTGAATAGATGGGAGAGTTGAACCGATGATTCGCTCAGCAGTCCGGACTATTCTCTGTAGTCTTCTGAGGTCAGATTTAGAAGCTGAGCTGAACCAGACAGTTACTGAAGTGCAGAGGATGGATTCAATGATGGTGGAGTAGAACTGTTTCAGCAGCTCCTGTGGCAGGTTAAACTTCCTCAGCTGGCGGAGAAAGTACAACCTCTGCTGGGCCTTTTTTACGATGGAGTCAATGTGAATGTCCCACTTCAGGTCCTGAGAGATGGTGGTTCCCAGGAACCTGAATGACTCCACTGCAGTCACAGGGCTGTTCATGATGGTGAGTGGGGGGAGTGCAGGGGGGTTTCTCCTGAAGTCCACGATCATCTCCACTGTTTTGAGGGTGTTAAGCTCCAGGTTGTTGAGACTGCACCAGACAGCCAGCTCTTTTACCTCCTGTCTGTAAGCAGACTCGTCACCGTCCTGAATGAGGCCGATGAGTGTGGTGTCATCTGCAAACTTCAGGAGCTTGACAGAGGGGTCCTTAGATGTGCAATCGTTGGTGTACAGGGAGAAGAGCAGTGGGGAGAGAACGCAGCCCTGGGGAGCTCCGGTGCTGATTGTACGGGTGCTGGATGTGTATTTTCCCAGCCTCACTAGCTGCTGCCTGTCTGTCAGGAAGCTGTTGATCCACTGACAGACGGAGGTGGGCACGGAGAGCTGATTTAGTTTGGGCAGGAGGAGGTTTGGGATGATCGTGTTGAAGGCCGAGCTGAAGTCCACAAACAGGATCCTCACATAAGTCCCCGGTCTGTCTAGGTGTTGCAGAACATAATGCAGTCCAATGTTTACTGCATCGTCCACAGACCTGTTTGCTCTGTAGGCAAACTGAAGAGGATCCAGCAAGGGCCCAGTGATGTCCTTCAGGTGGGCCAGCACCAGTTTTTCAAATCACTTCATGACTACAGACGTTAGAGCCACAGGCCTGTAGTCATTTAGTCCTGTAATTTTGGGTTTCTTAGGGATGGGGATGATGGTGGAACGTTTGAGGCATGAAGGGACTTCGCACAGCTCCAGCGATCTGTTGAAGATCTGTGTGAAGATGGGGGCCAGCTGGTCAGCACAGGATTTCAGACAGGCTGGTGTAACACAATCTGGGCCTGGTGCTTTTTTCCTTTTCTGCTTCTGGAAGACCTGGCGCACCGCATCCTCGCTGATCTGAATTGCAGGTGTGGGGGAGAGGGGGGATGCAGGAGGTGAGAATGGTGAGAGTGCTTGATTGGAGAGGTGTTCAAGATGGGTTGCAGGAGCTGTTAATGGTGTGAACGGTAGTTTGGAGAGGCATTCAGGGCTGGTTGCAGGAGTTGTGAAGGGTGTGAATGGTTGTGTGGGGAGGCGTTCAGGGCAGGTGATGGGTGTTCTTTCAAACCTGCAGTAAAACTCGTTCAGATCGTCTGCCAGTCGTTGATTCTCTACGGTGCTGGGGGGTGGTGTCTTGTAATTGGTGATATTCTTTAGACTTGAAATGAAGTGTAACTCCGTGAATACTGAACGAAGAGACATGAGAGAGATATCTATAGAAAGCTTGACATGTATACTTTGAAACTAAACAAGTGCTGCCGAAAACAGATATTCTGTGATAAAGTAATCCATATGAAAACAACGCGATGTCTGTTTATCATGTGTCCCTTCGTGACCACGCCCCCGCGCTGAACGCGCTATTCAGATTCAAACTGAAGCACGTGGTTTGAATACACCCACACAGAAGAAAAAGCAGCGAGACTGTTCAAGTTTTTTATTTTACTGTTTGCTTCGCGATGAGAGGAATAAGACATAATTCACCCCAAACAGATGCTAACGCATAGTTTACCGTGGTGGAGATGTGTGCGGAACAACCAATCAAACCTGACTATGTTAGTTGACCAATCAGAACACAGTATGCTACCGAAAGGTGGGGTTTAAGGAAACTGAATCTTTTGAACAGCTTTGCGCGAACCGTTTGGCGATCTCTGAGAATTGAGGTAATTTTAAAATGATATTTTGACAAAATCACAATGTTTTTTTTAACCTTGGATTGATTTAAACCTAATGTACAGGACTTATAAACAGTGATAGGAAGCTTAGAATTTTCATCTTACTGGCTCTTTAAATGTATTCAAATATATAAAATATTAGAAAATAAAAAGGGAAAATAATATATTACAATATATCACAATATATTTTAAGAAATATATTGGTAAATATATTTTCCTTTCGTAAGGGTGTAGATGATGATAACTTCAAACCCTTGGCAATTTTTCTCAGAGAAACTCCTTTGTGATAGTGCTCCACTATTTTTCACCACAGCATTGGGGGAATTGGTGACCCTCTGCCCAACTTGACTTCTGAGAGAAAGGCTCTTTTAATACCCAACCATGAGCAAATATTTGGCATGACATTTCAAAATGTCTCACTTTCAACATTTGATACTGTATGTTATCTATATTCTATTGTGAATAAAATATAAGTCTATGAGATATGTAAATTGTTCCATTCCTTTTTTTACTCAATTTTTACAATTTGTACAGTGTCCCAACTATTTTGGAATCGGGTTTGTACTCTTTCACTGCCTTTCGTGGCCTTCCGTCATAGCTTTTAGTGGCTATCCACTCTACAGCCTTCTTTAGCCTTTCTCTCATGGTCTCTCATTTGAATCCTACATTAGACCTAAACCACAAACCATCTCAAAGGTTCTGCCAATAATATCAAGATGTCCTCAAGGCAATCCATATGCAATTTCAGGTAGTGGTACAATACCCATTCATATTACTGCCAACAACCTCTATGGTTTACTGTGACTTAACTTAGCCTTTCTTTCTGTGCCCGTTCTTTGGTGGCCTACCCCTCTGTTATCTGTATCTTGTGGTGTTCCCCACCATAGTCTATTTACATGGCCTTCCTCTCTGTGCTTACTGAGGCATTTCATTCTACAGCCTCTGGGCTTTCTCACTATGGCTCCATTTGTGGCCTATCTAGGTCTTTTCTCCGCAGCCTTTGTGGCTTTTCTTCAAGGCCTATCAGGGCCATTCCCACTGTGGGATCTAATCTTTTCTTTTTTGTCCATATGTTCTAGGATATTGTAAGAAGTACTTCGTCTGGTAGGTATTTAAGTTTATTCTTTCTTTGGGTTATGCTCCACCCTGCTTTCTGTATATAACGAGCAGCTTGAGCAACTCGCACTCAAGCTTTTGCTTCAGAGACAAACACATCGCTTGCTGCTTTCAACGGAGTGTTTACAAGTGAGTCAGCTGTTGTTGGTGTAATAGAATTCAGTGGTTCGTCTGGGTTACCTGTATTCAGCTCTCGCGTTCCCTTGAGCAGTTCAGCATCTCTAAAAGAGTAACGGGTTGAGATTGTCTTTTTAAAGATGTAATTTCGCCCGTGTGTTTCTGGGTGCGGTTGTTATATAGTTCCTCGTGACGGCCACGATCGCTGTGTCACATGTCTGGGCTTTCAGCATGCTGAGACTGTGTTTGTGGATGACTCATGTTCTTATAGGGGTGACATGACCATCTTGCCATTAAGATCGAGACTCGATTACCTTAAATGGTATAGAGTGTCGTCTGCCATATCCTGTTCTAGCTCCTCTCCTCGTAAGAGGGCTACTTCGGCTGGTGACCAGGGTGATCTGAGGGTTACTGTGTGGGCTTCCCCGATGGGCCACACCCCCCTAAAAAACGCAGCAGCTGGTGAGTTTCCGGATGAGTTTGCTGGACCCTCTCAGGCTCCTGAAATCTCATTCGGGGCTCAGGAGGAAGACACGGCGGGCTTGCCCGAGTCTGATCCCGAACTGACAGCCGTGCCATCGCGGGCAGCTCAGAGCATCTGGGCTTGAGTGGAATCATCCACCTTGTTCCGAGCGCTCGAGGCTGGATGATTGGTTCCTGGGGGCTGCTCGTACTGATCACCAGCAGCCCACGCTGGTTCCTTTTGTAGCGTATCACATCCGAACCAGACAAATTAAAGAATTGATCTGGAGCATTGAAACATGAGGAGCCTAATTCCTCAGAAAGGCAACAGGATGTTGTAAATCAATTCCTAGTGCCACAAGTCAGAAGCAAGATAACCAACCAACCAACTCTTTAACTGAACAGCTTTATGTTTCTATATGTCTTTTAATAACTATTGGATAGCTTAAGGATTCATGTTCATGTTTAGTATGTATGTGTTTGAATCTGTTTGCTTGAAACATTCCTGATCATCAGTTATTTGTCAAATGTAGCATATTCTTGTTATAGGAATCATGTCCAAAATTATACCCTGCAAGAGCGGGAAAATTCGGACCATGTGCTTGAATAAGATAACATATGATTTATGATACCCCGAGCAAAGACAATATCTAATTGGTCAAGACAACATTTGAGGTGTGGCCAAAAGGCCAGTTTGAATACTCAGGACACCATGAGTTAATTCCCTTTAAAATCTAATAATGATTCCCTTTGGGCTTAATTGACCTGTTTCCTTTACACTTTCTTTCCTGAAGTGCACCAGGAGGTGACCAGTTCGACGGCGAAGGTTACTGCGCACTCCTTGGGTCAGGTGATGTACACTTTGGTGGTCCAGGAGCTCCACCTATGGCTAAACCTGGCAGACATGAGGGAGTCTGATCTGACTCAGCTCCTCAACCCCCCGGGGAGAATCCTTTGTTCTCGTTTTCTTTTTGTTTGGCCAGTGGTACCAAACCTTCACTAATAGAGCAGTTTCCACTACCTTCGGGTCCCAAAAGGCTGCGGAAGACAGTTGGTGACGTGCTTCCTCGCCGCTCTCGTTCCGCTTTCCTCTTGCCAGTTTCCACGCAGAGCCGGCTCGAGAATGCATTAACTTCTCATACCTCACTTGGAATCAGACGAGTGCTCGCACTCCGCCCCCGCTACAGGACGCTATGCTTCCCATGCTGGGGCTGTCTGTTCCACCTCACTGCCACACTGTGGGTTAATTCAAGTCAAGTAACCTTTATTTATATAGCGCTTTAAACAAAATACATTGCGTCAAAGCAACTGCACAACATTCATTAGAAAAACAGTGTGTCAGTAATGCAAAATGACAGTTAAAGGCAGTTCATCATTGAATTCATCATTGTAAGTAATTTTAATTTATAAAGCACATTTACACACAGCGCAAAACTGACCAAAGTGCTGTACAATGAATAGCTAAAAAGACAATAAAAATATAAACACATAGATTCAATAATCATAATTATATAAAACATCAATAAAAATAAGCCTTCAATATCATGTCACACAACACAGAAATACAGAAGGTACCACCCTCTCAGTTGATACCTGCCTTTGTAAGTCCTCATATGAGCAGGCAGCCTGCTAGCATACATCGAGCTGGAATATGCTACCCAGTGCATTCTGTGTCAGCCATAGGCCCTCACTTGTGCTGGCCTCACGATAGGGTGCCATCACTCACACGAGTCACTGGAAGACAGCTATGTCGCGTTTTGTAAGGGACCCCATTCATCAGTCTCTTTCTGATGTAACGTAGAATGTGACCAACTAAAAGGGAACGTCTAGGTTATGTATTTAATCCACGTTCCCTGAAGGAGAGAACGGAGACGTTACGTACCTTTGCCACATCACTGTTGCGCTGAATGGCTGGGTCTCTGGGCTCGGCTCCTCAGCAAAGACTTGAGTTCAAGTTGCTCGCGCTACTCCTTATATACCCGCACAGCGGTGCGGAGCTCGCGATGCAAATTCCGCAGACCAAGGTACTCTTGAAATGTGAATGAATTATACTATATTTGTAAATACTATGTATTTAATATGAGTTTAATTAAGAAAACCTGCTCCCGATCATGGTAACTGACTCTGATTAAAAGTTACCTCTTTCAAAACTGGGCTTGACTTACCCTGCATTCTCGGGTTTTACATACCTCCCATTCTTATCTGGAAAACACAGTTTCCCTAATTTCAGAATGAACATAGTATTTACTTAACCTCCTTTCTGAAATGGTTCACTGATCTCATGAAAATGTGTCACACAGTTTACTTGAATCTAAAAACTGTCATAGGCTATATTTATAGGCACATCAAGCCTGTTGATGAAGGTTCTTGTCTTATTTGAGAATGAAATGACATATTTGACATAATTGTAGTATTTATGTATTTGAATTACTCAAATACAGCGTTTTAATAAAAACATTAATATTATTGGTTGGCCAGTTGTTCACACAGTTGGAAAATAGATTAGAATACTTAGAAACTCAGTAAAAATATAAAATCAAGTCTGAACAGATACATTAACAGCTGAAAATTTAAATATAATATTTAATGCAATAAATTTTCACACTGAGCATTCATCTTGGTGTTACAGACCTTATCGTTATATAGACAATTTGTGTGTGTGTGTGTGTGTATGTTTGTGTGTGCGTGTGTGTGTTCCACATATACAGGTGCTGCTGGTCATATAATTAGAATACCATCAAAAATTTGATTTCACTAATTCCATTCAAAACGTGAAACTTGTATATTATATTCATTCATTACACACAGACTGATATATTTCAGATGTTTATTTCTTTTAACTTTGATGTTTATAACTGATAACTAAGGAATATCCCAAATTCATTATCTCAGAAAATTTGAATATTGTGAAAAGGTTCAATATTGAAGACACCTGGTGCCACACTCTAGTCAGCTAATTAACTCAAAAAACCTGCAAAGGCCTTTTAAATTGTCTCTCAGTCTAGTTCTGTAGGCTACACAATCATGGGGAAGACTGCTGACCTGACAGGTGTCTAAAAGACACCATTGACACCTTGCACAAAGAGGGCAAGACACAAAAGGTAATTGCAAAAGAGGCTGGCTGTTCACAGATCTCTGTGTCCAAGCACATTAATAGAGAGGCGAAGGGAAGGAAAAGATGTGGTAGAAAAAAAGTGGAAAGGCAATAGGGATAACTGAACCCTGGAGAGGATTGTGAAACAAAACCCATTCAAAAATGAGAGGGGGAGATTCACAAAGAGTGGACTGCAGCTGGAGTCAGTGCTTCAAGAACCACTACGCACAGACATATGAAGAGTTCAGATGCAAAAGCCTCTAAGTTTCATCTGAAATTTTCAACTAAAATTAGGATTTTTATCAGGCTCCTATATTTTTGTTCAGTTATTTCACTTTAATAGCCTGGAAAAGGACCTGCAAATTGCCATTAAGGTAAACTGACTCAACCTAAGCAAAGGAGCTTGATAAAAACCATAATTTTAGATGAAAATTTCAAATGACACTTAGAGGCTTTTGGATCTGAACTCTTCATATGCAAAACATGGGTTTCAGCTGTCGCATTCCTTGTGTCAAGCCACTCGTGAACAACAGACAGCGTCAGAACCGTCTTGCTTCAAAAAGGAATGGACTGCTGCTGAGTAGTCCAAATTTATGTACTCTAATGAAAGTAAATTTAACATTTCCTTTGGATATCAGGGTCCCAGGGTCTGATGGAAGAGAGGAGAGGCACACAATAAACGTTGCTTGAGGTCCAGTGTAAAGTTTCCACAGTGAATGATGGTTTGGGGTGCCATGTCATCGGCTGGTGTTGGTCCACTGTGTTTTCTGAGGTTCAAGGTCAATGCAGCCGTATACCAGAAAGTTTTAGAGCACTTCATGCTTCCTGCTGTTGACCAACTTTATGGAGAGGCAGATTTCATTTTCCAACAGGACTTGGCACCTGCACACAGTGTCCAAGCTACCAGTACCTGGTTTAAGGACCATGGTATCCTTGTTTTTAATTGGCCATCAAACTCGCCTGGCCTTAACCCCATAGAAAATCTAAGGGGTATTGTGAAGAGGAAGATGCAATATGCCAGACCCAAGAATGCAGAAGAGCTGAAGACCACTATCAGAGCAACCTGGGATCTCATAACACCTGAGCAGTGCCACAGACTGATCGACTCCATGCCACGGTGCATTGCTGCAGTAATTCAGGCAAAAGGAGGCACAACTAAGTGCATGCTCATACTTTTCAGTTTTATTCTTTTTAGTTGGCCAAGATTTCTATAAATCCTTTCTTTGTATTGTTCTTAAGAAATTCAAATTTTCTGAGATACTGATTTGGGTTTTTCCTTAGTTGTCAGTTATAATCATCAAAATGAAAATGCAAAAACTGACAGGTCGCAGGGCAGTATAAATTGCATGGGTGTGAAAATTACATCAGAATCTCTTTCTTCACACTACAAGTCATCAGGAAGTTGCTTTAGAGGACTACTCACCCCTGTATTCCTCTCCGCATCCGATGGCTGCTACAGCTGGACCTTGCCTGGAATGCACTTGATGAGCCTGCGGTAAGAGTAAGCTGAACTCGTGGTTCCTCCAGTCAAGCAGCCACCAGGCCGCATCGAGGAGAAGAACCCTGTTCTTTCCAGACGTGCACAAGCATGTGGTGAAGTCGTGGGGCTGCACCCCAATTGGCGCGCACCCACACTGCCACACAGGCCATGTTCGCACGTGGAGGTTCACCTCTCAAGGGTGTGAGACTGCCAACACCACACAATGCTCACCACCAGCCACCCTGCCGCCAGTGCTGCTAGCCTCGCGGGGGCGGGACTCTGGATCAAAACATGCCATCAGTGGCTACGGCGGCCGTAGAGCTAGCTGGATGCCACTGTGTCACTTCCTGGACGCGTGGAGGGCTATCCCGGGCATTTCACCGTGGATACTGGGAATGATTCAACATGGATATTCTCTTCTGGTTCAGTTCTGGACCTGAGACCCATCAACGGACCACCTCACAAGAGCGCATTCAGAATGACAATGGTGAAACAGATCTTGGCACAGATACGGCCCGGGGACTGGTTTGCCTTGATCTAAGAGACGCGTACTTCCATATACAAATAGTGATGCACCACAGGCACTTCCTGAGGTTTGCTTTAGAAGGCACGGCTTATCAGTATTCAGTGCTTCCATTTGGCCTGGGCCTGGCACCCCACACATTTTCAAAGTGTGTGGACACAGCGCTTTCTCCTCTCAGATTGAGCGGAATGTGCATCTTGAATTATCTGGATGATTGGCTGATTTTAACCCACTCAAGATATGTGCTAATTAGTCACGTGGAAACACTGCTTCGCCATTTGGATAAGCTGGGACTGTGTGTGAATATGCAGAAGAGCGTGTTTATACAGAGTTGGACTATAACATATCTGGGAATATGCTTGGACTCGATGGTGATGCGAGCAAGTATCTCTCAAAAGCACATAGAGGCAATTTCATCGACTCTGCGCCATTTCAGACTGGGCAGGCCGGTGTCACTGAGGGAATATCAGAGGTTTCTGGGACTGATGGCGCCGGCTTCTTCAGTGTGCCATCTGGGCCTGCTGCATATGCAGTTTTGGCTGAAGACCCGACTTCCGCAGAGGGCGTGGTCTTCGGGCCACAAATGCATTACGGTCACTCACAGAAGCGAAGCGCATTGCAGACTTACACACATTTTTGATGAATGAAGATTGTATCGGTTTCGGACCTGGCGACTGTAATGTTAGTCTCTGGCCGAGACCAGGTTACATACCGAAGTCAATCAATACACTATTCAGAGCAAAGGTTGTTTCCCTGCCCGACTTATCTGCTGAGCCATCAGCCTTGCATGATGCTGATGCTCAGAGCGCTGTTTGCCCTGTTAGGGCTTTGTGGATGTATGTGAATCGCTCGGCCGCCTTTCATCATTCAGACCAGCTTTTCATGTGCTTTGGTGGATGTAATAAGGAATGTGCTGTTTCAAAACAAAGACTTTCTCACTGGATTGTGGACGCTGTTGTGTTGGCTTATGAAATGCCAGGGGAAGGATTGTCACTTCAACATCAGAGCTCATTCTGTGAGGGCAATTTTTTCATCATTGGCCTAGTCTAGAGGTAAGTCTATCCAGGATTTATGTCTTGCTGCTGGCTTGTCTTACCAAAACACCAGCTTGTACCCTCTGTAGCATCACATGTACTTTCGGTTTCTTTCATGTATTATGAACTGTTATAACTGGCTATACAGTAGTTACCAAGGCTGTGTTATGGTTTATAAGTTTATGCAGCTGTCACTGCTAACGCTGTCGACTCTGTTTAACTCTTGTGCTTGAGTGCTCATTATGTTGTGTCTGCCCTATTCAGTGCAGCCTTCATGTTTATTGCATGGAGATATGAATATTCTGTTAGGGTCGAGCAAATGTTTCATTGGTCTAGTTCCTCCTATCAGATGCGAGTGCTCTTAGCGATGTGGCTATTGGCTAGTACTGTCTTGGTTATGTGTGGGTGTGATTGACCCCATTCAGGGCTTATCTTCAGGCTACGACTGTAAACCTTCTTCCCAGAGAAAGGGAATGAGACACTGCTTCAGTAACAACACTTTGGGGAACCCAAAGTTCTACAGCAAATGGAACTCCTGACAAGAAGGACTTAGAGGATGCCATGCCTCTAGTAGAGTGGGCCCTCAAGGCCACCGGTGAAGCCAAACCACGCACCTGATAGGCCAAGGCATATAGCCCGAACAATCCAATTACTAATTGTCTGCTTGGAAGCAGGAAGTCCCTTCTTGGGTGATCGAAAGCTTCTAAGAGAAAGGCCATGTCCTTTTCCTTCATCCCAAAACAATTTAGCCACAAATATTTCTCCATGGCCACCATGGAGTGGCCGAAGGCATGGGAGAGACATGTTAACATGGAGAAAGAAATCGGCAGCTCTACGCAGCTCTGCTAAATCACCCCGAGTTGGTCCGATGCCCTCATTTAAATCCTTTAAAAAAATCAGCCTGGTATGCCTGCTTAAGTTCCATTGTATGCAGGCGTGCACCAGCCCGACCAGTCACCATAATAAGCCCTGCCCACTAAAGATGATGTAACACGACAGGGTTTGGGGGGCCGTGCAGGGGTTTTATCTGAAATCATCCCTGGAGCAAACAAGAAAAGTAATGGGTTGAAAGTCACATGTCTCATCAGTTTCTATTTCAAATCTGAATAAGATCATGAAAAGTGAGACTCCTGCAAATATTTTTCTGAGACTATGTCTAGACCCCCTCCCCCAATATAAAAAAATATTGAAAAGGCTTCTACAAACTATTTAGTCATTAAACTGCATTTGTTCTATTATAAAACACTAGACAGAAACGTAGTTATCATATAAGGGATTTATTTGAGCACCAGAAAAATACAATAAGAATAAATTGAGTAAGAAAAATAAGAATAATAATAAAAAAAGATTTTTTATATGTAGTAGTAGTAGTAGTTGTAGTAGTAGCCCTTTATTGTCACTAGTCACAAGTACCAGCGAAATTAGCCATCAACCTGTCCATACATACACTACATAAATACAATGGGGTAGACAGAACAGGAAGACAGGGAATTGAGGAAGAAATACAGCATAACATTAGGAAAGTGAGGAGAAAAAAACAACACCCATACTATGCTCCTTTTGGAAGTAATCCAGTGCAGGCAGCAGCCGTCCCAACCTCCAGCTAGAAAGCGCTGGTCATGGACCCACTTGACAGACTGGCGGTACAAAGCGGCGAAGGCGAGGGATGGCTGTGAGTGCATATCTGTATGTGTAAGAGTTTGTGTATTTGTAGGCCTGGAGAGTTGTGATTCTCTCTAGATGCCGCATTCCGCAGATTATACAGCGTCACAGCAAGTTGCCACGGAGACAGCCTTGGTCAGGTCCTAGACAGAGTCAACAACAATCAGCAGGTGTCTTGTGGGAAACAGGTTGAGGAACGCAGAGAGTCTCGTTGACATGCTTTCCAAGGGGAAAATTTGTTATCTAGCCAAGGCCAAGCTGGGAGTGGAGCCGAAAGAGGATAAGATACCAGTTGTTTTGGTCTAGTAGTCACATTTCAATTTAACGGTCACTATGATTGTCTTTTTTGGTCTCCAAATCATCCAATTTCCTTTCCAAAGCCTTGAGCTTCTCCGTGATGTTATCCATATTGTGGTTAATAGTATCCTTCTCAATGCTGACCGCTTTGCCCACTGCTTCAATCATGACGGGCAGCCTTGTGAGGCTTTGGACAGCTGTTCCCGTCTTCTGAATTTTCCGATAACCCAGGGTAAAGCCTAATCCAATCAGCAGAAGACCTGTAATCATGGTTCCGAATAGGTAGATGTCTTCAATGTCCTCCACGGAAAGAGACGCCAGACACACGACCTCTCCCATGCGTCCATCGTGTAGCCAGTTGCGAAAGATCCGGCAGGGCAGTCAGGTTCTCCCGATCTCATGTGGTCCTAAGATGTTACTTAAATCCCAGACAGGGTTAGAACACAGAAGGGTTAGACAGTCATGAGGAGTATGGTTTATTCCATTACAAATAAATGCACAGACACCATTTAAACTGAACAGAGATGACATCACTGAATTCAGTGGTGAACTGCCTTTACTGTCATTTTGCAGTATTGACACACTGTTTTCCTAATGAATGTTGTTCAGTTGCTTTGACGAAATGTATTTTGTTTAAAGCGCTATATAAATAAAGGTGACTTGACTTTAGTTACACAGATCATTGTGTAAGTCAGTAAAAAAAAAAAAAAAAAAGGGGTAAATCCTGGTGTTGAGGCTGAGACCTGTGGTGCAGGAAATGCGTATCCAATTTACTTATAAAGTAACTTGTAGCTCTCTGCAAATTCACCCACCTCAAAGCAGAGTACATCTCATTCCTGAAAATTCATATGTTGGGTTCTCCAACCATGTGGAAGGAGCCAGGGTGTGGGCTTCCGCATGGGGATTGAGAAAATCGGTACAGTCAGATGAGGACTAAAATGTGCCGCAGCAGTCTCGAGCCCTCCTGACAGATCCATCTGTGAGCCCCAGAATCTAATCTGCCGTGCCACGAACCCAAACAATAAATGGACCTCTGATGTGTTCCTACCCGTTAAGAACCTCGGGCAGGGATGCACACACCGCTTAAACTGTCCAGTTGCCATGATTATATATATATATATATATATATATATATATATATATATATATATATATGCTTGTGACAAACAACACCAAATAAGACACACAATGACACACAGTGCTTGCTGAAAAGCAAAAAGCTGACTAGAGTATATTTTGTGCTGGGGTAGCAGAGTGGGAGGAGATTATTATAGCACCCTAGGAGTACCAAAACCCTAAGGTGATGCATTAATGCTGACTACGGCACCACTTTAAAGTGAGGGGAACTAACCACTTAAAATATTTTACACACACAGGCTCGCTACCAGGAAGGGCAGAGACAAGAAGGTATTAAATGTACACAAATGTTTATTAGGTTTACAATAATCAGAACACTTAAAGACAAAAAAAAAAATAGCTAAACAGACTCAATACCACACATACAAAACATAACTAAAACTTACCAGTGGACAGGTAGGCTAGCTGTAAAGTGATTATTATTATAAAAAAAAAAAGGCAGTGCGGTCTTAATTCTGCTCCACGTTGGAATGGATTTGCTCAACCCCCCAAAAGATGGGAGTACTCCCAACAAACATTGTTCGTCCTGCGACAATTGGTCAGCAAGACAAGTTATATGGTTGATCACAGAATGAATCTTAGCGGATTACTCAATGACTTGACAATCATTTTCAGGTGAATAAACCAGGTGGAGTGTAATGAAGTAAACAAGATTTGATTCCAACTTTTAGGCGGAAGCCCACATGCCCCAAGGGGCGTAGCTGGCAGTGACGCATCCCAGGTGGCCTACTCACAGCCTTTATATTACATATACCCAGTGCTAATTTTGACAGCAAATTCGGATTTAGTCTTAGTCTTAGTCTTTTAAATAACACACCATTTAGTTTTAGTCACATTTTAGTCATCTGAAATGTTTTAGTCTTAGTCTAGTTTTAGTCGACTAAATATCATAAGAGTTTTAGTCTTAGTCTAGTCTTAAGTCTTTTAGTCTTAGTCTAGTTTTTTTTTAGTAGAACAAAGTCAACTTAGTTGACTTGACTAAATGTTTCCATCAGTCTGTTATGGAATGGTATTTATAAAATAAACATAAGGCCTGCTCTCAATGAAAAATATACATGCTCTCTGAAAAAGATATGCATTCGTCCTGAATGATATGCAATGCATATGACATTCTTTCAAGATGGAAGTACAGTATTATTGAAATAGACAACCACCTATATTATATTTGTATTGTATGTTCATTCTATTTCTTTATTTGTGCTATTTACACAAAGTTTACATGTTTTTGTTCATTTAAAATAGCACTGCATAGTCTTCACTGTAAAATAAAATACACAATCAACCAAAATGTATTCAGACACCTTCAACGTTTCTTACAATATCACAGTTTATTTGCTGTAGTTTAGAAATTGGTAATAAAATATGACAATAACTCAGGGTTAAACTGTGTCAGAACAACAAATTCATCTTGATAATGTCTGATGCAATGCTTAATTTGGTTCAGTCTGTGGTGTGAAAAGGTTGCATTAGAAATTAAAGAAAGAAACACTTAAGCAAAACATGCTCAGGTCCCTAATATTTTTTTTTTTTTTTTTTTAGTCACTAGTAAAACAATATAATCTATTCTATCTGATTTTCGGATTGACTTTGGATAAATTCTTGTTAAAACTACAAAGTAATTCAATCAAGAGCAGTGAGTGATTTACTTTCATTTTCATACAGTAAAGACACTGACAGCAGAGCTACTAAATTAGGCGCGGTCACTTTAAGAGACAAATGCATCCATTATAAAGATACACATCCGATTTCTTTCCAACGCTTTACTTTCACTGAAGACATAACTACAGACTTTTTCGAACACACTTTCCAAGACGGGTATTTCGACATATTTAGTATGTATTTGTTGTCGGTACAAAAGCAAGAAGACTTTGAGACGCGTCTCTGCTTGCTCCCTGAACACCAGAACACCACGCTGCTGTATTGAGCTCTTTCACTTTTCGTTCTTTTTCTTATGTTTATTTAAAATGCGATTTGTATTTGTTCGTTCAGGGTGCAGGAGGACGCAAACGTCCTGAAAGAGAGCTCGGTTCAGTGTTACGCGAGTAACCAGCTGCTCTGCTCAGTTCAACTTTCCCGCATCGCGGGGCTGAAGCCAACTTGATGTGTTGAATGCTTGGAGCACGTTATAAAACATATTCTTAAAATACACATTTCTGTTTTAATAAATGCTCATATTAAAACATAGCATTACACATAAGTAGGTACAAAAATAATCAGTGATACATTTACGACCCCATAAAAATTTGGGTTGCAATGGCATTTCAAAAGGTTGCAGTGTAGTTCCCCATGTAAACAACTTAACTGTTATGAAAACGTCCTCGAAACTGTGCGAATTTCTGCAAACTCATCTTTGTTCTCTTTTCTGTGTAACTGCTGCTTTGTTTAGCTGTTGCGCCTTGCATTTGCCGCGGCTTTTTAAAATGGCTCGGCTGCTTCTGCATAGATCAACCTACCCTCAAAGATTCGCACTGATTGGATCTCTTCTCCATTCGTCCCTCCCATATATTTTCGTCTCATTTTTATTCGTTGACTAAAGTGTCAGTTATATTTCGTCACGTTTTTCGTCATCATATCTGACTTTTTATTTAGTTTTTATTTAGTTTTCGTCCGTGAAAAAGCTGAGTTGACGAATATTTTTCGTCATAGTCTTCGTCAACGAAATTAACACTGCATATACCTTGTTCTGGTTAGCTGTCATTTTAAATGCAGGGGCAGGAACTTACCCAATCTGCCACTAGCTTTTAAATCGTCGCCCCGGCGATGGACAACTCTAGCCACAGAGCGTACAACTCCGTTCCAGGGCCTAAACAAGGCCGAAACAGCATTCAATACAGGGGCTTCTGTCCTTGGCCTAACAACTCCACCTACTGCCCGTGGGAGATGGTAGTAATTAGAATGTGGACCAGCATTAACTCTTCCAGTGCATTGCACAGAAACTTCACTATAACTAGACTGGTCCGCCAGCAGGGGCTCTGCACCTGATAAAGTTACCAACTGCAAACCAGATGGTCTAGGAGACCCTACAACAGGTGGTTCAATAACACCAACCACATCCTGCAATGCAGAGGAACCCAATGATACAGAGTCCTGCATTACTGGCCCATCACCCATTTAAACTCTTAAACCCGCTCATCAATACTCAGATCAACCCTGCCATTGATTTTTTTCAAGAAGAAATAGACCCATAATGAAAATCAGAATCCACCAGACATACGCTGCTGTTTTGCTGCTACTTCTCACAATTGGCATAAAAAGAAAACAAAAACCACCAACAACCAATACCTATGTCTCTGCTGGACATGGTACCCTGCTGACTACACCTGAATGTAGCAGAGCAGGAGGAGATTATTATAGCACCCCAGGAGTACCAAAACCCTAAGGGGATGTATTACTGCTGAGGGGAACTAACCACTTTACAGATTTTAGACACAGGTTCGCTACCAGGAACTGCAAAGACAAGAAGGTATTAAATGCACACAAATGTTTGTTAGGTTTACAATAATCAGAACACTTAAAGACTAAAAATACAGCTCAATGGAGCTAAACAACTATGACTCAAACAAAATGACTAAAACTTACCCATGGCCAGGTAGGCTAGCTGTAAAGTGATTATTCTAAAAACCACACACACACACACGAGGCAAGTGATTATAAGCGGCAATCCAATATCAGTGCTCCAAATACCACCACCAAGGTTCTAGTACAGCTAGCCTCCTGACACAGGGCCCAACACACAAAGCACCAATTGTATAAAACATGCACAATACTTAAAAAAATTGTCACATAATAGCAACAAAACAAAGCAACAAAATAGCAGCGCGGTCTTAATCCTGCTCCATGTTCGAAGGGATTCTCTCAACCCCCCACAAGACAGAGCACTCCCAACAAACATTGTTCGTCCTGCAACAATTGGTCAGCAAGACAAGTTGTATGGTTGATCACAGAATGAATCTTTACAGTTTACTCAATGACTTGACAATCATATTCAGGTGAAAAAAACAGGTGGAGGGTAATGGTAACTACCGTCCAATCTCCAACCTCCCCTTTCTGGCTAAGGTATTAGAAAAAGTGGTGGCCTCACAACTACACACTTTTCTACACCATCACAACCTGTACGAGCCTTTTCAATCTGGCTTCCGTCCGTGTCACAGTACAGAGACTGCCCTATTACGCATAGTTAATGACCTCCTTCTGTCTGTGGACTCTGGCTCACTCAACATTCTCATCCTTCTCGATCTTAGTGCTGCTTTTGATACAATAAATCACAATGTCTTAATCTCCCGTCTGTCTACCATTGGTGTTTCAGGCACAGCCCTAAGTTGGTTTCAATCTTACCTCACAAACAGAAAGCAGTTTATCGCACTTGGCTCACATAAGTCTTCTATGTCCCCAGTCACTCGTGGTGTCCCTCAGGGTTCGGTTCTCGGGCCACTCCTCTTTCTCATATACATCCTCCCTCTTGGTCAGATTATTCGCAGCCACGGTCTAAATTTCCACTGCTATGCTGATGACATTCAACTCTATCTTACCACTACTTCCTCCTCTGACCCCCCCCCACACACTCGCTCACTGACTGCCTTTCTGACTTAAAAACATGGATGGAAAACAATTTTCTCAAACTCAACACGGATAAAACTGAAATTCTGCTGATTGGCCCCAAAAGCATGCTCTCCAAACCGTACACTTTTACTCTTAATATTGATGATTCACCCGTTCACCCCACCCCGGTTGTCAAAAACCTTGGCATTACATTCGACTCCACTCTCAGTTTTGATCATCATATCAAATCACTCACTAAAACTGCCTTCTTTCACCTCCGTAACATTGCCCGCCTCCGACCTTTCCTTTCTATTAGTGATGCAGAGACTTTGGTAAACTCCTTCATCATGTCCCGCTTAGATTATTGTAACTCACTTTTCCTTGGTCTACCCACCAAATCCCTTCAAAGATTGCAATACATTCAAAACTCGGCAGCCAGGCTCCTTACACATACAAAACGATCTGCTCACATCACCCCCATTCTCCATCAACTCCACTGGCTACCAGTCCCGTCCCGGATTAAATACAAAGTACTACTACTCACCTTCAAAGCTCTCCATAACCTCGCTCCTCCATACATCTGTGACCTCCTGATTACATACACCCCCTCCCATTCACTCAGATCCTCCGAAAAAAACCTTCTTGTTATTTCCCGCACTAGACTTTCCACCATGGGTGGTAGGTCTTTCAGTGCCCTGGCCCCAAAACTCTGGAACTTCCTACCACAATTTCTTCGTGACTGTTCATCTCTTCCTTTCTTCAAAATGCATCTCAAGACATTTCTGTTTAATGATCACTTCTCCT
This sequence comes from Carassius auratus, assembly GCF_003368295.1. NCBI lineage: Eukaryota > Metazoa > Chordata > Actinopteri > Cypriniformes > Cyprinidae > Carassius > Carassius auratus. The sequence continues at coordinate 23,645,250 of NC_039247.1, read as the reverse complement.
CATACAATTCATAATCCATCTACTGTATGTTTTGCTGTATTACTGTTTGTATCACTAATTCTTATGTTTCCTATGTAATGTTAATCTGTTTATTCTGTTATTATGTCTGTTATTCTATTTCTATGTAAAGCGACCTTGGGTCTGAGAAAGGCGCTATATAAAATAAACTTATTATTATTATTATTATTATTATTATTATTATTATTAATGACAGCCTACACACATAGCGAAGTCATGAACAAGATCCGATTCCAACTTTTAGGCAGAAGCCCACACACCCCAATGGGCAGAGCAAGCAGTGACGCATCCCAGGTGGACTACTCACAGCCTTTATATTACACATACCTGGATCTGATTGGCTGTCATTTTAAAGGCAGGGGTGGGAACTTACCCAATCTGCCCCACTGGCGTCCCTTTGTAGCTTCTGATTATGCCGTCAAATGTTATGTCATGACATAATACCAATCAGGATTGGAATAGTTTAATTTATGCTTCAGAAGAGCGAGACTGAGGGGGTTCCCCAGAGTATAATTATCAACACAGTGTTAGTTCCCTCAAATTATGTGAGTATGTGTTCATTAATCTAAAGTGTTTCCAAGGAGTCTTATACATTTGTTATATAGAGCCTAATTAGACTAAACAAGGAAGATATGCAAATAATAAGGAAACTAGGAAGGAAACAGGAACAACCGACAGATTGGTTTCAAAATAAGAGTAAAAATGTACAATGACAGCTTTCCCCAACTTCCCCATGTTATTTCAGACAGCTGAAGATATATTTTTTTACTGTAGTTTATAAGGCACCAAGTTTCTCTCACACCTGTCAGCATCACCCTAGGTAACTTTTGCTTCAGACTTTTAGCAGCATAACAACATGTGCATCATCCATATAGTGTAGAAAACAGCTAAAAAAGATGAACTTCCAAACTCACATTTCTCTCCACTTTTTTTGCAGAGTGAAATTGAGCTTAGCCATGATTAAACCGTAATGCCCTTGTATGAAATCTAGTGGTACATATATCCTTACAATAAGAATGTCAGATATAGCCTAGGATCACAAACCTCAATTCACACAGACTTGTTTTTTTTTTTTAATTGCCATATAAGCCCTGTTTTGTGGTTAATGAATGCAAGTCAGTAAAGGACCAGTTTTCCTTACATTTTTGCAGTATCACTTTAACCATTGAATGATCTCCAGAACATATTGCATAATGCAATTTTCAGCAATTTTTGCAGGTGTGGTATCCCAGCTTTTCTAAAGGAGGTCCCAAGTTCCTTTAAATGGCCACCCATACAGTAGCTTAAGTAGTGCAAACTAAGCACAAATACGTCACAGTATGCGAAAAAGAGAAACTGTCACTGATAAACTTTCTCAGAATGTTCTCGCAGGTTTGATTATTGAATTGAAGGGCTATGCCATTGACCTGGAAGCACCATTGCCTGGGGAAAATAGCTGCAGGTACTTCTGCAGAAACTTTATTACTTGAGAGGTGAAATTTATCTTATCTTGAATTCCACTCTATTCAGTGGTTTTCACTGCTGGTCCTGGAAACCCACAACACTGCAAATTTTGTATGTCCCCATTATTCAACACACCTGATTTGGGTAATCAGGTCATTGGGAGATAACTCTGTGAACTGAAGTATGTGTGTCAGAAAAGAGAGACATTCAAACTTTTCAGTGTGGTGGGAGTCCAGGACTAGGATTGGAGCCTCAAACCTGTCCTGGACCCCCCAACTACTGCACATTTTAAATATCTCCTATGTATGTGTATATATATATATATATATATATATATATATATATATATATATATATATATATATATATATATATATATATATATATAACACACCTGATTCAACTAATTAGTACTGTAGATGCTCCAAGGCCTAAACTGTATGTGTCCAATAAGAGAGATATCCAAAGTGTACAGTGGTGGGGGTCCTACAGGAAAGGTTTGATATGCTCTGCTCACTGCTCTAGAGAACATCTGGACCAAGGTATTGATGATCTTAGACAGGGTTGTCCAAACCTGTTACTGGAGAGACACTATCCTGCAGAGTTCAGTAACATTTCAAAGTGAAGACTTCACTTTACAGTCTTCAGACTCTCTGGAAACATCAATGTCTGACCAACTAACAACACTGATTTTCTGACAAACTATGGCGACAAAGGTGACATAGTCTATGTTGTGGTCTTTGTTAAGCCTTAATTGGCTTTTTTCACACAGGAGTTATCACGCTGAACTTCTTTACTAGCAAGTTTGTTCACACACTATTCACAACGTTGGCTACCAGCCATACAACAGTGGGTCATACCAACTACACGAACTGTATGGGGGCGTACTGGACAAAACCACTCAGTGCATACATCCCCCTTCTTTAGCTATGAACAAAATATTAATCAGACATAAAGCAAGGAAAGTATGCTGAAAATATCACCAATGTATAAAATAAACATTTGCTATGAACAAGCAATAGTAACACTAATCTAGCATACATAAGTAAGCACATAATCCTTAAACCGTGCCGGTTGTCTGAAGATACGTCTTGCTCTCGTGTATTCCGGACATTGCACACTCCTTTTCACATCTTGAGGGGGCTCAATTGGAGCAAGATTTGAAACAGTGTCGTTGCTCAAGTCATTGTCAGTGTCCATGGAACAGTCAGGTTGTGATTCACTTTTGATTGATCTGTCAGGCCTGAGGTGACGTCTGTTCCTGCGGTAAATTGTGCCCGATGAGGTGACAACGTCATATGAGCGGGGCTCTTCTCGGATACTGACAACTGTGGCTGGTTTCCATGCATTTCTGATTCTCATATATACTCTCTGTCCCCCCTTGAAGGCTGGAAGTAGGGCTGCTGTTCTATCTTACCATCTTTTTTGCTGTGATTGAAGATGCTGCAGCGCTTCCTGGATGTGTGTAGGTATAGAAGGTTGCAGAACAGCTTTGCTGGCCGGTAAAGTGGAACGTAAGACTCTTCCCATAAGGATCTGGGCTGGGGAGTATTTGAAACCAGTGACAGGAGTGTTGCGGAGAGTCAATAAAGCTAGGTGTGGGTCAGACTGAGCAGCAGTTTTCAGCATTAATTTGACAGTCTTTATGGCTCTCTCTGCCATGCCATTGGACTGAGGGAAATTTGGGTTGGAGTGTGTGATGTTGAAACCCCAGTCAAGAGCAAATTGAGCCATTTCAGCACTGGCAAAGGGTACATGATCTGCAATCAGGGTCTCAGGCACACCATGTCTTGCAAACACAGTTTTGAAATGTGCTATCATTGAGGCTGATGTTTTGTCTAACAGCTTTAGGACTTCTGGATATTTAGAGAAATAGTCCACAATCAGAAGAAATTAACGCCAAAAATGTCAGCAGCTATTTTCTGCCAGGGTCCCTTTGGAACTGGATGTGAGATAAGTGGCTCCTTTTGATTTTCAGGACGACTCTCTTGACAGAAACTACAGGATTCCACCATCTGACGTATGGCTTCAGTGAGGCCTGGCCAGTAGAAGCATGATCTGGCGTGTGCTAGAGACCTCGGAATACCCTGATGTGCAGCATGAAGTCATTTTAGCACTTCTGGTCGCAGTGCACAAGGTACGATGATGCAATCAACTTTCATGAGTAGCTCATCATCTATGCTAATAGTGTGTCTGGGTGATTCTCTATTCAGTGCATAGATGACTTTCTCTTCACTCATGTTTAGACTCTCTGTTGCATCAGACCGGATGTATGCTCTGGACAGCGTGTCAGCGATATGCATCTGGTTGCCTGGAGTGTAAACAATGTGGATGTCATACCTTTGTAGCTAGAGCAGAATTCTTTGAAGGTGTGCCTATGGTTTTGGAGAATATCGCCTCAAGTGGTTTGTGATCTGACGGAACTCTAATGGGTACACCTTAAATATGCTGGTAGAACTTTCTCAGAGCCACCACTATGGCCATTAGCTCTTTTTCTATCTGGGCATAGTTCTTTTCAGCGGCAGATAGCACTCTCGAAGCATATGCAATTGGTTGCTGTTTCTACATTAGAGCGGTCCCCAAGCCATTTTTTTAGGCATCTGCCTGCAATTCTATCGGCTCCTTTGGGTCAAAATGTCCAAGGACAGGTGCAGTCGCTATGGCTGTTCTGAGTTTTTCAAGTGCTAACTGCTGTTCAGGATGCCATTGCCAGTCTATGTCTTTCCTTAGCAACAGCCTGAGTGGTGCAGTGAGGGTGGCTTCGTTGGGAATGTATTGCAGCAGGTAGTGTGTCATACCTAGCAGACGTTGAAGGGCTTTTCTGTCAGTGGGAGGGGGAAATGGCAATATTGCTGAGACCTTGGACTCATCAGGCTTCACTCCCTCAGCATTGACCATATACTGCAACTCGTCTTTGTTGAATTTTACAATTAGACTCAATGCTCTGTTCATCACTTTCTCTAGGATGACATCATGCTCCGCATTGGTGGATGCCGCTGTGATCATGTCATCAGCCACCATGAAAACACCTTCAATGTCCCCAAAGCTTTCTGAGTTCAAGCGCTGAAATACCTCGCTGGCTGACTTTATGCCAAAAGGGATGCAATGAAAACGGTACCTGTCCCATGGCGTGTTGAAAGCACAGAGATCTGCTGAATCCTCATCTAGTTGAATCTGCCAGTAGCCGTCTTTCTCATCCAGTGCTGGCAGAGTATGGCCTTGTTTAGATCTCTGGGGTCCAGGCAGACTCTCAGTACGCCGTTCTTCTTTTCTGTAATGCAGAGACTGCTAACCCATGCAGTAGGTTTAGACACTTTGCTTATGACACCTCTTTTCTCCAAGTCATCTAGTGTCTCTTTAAGTCAGTCATGGACTGCATATGGTATCTTCCTGCAGCTGTGTATTACCGGAGGAATGGACGGGTCAGTATGAATATGGTGCAACCCTGAAACTGGCCCAAACCTTGAAACACTGATGCGTAGCGGCTGAGGAGCTCAGTTTTTGTGGCAGGTGAGGACGGTGCGAGACCGTCCACTTTTCTTTTGAGGTCCAACTGCACACATGGCTGTCTCCCCAGTAGGGCTATATCTGATGCTGTGGTCACAAAGAACATAATGTTAGTTGATTTATTTTTAGCATGCACATGGATTTTAACAACACCTTCTAGTTTGATGCGGGTGCCTCCATACGACACAAGCACTGTGTTTGTCTTTTGGATGTTCACAGGAACCTGAAGCTGATAAATGATTTTCTTTGGAATGACATTTGCTTCGGTGTGCGTGTCGAGCTTGAAGTTCACAACAGTGCCTGTATCTGATGTGTTTGAGTGAACTACCGAACCCACAAACAGTGCGTCTATTCCAGATATCTCAGTATCTATGTCAAGCGCATCCATTTTGGCTTTAGATTTGCACACTAGTGCAAAGTGGTTCTTTTTGCCACATTTTTTGCATACTTCATTATAGGCAGGGCACTGCCTTGGCATGTGAATTTTGAAGAATGTAAATTTTTTGAAAGCGCTCTAGTTGGAGCTGTCATTTGTTTTTGCACTGCTGGTTTATTTCATCTCCATTTAGGCTGCTGACCATTTTTTGTGAAGGCATGCACAAATTGTGTTTCTGATGATGCTGCCATAGCTGTAACTTGTGCCCTCATGACTTCTTTAGCTCTGCACATGTCAATGGCTTTTGAAAGGGTTAACTCAGTTATAGACAGCAATAGTTCAAGAAGGTCAGAGTCTGTTATGCTGACAACTATTTTGTCTAGTATCATGAGATCTTCAGTTCCTCTGAATTCACATGTGCGTGCTTTGTTTCTTAGCTCAGTGAATGTGTGGGCCCAGAATCATTCAAAGACGGTATTCTTTCACAGAGCACTGTAATTTCGCAGTGCTGCAAGGACCTCTGATAATTTACTAATAAAGAGAGCGGTGACTGTGCTCACGGTTTCGCTTTCGGATCCAATGGAAGGAATCTAGATGGTCTAGTCCCTGTCTGATTCATCAGCCACCAGAAACCACCAGATCTCGCCTCGGGGTTTCGGAAGCCTGCGCTGCGGTACTTCTTCCCCAGGGAGCGATGCTCTGGCTGTCTTCCTCTGAGGAGATTGATGTGGAGAGCATTGATCAGCTCGTCAGTTGCACAAGCATCAGTTACACAAGCATATTATGCCTGATATTATAATGAGCAGCATTTAAGGGGAGTGGAGCTCGCGCATTCAGCTCTCGGGGGACTGATTGTTCTTTTCCCGCTATTGAGCACTCCGCTCTCACCGGGCACACTCCGAGGAGTGTGTCCGTGCATGTGATCTTGCGATTGTGGTCCCGCTGCTGCTGAGGCATGGCAGCAACTGAGATCGCAGGGATTGCACATGATCTGGCGGATGGGTTGGAGAGGGCTCTTCCTATCTCCAATCGTGTTCCCTAAGATCTAGAGCTCATTCTCGAGGCTTGGAAGCCCGCTCTGCCATCTCTTCCCCCTCTGAGTGAGAGCTCACTGCAGTGCCACCTTTCTCTGAGGAGACTGATCTTGTTTTTGGGACTGAGTGGCTCACGTGCTGCTGAGGCAGGAGCAGTCCCAACCCTACTGTGTTCCAGCTCCTCGTGCTGGGGGTGTCACTCGTACTCTACAGAGTATAGAGTCAGAGTGGTGTTCCCAGCCTGACGGCCAGATAGTCTTCATTGTAAATATCCTGACACCTAAGGCCTAGGACTTTTTGAGAGCCAGCTCCCTCTGGGGAAGAGCGGTGTACACCACATTACACAGTACCCATCTCTCCACAGTGCCCTCAGGAGATCGATTTGCCAACCCTGCCGGTGTTCCAGGGCACAGCGGTCTTCGGATAGAATTTCTCACAGTTACTGCCCAAAAATGTAGCAGTACTAAAAGGCTCGCTACCTCTATGGAGGTCTCCAGAGCAGCTAGTATGGTTGTCCCCTGCCGGTCCGCACCAAGCTAGCTGCTCTAGGTGCACCAGAGGCCAATCTCACAAGACTGGTTCCCTTAGGAGGTCACAAGGGAGTGTGGGAACCCCTGCCAAATGTGCTTCAATGGGTCCTGCCCCGAGCAGGCTTTGGTCTAGTCTTAATAGCAGACAATGTGGACCATTGTTTTTAATAGGAGAATTCAGCTTTGAAAGTCGTGATGCTGTGGCTCAGTAGACCATAGTAGTGTGAAAACTACTGCCAAACATTTCTCAATGGGTCCTGCATACTGTAGTGAGAGGCCACAGAATACAGTTTGGTTCTCCTCCACCTTAATTCAAAGTGGCCTTTCCCAACCTGGTGGGCCCTGAGCAGGCTCTGGTAATGGATAAGAGATATACTCTCTCTGAGGACAGAGGCCACCAAGGTGGTCCCTCCTCATGTTGCAGAGTCTGGGTCCTACAGCTGGTACTTCAACCTTTCTCATCATAAGAATTTCAAGATTTCTGCTTTTGGGGGCAAAAGTCTACCAATACCATTTCTTCCTCTTGCGTTGCACTCTCATCCAACACTTTTATGTCTCAACCATATTGATGATTGGTTGATATTAGCTCTATCAGAATGGATGGCGGTTCGGCATCGAGGTGTCGTTCTTGCTCACATGAAAGAGCTGAGGTTAAGGCTTAACGGCAAAAAAAAATGTGCTAATGTGTTGGGGCACATCAACAACACAGAGGTGGTCGCTTATACCAACCATCAAGGGACTTTGTGGACCAGATTTCCCTTCTAGATGGCTCTCTATTGGAGAGTTCCATCATGAGGGACCTCATCTCACAGGAGGAGAGCATGCCCACACTCGGAGTTGGAAGTTATGGGTGTGGCCCCTGAAGAAGCACAGCTCATAGCTTCCAGTCTCTCAACTGAGGTTGCTGAGACCATCCTTTTGGCTATTGAGCGGGATGTCCCCAATTACTTGTCAGGCTCCTGGATCCTTCTTTTGCTTTAGCTGTGCTCTTCTACACTAGGCAGAGCACACTAAGAATCCTCCAACGTAGCTTGAGTTCCTGATTAGGAAAGTCTCAGGTTACGCATGTTACCATGGTTCCTCATGGGATGAGACGCTGGTCTCTGGGCCATACTTCCCTCATCCTTGCTGGCGCTTGCTTCATTCCTAGAGGCTAAATGCCGGCTTCGCTGCAATTTGCTTTTAGACTTCCTGGTCTCTGACATCACCCGCCTATGATGTTTCGCCCATCCATTGGACTGATTACACACGTGGTTCAGAGCTGGTCATGCTGAAGGGAATCTTATTCCCTCAAGGGACCATGGTTACATGTGTAACCTGAGACATTTTCCATAAGAATTACTACCACAGAATTCTCTTCTATTGCTACATTTAGCTCAATAACATGACAATTTATCCATTCTGTGTTCACTTCATTTATTTGTTTCTTATATTTTTCTTCTTCTTGTTTAATCATCTATTATCTATTACCAGTGCAAATAAATTTTTCTAGGTATCACTACTAGTTGTTGTACTTACTCTTGCTTATGTATTGCTAATATATATCACTAATCCTCTTCATCCTTACTCTTTATCTTTGGTTAAACTAATTAACTTTACTTTGTTGGAACAGAAGCTATGCTAATTATGTCTTTATTTGTTTCTCTTATTTGCCACAGGATTTACATCCCGTGGTAACTAGGATTTACACAAGCTCCAGTCTGGATCCAGAACACCTGAGAAGAGATAATGCCAACCCCTAAGAGGACCACAGATGATACTAACCACAGATGATACTAACCCTGAAACAACAAACAGAACTAACAAATATTGCTTCAACTGCTACAAGTGCATCATATAATAATTGCGGTTAATAATGGTCATCGTCTGGTTGACTACGTCTTGTATTAATTTTTCAGAAAATTCCTGTCATATGCACATAAACTGACAGTCACCACTTATAAAGCTACTACAAAATATTGTAGAAACTTAATTTTCTGTAAAGTTGCTTTGTAATTGTTTGAATTGTAAAAAGCACTAGTATACAGATAGACTTAAATTGAATCTTATTCCAACCTAATATGTAATCTTATTACAAATTTACTACAATCTGAATTCCCACCAATATTTCAGATAAATTAGTTGACCAACTCCCTTCAGGTCAGGAATATAAACTTTTTTTATACAGTCCCTGTGGGAAACGTACGTGGAGTGATTGTGAGGTGGGTGGGGTGAGAGTGAGGTGGGAATTGGTCATCTGATATACTCATAACCGCACCTTAAGTGATGTGTGACTCCCAAAAAATCATAACTTAAATGGTGACACGAGTCTGCTTCACTATAGTAGAATCCTTTTAAGTGGTGATAGGTCTTAGTTGGGGTCTCTCCAGGGGGTGTTGCTGATTTTCTGAAGTGTGTCTCGGGGGAAATGTCAAACTTCATCAGCACTGCTTACTTCAGATTGTTGTTGGTTCAGGATGACTTCTTGAACATGAATTTGGCTAGTGTAATTTAGTTCCCTTTAGTGAAACTACCTTCACATAATTCACATTTTCTTAGGGTTTTCTACCTCTTGTTCACATGTCTTGTTCAGTCAATATATTTTAGCATTACATTGTGATTCAACTGTAATCACATAAGTAATGTTTGTACAAAATATTTCATAGACACAAAAAATTCAAAAACAAATAACAACATCATAATCTAAATAATCTATTTGCTTAACCCATTTCCACATAGGTTGTACAGAAAGTAAAACAACACAATGGACACAACTAGCATTTACCACATGTTTGACATGATTATGTAAAACTGGAATTAATTCATTAATTAGCTTAGCATTGTCAAAACTCCTAGAATATGCAGGAAATTTGAGGTAATCATTTAGTACTGTTTAACCACAGAATTTCGATAAATGAGCAACTGTTTTTCATTTATTAGAAATTAAAAACGGAAATGTAACATAAAATGTAATGGTTTCTATTGTAATGTTGTCATTAGGGAATAAAATATGAGGTAAGCTTGTACAAGATCAGACCAAAGGGACAATAAGGAGAAACATCAACACGCTGCCTCAATTTGATTTGATCAGACAGATTGCGACTGCGAGCGTAAATCAGATTAGGCAGGTTCTGTTTCTCCCCCTCTCTGTAGTCTCATTAGATGCTGAAGCATTCATGTCATTTAAAGTTTGAGGGCCATTCTTTACACTTGACAGGATGCCTGTCTCTAAATCTTCAGGCCACATAAAATTGCTATCAAGAAAAATGGCCAAAAGCAGATTTACTAATCATCTAAGGGCACTTAAAACATTAAATAGCCTGCTGATGGCACTCTGTACTTGTCCAAGCTGTCTGTGAGGTTTCAGCGCCCAACCCTTTAATGGACTTATGCTAATCAGGTAACACTGCAAGTCCAATTAATTTTTGCTGATTGCAGTTTGCATCCTGCATTTCCTTATTTGATTGGAAGTACAGTATAGTAGCATGCTTTGGAGGATGCCACAGACTACTGCAATCTGTCAAACTTTACTGGGACTTTTCAGCATCATTCAATTTTGCAACAAATCAACTTTAAATACTAATTAATCATAAAATGAATCTACCCTGCCACATACCATAGCATGAACTCGTTGTTCTGAGTATATAGTGAGTAATTTTTCTTATTAATTTCCAGATATTTTGCAATATTTTAGACAGTTGTATGTGGCACATCATATTAGAGCAATCCAGTTCCCTGCAGATTCACCATCTTTATCTAAAACACAGTTATGTCCTCCAACCAATATGCCCACATAGGTCATTTGTCCAAATCCCTGAAATATGACCCATCAGAGTGTATACTACAATTGCACCCCTATAGGCAACAGGACACTTTTATATTAATTCTTTTTACCCTTTTATCTGCATCATTATTCAGGTTTCATATAGCTCAAGCATTGCATTATATGACAATATGAAATCATGTGATCATGGGTTCAATCTCACAGAACACACTTGCTCATAAAATCTGCACAATTTTGCATGATTTCTGACCATGTAGAAAGTCCACAAATTGCATTTAATTAAACACACATTTTGATTGGTAATGAAAGTCGTCATTTAATGACGACAGACACAACACAAAACTGTCATTATTTTATGTAAATGTAAATATAGGTTATAATAAGGTGTTCGCACAAACGACCTATAGGGTCTTTTTTCGTTGGAGGACAGTCTGAATGAAAAGATATTCAGCATTACTATCTTAATCTATAAATGTTTTAGATTAGAAAATACTCTTTAGAAAAGTATTGTTCATGGTAAATATATGTCACAGTTATGGGCTGCATTTCTCCAATGGATCATGAGCCAAGTTGTATAGTTCCATGATCTATTTAGGTTTAAGATGCTTTTGGGAAACACAAAGGCTGCATCTGAAAACTTAGGCAGCTGAATTGCTGCCTCTTTGCTGAATCAGGCAATAACTTCGCAGGCAGTGCTTCTGCATGAAGGCACCTCATGAAACTGATTTTGGACAGGCTTCTGAGGCAGAGTAATGGTATAATGATCTACAGCAAAATCTAGAGAGCTATGGTGAGTCTGCTGGCCATGCAAGAACTGGGATGTTTTTAGCTGCTTGGAATTGTGTACAGATTTTTGCAACATGGGGCCATGAATTATCATGTTGCAACATGATGTGATGCTTGTGGATGAATGGCACAACAATGGACCTCAGGATCTTGTCACGATATTTCTGTGCATTCAAAATGCCATCACTAAAATACATCTGTGTCCATTCATCCGTGAAGACAACACCTCTCCAAAGTGCCAGAGGCCATCGAATGTGAGCATTTGCCCACCAAGTCGGTTATGAAGCCGAATTGCAGTCAGTTTGAGACCCTGATTAGGATGACAAGCATAAATATGCACTTCCCTGAAATGGTTTCTGACAGTTTGTGCAGAAATTCTTTGGTTATGCAAATTGATTGATGCAGCAGCTGTCTGGGTGTCTGGTCTCAGATGATCTTGGAGGTGAAGATGCTGTATGTGGAGGTCCTGGGCTGGTGTGGTTACACGTGGTCTGTGGTTGTGAGGCCAGTTGGATGTACTGCCAAATTCTCTGAAATGCCTTTGGAGATGGCTTATGGTAGAGAAATGAAGATTCAATCCATGGGCAACAGCTCTGGTGCACATTCCTGCAGTCAGCATGCCAAATGCATGCTCCCTCAAAACTTGCGACATCTGTGGCGTTATGCTCTGTGATAAAAATGTATATTTTAGAATGGCCTTTTATAGTGGCCAGCCAAAGGCACAGCTGTGCAATAATCATGCTGTCTAATCAGCATCTTGATATGCCACACCTGTGAGGTGGATGGATTATCTCGGCAAAGGAGAAGTGCTTACTAACACAGATTTAGACAGATTTGTGAACATTATTTGTGAGAAATAGGTTTTAGATCAGAAAATACTCTTTAGAAAAGTATTGTTTATGGTAAATATATGTCACAGTTATGGGCTGCATTTCTTTAATGGATCATGAGCCAAGTTGTATGGTTCCATGGTCTATTTAGGTTTAAGATGCTTTTGCGTTACACAAAGGCTGCATCTGAAATCAGAGGCAGCTGACTTGCTGCCTCACTGCTAGTATATCAGGCAATAACTTTGGCAGAGTAATGGTACAATGATCTACAGCAATTTATCTTAATCAGAAAGGTATCATCCTTACATAATTACATTTTAGATTCAAAAAGAATGACCTTAGTCTTTCCTGCATGTAGGGATAGTTAATTATCTAAAAAAACATTTAGACATTACCTGTAGCTGCAAAGTCATTCTTCTATGACCCTTTTATCCTGATGAAACACTAGAACTGCTGCATCATCTACATACGGAATAAGTTCCTGTGCTAAACATGCTGCTTTAAGATCATTTATATATAAAAGAAAAAATAAGGGACCTAAAATACTCCCTTGAGGAACTCCACAGTTAATAAATAAAGGATTAAGCAATATACCCTTAGTGTTGCATTTATAATTTTGTTCAGTGTAGATTATCATCTTTGCTTTGTCTATTATAAAAAGCTGCTTTAAATTCTGCCTCCTCATCATATTTGCCTTACTCACCGTGACAGTATGTCTGTGTTGTTACTATATTTAATACTTTGTTTTTAATAACATTTTGTTTTAAAAAATCTAAATGTGGTTTAACTTCTTATTACTAGGTCTATTATAATAAACTATTTTAAATGCATGGCCATAGAGTATATTAATAGTATGAACAAAAAGCATTGTGATATTTATGCCTCTCGTTTTCCACTTTAATTATTGAATGAGACACTAATCCTAATTTACTTAATATGCAGCCTAATGTACATAGATAAGAAGTGTGTTTGCTCTGTAAAGAATGACAGTTATTTAATTCAAATATGTATTAGAGTCTGGTTTAAACGCAGCGTGATTAGTGAATAAAAAGCAGGTTTTGATGCATAAATAGCTGAGCTATTTAGTGAATTCATCCTTGAATGTTAATCATAAATTTGGGCATTGATGTTTGAAGAGAAATATGAATGCACATTTTTCACATTATTTTCATAGCTGGTGAGGCAGAAGCCTGAAAGCAAAGTGGGATTCTAATCATTGTCAGAGTGAGTGTGTTTCTGTTCATAGTCCTAATTTGGTGTGATCCCCATCCCATTGGCCTTTATTGTGCTCTGATCCAGAAATCCGAGCAGTTCCACAGTGCTCCCACTTCTCTCTATATCCTTTCTGTTTCCATTTCTCTGTGCAGCTGTGAGGGCATCAGGTGGTGTCAAACCTCAACAGGCTGAAGGCATCACCAGTCCTAAGTGCAGTTCATCTGATTGTCACATCTAGAGGAGACTCACAACATCCTAACAATGGAAAGGTTTAGAGATGGAGAGCGAAACCATGGGTTTTGACCTGTTCACTGTTAACAGACAATGATTGATCTACCTTGATGCCTGTTTCAAAGTTAATTGGGAGTGACTGAGGTGTCGCAAGATACTTTTTAATGGAATTACTGCTTAAATCCAGATTCTACTGCAAACTACAAAATTTTCATGACACATTCTTTAAATGTATATTAATTTATCTTATAATCTACTGCTGTGAGGACAAGGAGACTATAATGGCAGACAGTTTTTGTTTTCCTTGAAGGGGAATTCAAGTTTCCAGTTTCCAGTCTGATTTAGCACTAAAACAGCCATCAATGTTGACTTTGATATATTACAAAGGATTTCATCAGCCAAGACAGAGCTGCTTCAGTGTCAAGTATTCTATATAGGTTATTTGGGGATTCCACTAGAAAGAATGTGTAATTTGGCATTCGCCTTAATCTGTCACATTAACACATCAAATCAACATGCAGAAATGCATTAACAGGATTTTTTTTTTTTTTTTTACATTTCATTAGTGTAATCTGATGTTTAATGCAATAACTTTCAACTTTAACTATGTACCCTCTAAATATAGTTTTTCAGGTTATAGTTTTAGGCATTTTCGTTGATGCAATCATAATTGGCCAGTCAAAATGCTTCACTGTTTCCAACTAGTATTAACTTCAAACGTGTCTTCTGTGACCACTAACATTCAGATATCATCACATTCTTAAATCATCACACTCTACATCAATTTTGTTGGAGTGCAGAATGCAGCAAATGATTACTACTGAATAAATGAATCCATGTTGGGAGGCTTGCGAGCGAAAGGCAACGAAACAGAAAAGATCTTGGAAGGAAACCAATGAAAAGCATAAGGAGGGCAATTTCAGCTGTAAACCACATGTTTTGGTTAGAAGGTTTTTTAATAAATGTAAACAATTATGTAATCATCTCTGAAATATTTTAGACATAATTGTTTACTACTATTAATTTATAGAAATATTAAATAATTATGTTTTAGGGTGAAAATGCAAAATCTCTTCTCATTTTTTAGTTTTCATTAAATGATGTTCTCGTTAACAAGGTTTGGGTCAGATACTTAGCCTAATCAACACAGGTGGAACACAATCTTGTAATCAATCCCACAGTATAAATATCGCTGACTTACCTCTATCCATCGTCGGTTAATCAGCATCCCTCCTCCACCCCATCTCCTAGTTTGAGTTCACTTTGTAATTAGACGGGGAAGGGGGGGGGGTACTCTAGGTTCAGAGCCCTTCCCCAAACAGCACGCCAAATATGCATACCATACCTCAGCTAATTATATGTAAGCGTGAACTCGTGAAACCCAGTTCAGACTACATGATTTTAGAACAATCTGCTTGACATAGTTTCAATGATTATTGCCATCATTAAAGATGGCAAACGATGAATGGTAAGCAGACATGTTTCTTGTTCACAACACATTAATCATATAATCTGACACAGTTTCTCCAAAACTGTTCTCCAAGTTTATGATTAAATTTCATTTTTGATATCACATAATGTCTCATAAATGTTGTTCCATTTGCTCAAATAGCATTAAAAAAGCAGTATCAGACGTCACACCCACGAATCGATTGTTGGCTGAATGTTTGATGCATACAGCACATAAAAATTGAGAACACTTTGGAAGTTTTGAAGTTGTGAGGGTTGTCCCCCCTAAAATAATGATTAGTTTGTGGAGGAAGTAGAGATGCTGCTGTTCTTTCTTGGCCAGTGCTGTGGTTTTGTCAGTCCAGAAGAGGTCCGCTGCATGTGATGTGCACAACCATGAACTTGGTGCTGCTCACTCTCTCCACAGTCACACCATTGATGGTCAGAGGAATGTGTTGATTGTGCACTCTCCTGAAGTCAACAACAATCTTCTTCATCTTCTCCACATTCAGAGAAAGACTGTTGTCATTGCACCACCCGGCCAGGTGGCTCAACTCGCTCCTGTAGTTTATCTCATCTCTGTTGCTAATGAGACCCAATACAGTTGTGTCATCTGCAAACTTATTGAAGAGGTTGGAGTTGTGTGACGGTGTGCAGTTGTGTGTCAGCAGAGTGAAGAGGAGGGGGCTCAGCACACATTTTTGGGGTGCCCCAGTGTTCAATGTGATGGTGCTAGATGTGTTGCTGCCGACCCATACTGCCTGAGGTCTTCCAGACAGAAAGTCCAACAGCCAGTTGCACAGCGAAGTGTTGAGCCCCAGCTGGACCAGTTTGTGAATGAGCTGTTGAAGGATGATTGTGTTGAATGCTAAACTGAAGTCTATGAACAGCATTCTGATGTATGATTTTTTTTGTCTGGATGTGTGAGTGCTGGCAGTGGTCAAGTGGTTGGACCCATATGCAAACTGGAACAGGTCCAGGGGGGGGGGGCAGACTTGATATGGTGCATGACTAGCCATTCAAAGCACTTCATGATAATAGGAGTAAGTGGAACTGGATGGTAGTCATTGACACAGACGGCTTCTTCGGGACTGGAATGATGGTGTTAGCTTTAAAGCATGTGGGGACAACAGCCTGACTGAGATGTTGAAAATGTCTGTGAAGACATCAGTGAGTTCCACTGCAAAGTCTCTCAGTACAAGCCCAGGAATGTTGTCAGGACCTGGAGCTTTGCATGTGTTGATCCTGCTGAAGGATCTCTTCACGCTGTCCGGGGAGAGCATCATTAAAAACTGTGGGGTGTGCTAAAGAATTTAGGTTATTCAAATGCTTCAAAGGAGAAGTCTACAAATATTAACCTAAAGATGGAGGATAATTTAATTTTTAATCAAAAGGAGGTTGCTCAAACTTTTAATCAATATTTCATATCATTAGCTAATGAATTATATTAGACAATGTGGAATTATTCAAGATTCTTTTAAGCTGAGACCAATAACTGAAAGTGAGGTTTTTAAATGTTTAAACATAAATAAAGCTTCTGGGATTGATAATATTCCAGCAAAAATGTTGAGGGACTTTGCTAAAGTGATTGCTCCTTATGTATCATATATCTTAAATTTATCAGTTGAACAAGGAAAAATACCAAGTGATTTTAAAAGTGCTAGAGTTATTAATATGGCTAATTGCAGGCCTGTCTCTGTTTTGGGTGCGATGTCTGAGATACTGGAAAGAGTTATGTATGACCAAATTGAAAAATATATTAGTTAAAAAAATATTCTATATGATTTACAGTCTGGATTTAGGCCGTCACATTCAAGGGGTGGTGTTGGTGCAGTGGATAAGACACATGCCTTTGGTGTGAGAGACCCGGGTTTGAATCCACTGTGAGACATCAGTGTGTCCCTGAGCAAGACACTTAACCCCTAGTTGCTCCAGCTATTGTAAGTCGCTTTGGATAAAAGCGTCAGATAAATGTAAATGTAAACTGAGGCTTGTATCTTATATATGACTGATAAAATAAGGACAATGGTAAATTTTGTGAAATGGTTATGTTGGACCAACAGAAAGGATTCGATACTGTAGACCACACAATTATACTGTACAAGTTAAAGACAGTTGGTTTTGATGAGAATTCTCTTAGGTGGGTTTAGTCCTAGCTTGATGATAGATGCCAGATGGTTGACATTAAGGGTATATTGCTTAGTCCTTTATTTATTAACTGTGGAGTTCCTCAAGGGAGTATTTTAGGTCCCTTATTTTTTCTTTTATATATAATTGATCTTAAAGCAGCATGTTTAGCACAGGAACTTATTCCGTATGCAGATGATGCAGCAGTTTTAGTGTTTCAACAGGATAAGGGGGTCATAGAAGAATGACTTTGCAGCTATAGGTGATGTCTAAATGTTTTTTTAGAAAACATATCCCTACATGCAGGAAAGACTGAGTTCATTCTTTTTTGCATCTAAAATGAAATTAAATAAGGATGATACCTTTCTGATTAAGATAAATGCTATAGAGGTAAAAACTGTAGTAAACTATTTGGGTTGTTTAATAGATAAGAAATTAACATGTGATTTTATGACTAGAAAGGCATTTATAAAAATACATGGTAAAACTAGTTTTTTTTAGGCATTCACTCTTTAAAATTAATAGCAGGTGCCTTGATTCAACCCCACTTAGATTATGCTTTCTCCTTTTGGTATTGCAAATGGCTCAAAACAAATTAGTTTGAATAATTTTAAAAGTGCATTCTTGATTGCATTTACTAGTTGGGTTTATTGACTGTGGAAAAAAGGGTGATATTATAAAAAATGGGTATGACGCATAGAATTTTCAGTAATGTGGTTCCAAGTTATTTAGAAAATTATTTGCCTAAATTGCCTAAATTGTCCAGGTTATAGGTATGTTTGGCTTGAAGTGGCACTGTTCAGATCAGTCGTGTGTTTGACATCAAGTAGGCCTACTGTGTCAAACACCGATTGGTCTGCACAGTACCGCTTCAAGCTGAACACACCTATAACCTGGACAGTTTAGGCAATTTAGAAATCCCGGCCAGGACATGTCTGGAAAAAAAAAGGACATACAGTATGGTAACTCTAATTCAGTGGTTAACAAAGAGAGACATTCAAAATATGTAGAGCTGAGCTGTAGAGGGACTGCAATTGAGCACCACTGCCCTAATTAATGGTGAAACAGATTTTTATTTTACTATAATAATAATGATATCATACACTATCAACTAATGATGCTTGTATTTAAGATTGACTTTGTGACATATATAAATATTTTGTCCTCTCATGTTTTAATTTCTTTAACACAAATTAAATGTGATCAAACATTAATTGGCAGACCCCCCCGGTAGAAGTCCCTTGGATTAGAGTAATAAATAATATTCCTGTGGTTAAGTAAAAACATTATTTGGATTTATATTCAAATCAACGTTGAATCAGTATATTTTTACAAAATATTGTACATTTGCTGCTACTAAATATTAATACCAGTACTGTTATTATCCCTTCAGCAGAAGTACCAGAAGTTGATGAGTATCAACCAGATGGTGAGCCCCTATTCAACACAGTGTATGAAAGACTTTATAAATAATAATAAAAAAATGTTTCTCCACACTGTTTCTTTTCTTTTTTCTTTCCATGAGTTTTTAAGTGGGTCATTTCCTTCATCAGACACAAACAATTATGTAACCATCAAGGAATGACAAGATAACATATATTAAATACCTATCTATAATACAAATGTAAATGTGCCATCAGTATCAAAGACACCACAGAAAAAAACTAAACAAAAGCACATATTTTAGGAAATTACCCACTTCCATTTTCCATTTTTTTTCAAATTACATGTTTTTGTTAAAATAAACTGATGGTAATATTATAGGTTTAAGTGTGTATCACATTTACTGCTTGACATTTGGAGTGTATTATGACAGCTGAATCTACCTGACATTTTCTTGGCATAGCTGCTTCTAATTGCAATTCCTTCATGCCACTATCATAGCCACATGATCCACACACATAGCCTAAAAGCAAAATAATGCCCTTAGGCATGGGTGTAAAACTCCGGAGCCCTGCAGAGTTTAGATTCACTAATTAAACACATCTGATTCAACTAATCAAGTCCTTCAGGCTTATTTGAAAACTACATGGTATGTATTGGAAAAAAAATTGGTATGTGTTGGTTCATAAACATAAATAAATTGTGGTAGCACTTTATTTTACAGTCCTGTTCCTCATGTACATACTAGGTACTTATTATAGTAATTTCAATAACTATGTAATAACTAGGTACTAACCCTGAACCTACCCCTAAACCTAACCCTACCCAATGTAGTTACCTTGTATTACCAGAACTTTCTTAGATAAGTACACTATAAGTACATGTAAGTACACATACTGTAAAATAAAGTGCAACCTAAATTACTTAAGTTTAGTTATTTAGGTTTTTTAGATTTTTCGGTGATCTTTAAAATAATAACACATTCTGTTGATTATTTATTTAGCATCCTCTTGAGGCAGTTTGATGTCAACTCAAAATAACTGATAACTGTGACTGTTTTCTTAGTGGTTGGTTCAGGTCATGTGACTCTTAGGTTATGGGTTAACCAGGAAATGAATGCAGTGTTCTAGAATCCAGAATATAATTCATAAGTTTGATCTAAAGAACAAAGTGCTTTCTAGCAATCACATTATATACAGGCTTTTTCTGGCAATCATGGATAAAGAGATGTTAATGAATGAAAGCAACAGCTGGGTAGCACCCCTTCAGAGCACCTCACCAGCAACTCCCTAACAATATGTTGTTTACACATGGCATCATTGTAGAGGTGCAAAGTGCAGCTGGAGGACAGGAAGTAATTTTTCTATATAGAATCGCTAGCAGAAACTCAAAATGCCTATGTTTTGTGTTGTTTATGGATGCTCAAACTAAGAAACTACAAGGAGCTTTTATTGTGTATGGCAGTGGTTCCCAATCCTGGTCCTAGAGAACCCTCAACACTGCACATTTTAGATTTCTCTCTATTCAGACACACCTGATTCAAATCATCAGCTCATTAGTGAAGACCCTTACCAAAAAGTAATTTACTTCAAGTTTATTTTATTAAGTATACTTAAGTAAAGTTCAAGTATATTTTAGGGTGTACTTCATGTAGGAAGTATACAAATATCAGTCTTCTAACAGTATACTTGTAAGTGTACTTGTCACTGGGTGACGATGGACAGGCAGAACTATTTCTCGCCGAGGATGTTTCCCGGTCGGAAGAGTTCCAGTGTGACACCTGGCCGGTTGTTTTAACCTCTCGATGCAAGTGTATCTGTAGCTGTTCCTCTTCCCCGTTGTTTTGTCTATGGCTGTCTACCCTTGTGCTGATTCTGAGTGGAAGGTGTTGACTATAAGGAGCTAGCTCTTGTATCAAGTGCTGTCCGCTGACAACTATACTTCTGGTTGCTTACGAATCTTCCTTACCTTCAGGGATGAGGAACCAGGTCGGAGCCATGAGCAAAGGCCTTAATTCACTGTGTGTCTTGCTGAATACACGAGTGTGAGGAGTGTAAAGTTAATAAAAATAATAATAGTAATAATAATAAATGTATTTTTTTGTTTGTTTTGTTTTTTTGTTTTATAGAAAATCAATGTGTGACTGGAGCAATGATGCTAAAAATTCAGCTTTGAAAGTCAGCTTTGATTGTCCTTAATAAACTGTCTAACTGCACTCACAAGTGAATATTACATTATTTTGTGGGATAATTAAATATATTCTAAATAAACTACAAACATAAAAATATACACATTTATTTTGTCCTCACATTCTTTCTTGTAAGTCTTCCCTCTCAGTCACAAACCTGACTGAACGGCTCATTATGCAGCTCATTATGTGGGCCTTTCTCTTCTCAGGTGCAAATCACAATGATATTCACTCTCACTACACGTATCTGTTTATGCTCAAGAGAGAGACAATCTGGACATCGTGTAAATCAACACCTCGAGTATCTCTTCAAACACTTTGTCATCACGTGAGGAGCAATCAGAGCCGGCGTTCTTAGTTTCCATTTCACCAGATACAAGAGAACTCTCATCCTTGTCTTGCTCTGTAGAAGCGCCGGGGCACGCCAATGCCGCATGCTGTCTGCTTGGTTGCGCAAAGTTACAGATCAGTGCCTCAACCTACTTCAGAAAATGCGTCTTCACTGATGCTCTTGCCCATGCTCAGTTTTTACAGCAGTTCACATATGGTTCATCTGTTGTAATTAATTTGGGTCTTCATGTCCATAGACCTATGTCTGCAATTAATTTGACTTTTTTGTTTCACATTTGGTGTGAATAGACTTTAAATCAAAATCCTGAGCACACAAATCCAGGCATCACCAAAGACATGCCAGATTTACTTGAAGTGCGAACCTGACATTTTCACTGTCAGGCCTCTATTGAGCTCTAATTTTAGCATCTATTCTTCCCTCAGCACTTTGCCTTGTGTGGAGGAGAGATTGAGCACTGAAAGCTATAGGATTCACCTTTGGAAGTGGTAAAAAGAAATGCTCCAGGCCTCTTAACTGACATCAGCCATAAGTCAACAGTGTCATTCTACTAGAACGTGAATGTGATACACTGACACAAGGACAATGCAGTGTCTTGATCAAGAACCATGTACAGCAGTTTCTCAATTTTTTTTTTTTTTGATTTAACATTATGTGACTGAAAGGGACATGGCCATAAAAATTTCAAAGTGTGTGTGTGTGCTTGTATGAGAGAGAAAGACAGCGAGAAATCATATTATTCCTATATTTGGTCGGTCCAGTTATGTTGCACCTTCAACAGATCATTGGTTTTAAACTGAACATTCTTTCATCATCTACCAGCCCATATATATATATATATATATAAACAACCTTGTCCCTTTTACACTTGTACTCTATTTATTTTTTCTAATCTTTCTTTATTCTATCTGTTTTCTTTTAATTTGTTATACAATTAACAAAAGCAAAAAAGACCTAACACTAGCTTGCTCTATTCTTTTACCATTCTATCTATTTTCTTATTATTTATTAAATCATTTCAAAAGCCATTGCTGTGTGTACATCTTTTATGAAAAAAATGCAATGATAAATTTAGGTGGCAGTTTTATTAACACATTTTTATAAACACACAGAGGGTTTGTTTTTTAAAACCCGTTGGGGGAATGATGGGAATTTAATTGAATACAGATTTAAGGCAAACAAGTCTATCAATAAAATATTATTATTATTATTTCTAGTTACTGTTTTCATTATAATAAATTATTATAATGCTTAAAGGAATTGTAAACGAAAACAAAGGAATCCTTGATTGTAACTATAGTAGCATCTGTCCCATAAAATGTGAGGTAAGCACCACTTTCACTGCATTACCCTCTGAAAGCCTTAACCAATGGGGAGGCTGAAGAAGGAGAACAATACATAAGGCAAAATAAAAGACGAGTGGAGAGAATTACAGCTACAACGGTCATAAAACAGAACCTTAAAATGCTGTTTGCTTGGCACATCATGTAAATATTCAATGCTGCAATGAAAGGGTCATTCAAATTTGATAGATTTTTGAATGGGAAGGAAAAGAGGTAATCTAAATAAATTCCATATTAGACTGCTTCCCCTAATTGGGCAGTTTAGACATGGTGCCAATTACTACCAGCTGTGCTGCATGATAAAGTCATGTGACAGTCAGATAAATGACAGTTCAATAAGAGTGAATAACCAACAGTGTTGGGTAAGCTACTTGGAAAATGTAGTGAGCTTACCTACCAGTTACTCTACAGTAAATGAAGCTTCACTACACTGAGGCTACCCCCCTGGGAAATGTAGCAAGCTAAGCTACAACAGTAGCTTGCTACATCTAAGCTACTTTTAAATTTTAACACGTTTTATTACAAGTCAATGCTATCTCAGTGCTCAAAACTGTCAGTCAAACAGATAGGCAGGTGTAATTGTTTAGTTTAATAGTTTTTTGTGTTCCTTATCAATTTGGCAACAAAAACAATCAAAATACATGTAATTAACAATGTGCGCACAAGTAAGTGTATGCACCTGTTGTATGGGCATGCTTAATAAACTGTAGGCCTTTGCAGAACAAAATGCAAGACCTCCAAACAGTACAAAAAATGGCCAGGCTGGACCCTGATAATTTTTACAAGCAGCCTCTGAAAACTGAAAATATGAAAATTGAAAAAACTGAAATATTTTCTCTCTGTTATCTGAGTCAGTTTCCCCTGCCAGCCTCCGGCGATTCTGAAAGAGCTTATTCTAGCAGGTAAGCCGTTGTCACAGTGTCTGGTCTGGGTATCCCTGGGTGTCCACTAGAGGTTTCACTTCACCACTTAGTACCAAGTACTACACAGCCTTGTCTGGACTCATCACTGTTCATTTCACACAGCGGTTCCCACTTACATTGTTTGCACCTGCCCATACATACCATATATAAGACTGATTTACGATTCTGAATAACCAAATAAACACTGCTTTTGGATCTCCCTGTTTTTGTAGAGGTTAAAAAGAGTAAAGATCAAAATGATCATACAAATGATGGAATCAATGTGATTCGATTGTAAAAAAGAGAAGGAAAAACAGGTTAAAATCAATATATGATTTAAGTGTACTTTTGGAGTGTCCACTAGGGGGAGATCTAAGGTTGCAGGTTGTGGCTGATGCAATGTGTGCTGAGCGTCACAGCCAATACAGACTGACGCAGAGACAACAGCACGAGTTCGTGTCTTCATTTATTAATTTCTATTTTCCCCCTTTATCAGGGTGTAACATTTTGGAGGCCCCAGCGAGGAGGGATGGTTCCTGGTCCTGCCGAGCGATGTAGTGCTATATGACAACATCCCACCTTGCAACCACAACTACCACGATAGGAGGTTGGTGGTGTACAGTAGTCTCACAACTGGATTGGCAGAAGTACAAGTATTCTGAGGTTCCTCACCCAACCAGGATAGCTGCAAGTCCTTCCCAACCAAGTAGACATTCTGCATTACACTGACACCGGCCACTTATACACAAACAACATGAACACATTGGAGGACTTAAGACTTGAAGTAGTGGGGACACTTTACTCACTCAACAGTGATCATCTGATTGCAGTATGTGACTTTTTAGATATTGCTGGTATGCAACGAGAGAATGTTTTGGGTAAAAGTCGCTCATTTCTAATTGCACATATTGTAAAGTATATCGAAATAAATGAGGTAGATGAACTTGAAGACCAGGGTATGTCTTTTCTCCTTGATCTTAAAGACAAAATTACTGAAATTCAGTTGTCAAATCGAAACACACTAGGGTCACAGCAAAAGGAATTGCATGTAACTCAGATGTCAGAGCAAGAAAAATGGCAAAAACAGATTGAAGCACTCCAATTAGCTTTACAGTTATCATTGCAGCCAAAAGAGGGTGAATCAAAACAGGAAGTACAGACAGTGAGTCAAAAAGAACAGACATTTCAGGGCGGTGCCTCAACAAAAGACCTTACCCAATCACTTATGTGGCAAAGGGAGTTCAAAATATGTGGTCAGATTGGGGAACCAGGGCAGAAAGATAAACTAAGTTTTTCCAGCTTGGCCCATCAAATCGAGAATGGGAAAAATAAGAATGACCCTGAACATGAAATAGTCCATGCAGTAATTAAAGCCATTGTCCCTGGCATGCAGCTACGCAGCTATCTAGAGGGCAAAGCAAACTTAACACTGCCTAACCTGAGAAGGATCCTTCGCTCACATTACCAGGAGAGGGGAGCCACAGAGCTGTACAAGCAGCTGATGTCAGAAGTCCAAGACAGTAAGGAGACACCCCAGAACTTTTTAATTTGTATTTTAGATCTTAGGCAGAAGATTTTATTTGCATCACAGGATGCAGAGTCTAGTCTCAAATATGATCCCATTCTGGTGCAAAATATGTTTCTGCATACAGTTCTTACTGGTCTGCAAAATGAGTATATCAGAGGGGATCTGAAGCCATACCTGCAACAAACAGATGTGAGTGACGAGCTGTTGTTAGAGAAATTAAACATTGCATGTATGACTGAAACAGACAAAACAAAAAGAAAGCTGCAGTCCAGCATGGTCCAGTCATGGTGCATTCGGCGGAATGCAACGATATCCCAGCAACTGCAGAAAAGAAAGGGAAAACATTGCTACAGGAAAATAAAAATAAGCATAACCCTGATTTGCTAAATGAACTCAGAGAAATAAAATCAGACATGGCACTATTAAAGAACCTCAGCGCTGAAGTGTCACAGATTAGAGAGTCGATTCAATTACCCCAGACAGCTGTGGAACAGGGTTTGTCCCCCCCAGGTTTCCGAAATTATGGCCCAGCTACTCACCCGAAATGCCCATTCCCAGGGTACTGGCCCAATTACAATACAGGGCAGAGAGGGAGAACAGCTCAGTTCCAGCAAGGATTTGCACCACAACGTGGTCAACGAAGACAAGAAGTCAACGAAGAAGATGGTTCAACTGTCAGCAGAGTGACACAGAAAGTTATTGCACCCACTGCTATAGATGTGGAAGCAGTGAGCATTTCTTTGCAGGCTGTAGAGCAAGGGCAGGAAACTCATCCAGTGATGCTTATTTAAATGAGAGAGGGTTACTTCCACGGGACAGGGAGTAACCTGCCAGATATTAGAGTCCCATAAACAATGCTGGGGGTGTGGGATGAAGGGAGGTGACTACAATTTAGGAGTATGCACATCCTGTCGCAAAGCTTTCTATTGCTCCAAGTTATGTCAGGCTCGTCACTGGAGTAGACACAAGAAAGACTGCCAGCAGAAAGGGCATAAAGATGTCAAAGAATTAAGTGCCACAAAGAGAACAAATTCAAACAAATCACTGAGCATGGCGACTTTAGTGGGAAAACAGTGTCTTGTTGACTGTTATATCCAGGGAGTTAAAACAACAGCATTGTGGGATACTGGATCTCAAGTTTGTATCATCGATGAGTGGTGGAAAAATGAAATGTTACCTGATGTGAGGTTAAGGCTTCTTTCAGAAATAATTGACGCACCGGACACACTTTAAATAGTAGCAGCAAATGGACAAGGTATTCCTTATGTTGGGTGGATAGAAGTCACATTTCAGCTGCTAAGAGGAAACAATGACCGAGTAGATCCTGTCATTCCCATGCTGGTAACAAAGGGGAAACATCTCTCCCATCCCATCATTGGTTACAATGCTATTGAGTTCATAGTGACAGACAATACAGGTGAAAGTGCAGACTCAGCATGTGATGAACAGTTAAAGAGATTAGTGAATGTGACACTCCCAAGATTAGAGATAAATCACATTCAAGCTTTTATAGCACTTCTAAAGGCTGAAAAGTCACATGAGTATGTGGTGAGAACTCCCAGAGAAAAAATATTAATTCCCAAGCGTACCTCTTTGCAGGTTGAGTGCCAAATAAAGATGAACCCATTGAAGGAGGACACTACTTTGATGTTTGAACCCGATCTTGATCCCAAATGGGCGGAAGGGCTAGAGTTCCAGGAGACACTTTTAAAGGTTAAGAAGGGGGTTCCCCCCTACATCATACTTGATGCTCCGAATCCTACGGACCATGACATTGTCCTGTGTGGAAAAACATTAATAGGAGCAGCACATAGGGTACAAGCTTTTTATCCGTTCATGTCATTCGATCAGTCAATTCAGTCCATACCTGCTTCAGTGAATCCCATCCAAACAAGCAGCGCTGAGTTTGCCAGTGATAACTGGGACCCTCCAGTCGATTTGGGTCATCTGAGTCAGCCTGAAAAGGAAGTAGTACGCAAGATGTTATGAGAGGAATGTGCGTCATTCTCAAAGTCAGATGATGACATCGGGTGCATAGAAAATCAAACTCTGAAAATATCCCTTAAAGACACAGTTCCTGTTGCACGTTCATACATCTCTGTGCCGAAACCACTCTATAGGGAAGTAAAAGATTACCTTCATGACCTGATTGGATATCAAAATCAACATCATCTTATGCATCACCTGTTGTCTGTGTTAGGAAAAGGGATGGAAGCCTCCGTCTTTGTGTGGATTACAGGGAGCTGAATAAGAAGACCAATCCTGATCGTCAGCCAATTCCCAGAGTCCAAGATATCCTTGACAACCTGGGTGGGAATTCGTGGTTTTCACTGTTAGATCAGGGCAAAGCATATCATCATGGCTTTATGGCAAAGGAGAGTAGGCCCCTGACCGCTTTTGTAACCCCGTGGGGGTTGTATGAGTGGATACGAATCCCTTTTGGCTTGATGAATGCTCCAGCTGCCTTTCAGAGGTGTATGGAGGAATGCTTGGAGAGTTTGAGAGACCGAATATGTGTGCCATACCTTGATGATATCTTAGTCTACAGCAAGTCCTTTGAAGACCATGTCCACCATGTGCAGGAGGTATTGCAGCAGCTTAGACGGTACAGAATAAAATTGAAGCCAAGCAAATGTGGAATGTTCAAGAGGGAAATCCGTTATCTTGGAAGAATTGTGTCAGCTGAAGGTAGCAAAGTGGATCCAGCTGACACAGAGGCTGTGGGAACTTGGAAGGAAATGGTCAAGTGGTCAATAACGGAGAAATTTAGAGACTATTTATACTACTCACATACATTCACAGTCTTTAGCGATAATAACCCTCTCACGTATGTACTATCCAGCGCGAAACTCAATGCCACCGGCTGTAGGTGGGTAGCAGAGTTAGCCGACTTCCACTTTTCAATAAAGTACCGCCCTGGCCGAGAGAATGCAGATGCTGACAGTTTATCAAGATTGCCTCTAGACATTGAAGGGATGATAGAACAATGTACGGAGGAAATGTCATCAGACTGCATTGCAGCCACTGCACAAGCTGTAGAAGTCCAGGAAGATACCTCACCTTGGGTAGTATCTCACTCGCCTCCATGTTCACATGACATGAGTGACAGTGAACCTCTTCTTGTGGCGGAAATACAACAGAGTCAAAGGGAGGACCCACACATCGGGCCTGTAATAAAATATAAATTAACAGATACGAGACCTTGCCCCAAACAAATCAGAATCAGAATCAGAATCAGAAAGAGCTTTATTGCCAAGTATGTTTGCGCATACAAGGAATTTGTTTTAGTGACATAAGCTTCCAGTACACAGAGACACCAACACACAGACAAAAAAAAAAAAAAAGAAGTCTCTTACCCCTCAGAGCCGATGTCTTCTTTGTGAATGGGAGAAGCTTCACTTGGATGATAATGGCATCCTAAAGCAGAAGACTGCTAATAGGGACCAGCTGGTCCTACCTGAAAGATACAAGGCAGTGGTGATGAAGAAGTTGCACAATGAGATGGGTCACCAAGGAGTTGATCGCACGACATCACTAATCAGAGACCGTTTCTTTTGGCCCCATATGCAACAAGAGATTGAACATTATGTTGCAAAAAGCTGTCATTGTTTGAAGCAAAGAAGCCTTGTAGGGCTCCTCTCATTAATATCATTACAACGCAGCCTTTTGAGCTTGTTTCTGTTGACTTTCTGCATTTAGATAAATGCAAGGGGGGATACGAATAACTATTAGTCATAGTTGACCACTTTACACGGTTTGCACAGGCATATCCCACAACATCAAAGTCTGCTAAAACAGTAGCTGATCGCCTGTTTAATGACTATGCTCTGCGATTTGGATTCCCTCAAGGTGATCAAGGTGGTGAATTTGAAAACCAGCTTCTAGCTCAGCTGACAAAGAATTGTGGTGTCCTTAGTTCCAGAACAACACCTTACCACCCACAAGGGAACGCTCAGACGGAACGATTCAACAGGACCTTGCTTCAAATGCTCAAAACCCTAACAGACAAGCAGAAGACGAACTGGAAGGAATCCCTTAATAAACTGATCTTTGCATATAATAGCACCAAATGTGAGGTAACAGGATTCTCACCTTTTTATCTTATATATGGCTGGCATCCAAGACTACCAGTGGATCTACTTTTTGGGTTGGAAGAAAGCACTGGAATAGTGGGCCACCAGGAATACCTGCAGAGACAGAGATAACAGATGCAGGAAGCACACAAAATAGCCAGAGAGAATGCGGGAAAAGCTGCAGTGCAAAGTAAAAAAAACTCTGATATAAAACTGAGAAGTACTACCTTATATCCGGGCGATCGTGTACTTGTTAGAAACCTGACACCAAGAGGAGGCACGGGCAAATTGCGCAACCACTGGGAGGAGACAATCCATATGGTTGTGAGGCAAATGAAAGAAGATCTCCCAATTTATGAAGTGAAGCCAGAGGTAGGAAAAGGAAGGTCTAGGATCCTGCATCGTAACCTCTTGCTGTCATGTGATCTCCTGCCAATGGAAGGGCAATCTGACACAGCTCCTTATTTAACAGAAAAGATGACAAAGCAAAAGAGAAATTAAATTGTAAAATTTAATGAAGATGAAGAAGAGGATGAGGACGAGTTCTGTCTTTATTACTCACCAAACCAGCAGCAATACTATGGAGAAGGGAGTGAGGGAGATCCTAATGAGTTAGAAAGGGAGACAAGTGGATTGGCCGGGCAGACCAAGGATGGTGAGGAGTTAGGAGAGAGAGTGGACACTGTTAAGCTTTCACGTGAAGAATGCCCAGGTGAAGACGGTGATGAAGAGCTGATTCAAGTAGAGGACCGATTAGTGACAGGGCACCATGTAGAGGAACAGATTGACGTTGAGCACACAGTATCACTTGAGCCATGCAATGATTCTACAGTAGATGGGAGACATCCAAGACCACAGAGAGAAAGACGAGCCCCTCACCTGTTCACTTATGACCACCTCGGAAACCCCACCTGCTATAATACAAGCTGTAGTGGTGAAGTTCAGCAGTATCAGAATATGTCTTACCTTGGACAGCAAGCACTTCGACCATGGCCAAGTTCAGTGCCATTTTATAATCCCTACCCATATCTTATGTACGGATATCAAATATAGACTGTGCCATAAAGCAGGATAAGAAAACACTGATGTAGTAAGAGCAGAATAGCTCATGTTGAAGGGAAAGAAAATGCATTTACAAGATGTCGGGACGACATCTAAATTTTGAGGGGGAGTGTGTAGAGGTTAAAAAGAGTAAAGATCAAAATGATCATACAAATGATGGAATCAATGTGATTCGATTGTAAAAAAGAGAAGGAAAAACAGGTTAAAATCAATATATGATTTAAGTGTACTTTTGGAGTGTCCACTAGGGGGAGATCTAAGGTTGCAGGTTGTGGCTGATGCAATGTGTGCTGTGCGTCACAGCCAATACAGACTGACGCAGAGACAACAGCACGAGTTCGTGTCTTCATTTATTAATTTCTATTTTCCCCCTTTATCAGGTATGAAATACATAACAATGTATTTTCATCATGAATTAAACTGATATAGTAGTCATGAGACTGGATATTTCTGTGAATATATGCGAAAGCATGGTGTTTGATGCAAACAAAGACTGTAATGTTACCTATGCTAATCGGCATGCTAAATATGCTAAACATTAGGGTGGAGAAAATTAAATGAGATGTGTCACAGTGGTTTAAGTGGAACAGAAGAGTATAGTTGTACAATGTCAACTGAAAGTTATGTGTAATGAAGTTCATGTTTTTTGTGTATTTCACAATGAGTTCAATGCTTTATAATACACTGTTGAAATAGTGTTTCTTCAAGAATGGGACTCTGAATGGTTATCTCTCTCATGAAAAAGTGGAAAAAGTAACTGAAGAACAAATTGATGTTAAACACAAAATAACTGTATTGTCATCACAAGGAAATAACTCATTTTGCAGTTGCAAGAGGACACTGATGGAAGGGTGTTATGTTATGAATGTTATAGAAGAAGTGATGTATTTGTATTATTGGCTTCAGACACATTGGTGTGATTTAATGTACAGATGTGTTCATTTATTGAAAGTTATGTTATTTATAAGTAATATCTGTTGATGAAAGAGACATCACAGGAATACACTTGAGAATGAGTCTCGCTCTTCTCCACTCGTGGTCTGCCTTTCACTAAACAGCCCTGCTCTCACTTTTTTCCTCTCAGCAAGTCTCGTACAGAGAAATAGCAAAACCTGGGAATCAAGCAATTGGGTCTGAGCAAGCTCACACCGACACAGAGACTGAATACTTGCTCTCTCTGCTGCGCTTCGATCTGTGTCTCACACGTAGGATCAGTTCCCCTCCTACTTTTAGTGGCTTTATCTTCTAAAGTAGATCGGAGCAGATGCTGCCAGTGGCGGCTTTAAATTTGTATGTGTCACTATGGCTGTGCTCACAGATGGGCTGCTTTTATCATGAAAGCAGTCTGCCCCTGTTCGTTCGCAGAAGGCGGCCCCACCTCCCCGCGCTCATGTTTCTCTCCTCCCATACCATCGGAGGATGCAACAACGAGTTTGCGGGTTGAACTTGACTTGAGCAATATACATTGTGTATGCTTAATCTGCCAGTATGTGTTACACAGGAGGATCAGCTCATTATATGTGCAGCTTAATCCTCCTCACTCCCCTCATTGTCGAGCTGCTCAATCCTCCTTGTGAAGTTTGGAGCAGAACGCTGGCACCAACGATTCATATTTTGCTGACAGCTTTGTATTTGACAGTGCCTCTCGTCTGGGCACGCCCTCACTGAGACTGTGTTGCTGAGACAGCTCTCACTATGAGAGTTCATGTCTTGCTCTGCTTTGCTCGCGGCTCGCCTTCTTGACTAAAGATAGTCCCGCCCCTCCCCTCATGTGCTACGAGCGGATTTGAAGAGATTGCACACAGCATTTTTTAACTGTCAGAGTGTTGACACATAAAGATAATTCAAACTCCTCTGATACGAATCGTTTGAACTTTTTTAGGCAGATTGAAAGAGAATGCTTTCACTATATTATCCCTGACAGCAACGAAAATTGGATGCCTCTGGGCCACACCCACACTGAGGCAATGCGCATGGGAGCTGACTACTCTGCTATTGAAAGCATCAAATCTAGTGAAGCATTTTCAGGGAAAGAAAATTTCGACAAAAAATGGCGACAAGCCCCTCAATTTAAACCAAACCCTTGTCACATGGACTGAGGCCTGACAGGCCATCCCTGTAGTGTCAATTGGGTGTTGGAGACAAAACGTGGTTTATTCACTCCAATTTGCTCAAATACTTCCGATTCACATGCTGATGAAATTGCTGGTGTTATGAGCTATAGAAATGGTTCACCCAGCTCAGAGCGAGATAGGCTTCCAGAGCCGCTACAGTCTCATCCCCGAAAAGAAAAAAAAATGGTGGTCTCTGGCCCATCCTTGATCTAAGACACCTGAATCACACTCACTCACTAAAAAAATCAGGTTCAGGATGACTCTGCTTAAATAGATCCTTGTGCAAATTCGCTCAAGAGACTTGTTCTTTACACTGGATGCATACTTCGGGCCCCTGCACTTTTATGAATTAAAAGGACCCGGCTCTCTCCCCTTGGAGACAGATGGGAAACTGCATTCTCAACTACCTCGATGACTGGCTCTTTCTGGCCCAGTCAGAGGCAGGATTAAGATCACACAGGACCCTTCTCCTCAGCCACCTGGAGTGCCTGGGACTCAGGGTCAATTTTGCCAAGAGCAAGTTGGTCCCCAGCAAGCAAATATCATTCCTGGGAATTTTTTTTGACTCAGCCCAAATGAGAGCTGTATTTGTGTCGGATGGACTCTGGCATAAATGGAGGCTGGTGACCACCTTCAAGATCGGTTTTGCTCGCCCCCATTAAAGTGTTTCAGAGCATGCTGAGCCTAATGGCAGCAGCATCACCATTGCTACAGTTGGGTCTGCTTCGTATTCACCTCTTCCAGTGCTTGTTGAAACCACGAGTAACATGTGGATGCTGCACACTGGTGGTGGATGAGGAGATACCCCCTGACTATGTAAGCGCTTTGAGTGTCTAGAAAAGCGCTATATAAATGTAAGGAATTGTTATTATTAACATCCCGTGTGTGATGTCACAGATGCCTACACATCAGGGTGAGTCAGGTCTGTGTAACAGCCCTGGCCCCCTGAACAAATTCCCATTGGAAGAAACAGGGCATGGCTATGGGGATGGCTTGCAGAAGGACAGTTGTCATGACAGCGCCTCCAATTCAGGTTGGGGGATGTTGTGCAAAGACACACCATCTTTTGGCCACTGGTCGAAGGCGGAAAAAGCACTTCCACTGCCTGGAGATACTAGCGGTATGTCGAACCTGTCAGTTCTACCTGCCAGTCCTAAAAGGATACCATGTGCTTATTCGATCAGACAACATCTCTGGTGACCTTCATATATTGTCAGGGAGGCCTCTCCTCAAATCATCTCTTCACATTAATTTAAGTGCATTTAAGTGGTCTGTCAGGGAGGCCTCTCCTCAAATCATCTCTTCACATTAATTTAAGTGCGTTTAAGTGGTCTGTTTTCTCTGCTTGGTGTCTAAACTGCGGCAAAGACCCTCAGACTACAGATTTGACAGAGGTGTTATAATTTTTGCAAGAGATGCTGGATAAGGGACGCTCATAATCCACACTCAAAGTCTATGTGGTGGCCATAACCGCTTCTCATGCCCCTATCAAGGGCCAATCTGTGAGAAGATACAGCACGGTCATCCGGTTTCTAAGGGGTGCCAGGAGGCT
This sequence comes from Carassius auratus, assembly GCF_003368295.1. Lineage (NCBI taxonomy): Eukaryota > Metazoa > Chordata > Actinopteri > Cypriniformes > Cyprinidae > Carassius > Carassius auratus. The sequence continues at coordinate 23,611,447 of NC_039247.1, read as the reverse complement.
GAATCCACTTCGTCCCTCTACTGTCCCTTCATAGGATTTGCCCACGGTACTAAGGGGCCTGAAGGACCCCGTCCTTGAGCTAGTACAGTCTGCCAGCATTCGGTTGCTATCGATAAGACTTCCCTGCCTCTAGCACTGGCATCAGTAAAGCGAATAGGGGACCTGCAGGCACACTTTATTAGCCTTACCTGCCTGGAATTCGGGCTTAACCTTTTGAGCGGTACGGCCCCACATATGGGATTCTTATTTTCGTGCCCCTGGGAGTATAGTACCACATATGGGATTTAGAACGTTCGGTCGCATAACTGCCAAATTCAAACTGCATTTTTGCACATTGGCTTGTCACAGTGTCTGGTTTGTGTTCCCTGGGTAACAACTAGATGTCCTCCTTCCCCATGGTGTCTGTCACTTCCTGAAACACATTCCCCACGATCTCTGTCTTGTCATTGCACTCAGCTGTCACTAATCATTAATCATTGCACTCAGCCTATTCCCCATTAGTGTTTGTCATTTCCCTGTGTATTTATACCCGGGGCTCGTGTGGGACGGATCAGAGCCGCCGTCTCACTATGATGGACGGAGAAGGGAGAGGAAGCGCACGTCCACCGTGCCAGTGCCACTGCCCATGATGGCCGCAAGTCCAGCGCCACTGCACGAGATGGTCGCCCAATATGGCTGCTGAGACATTCTTGGATTATTTCTCCATGCTGAACAAGATCCTAGAGATTCCCAGGAGTGTTCGCGTCACTTCTGCTGATTCAGAGACTGTTCAAGATGGCCGCCAGCCCAGCTCCACTGCCCAAGATGGCCGCCGGTCCAGAGTCATGGCACAAGATGGCTGCTTGTCCAGCGCCTCTGCACAGAATGACAGCCACAGTTGACCCTCCAGAGTCGAGTCAGGCTCCTGTTGACCCTCCAGAGTCGAGTCAGGCTCCTGTTGACCCTCCAGAGCCGAGTCAGGTTCCTGTGGACCCTCCAGAGTCGAGTCAAGTTCCCGTGGACTCTCCAGAGTCAAGTCAGGTGCTCGTGGACCCTCTAGAGTCAGGGTTAGTCATCACTAACCCTCCATAGTCAGGGCTAGTTACCGTTGACCTTCCGTAGTCAGGGCTAGTCACCGTTGACACTCCGGAGTCAAGCCAAGTCACCGGTGAAATTCATGAACAAGGTCAAGTCACCATTGATCTCCATGGGCAAGGTCAAGTCACCAGTGTTCTTCATGGGCAAGGTCAAGTCACCAACTATCTTCATGGGCAAAGGCAAGTCACCATTGATCTTCATGAACAAATGCAAGTCACCAGTGTTCTTAATGAGCAGAGTCAGGCCACCAATGATCTTCATGAGCAGAATCAAGTCAGCATTGATCTTCTGGAATCCAGTCTAAACAACATGGGATTACCAGAGTCTCTCCATGTCTCTGTGGAACTACCAGATCCTTCCCACATCCCTGCTGATCTATCAGAGTCTTTCCTCACCTATGCGGAACTTACAGAGCCTCGTCACGTCTCAGTCGGACTCTCTGAGCGCACGACTGATCCTGTCGTGGCCACCGAGGCTACCCTTAACTTGTTCATGTTCTATGTTTCAGACTTGCCCAACCAGACTTTCTCTCCTGCCAGTCCGATCCCACTGTGGTGGTCTTCTGCTCCACCCTGGGGGGTTTCGGTCTCGACCACACAGACGTGGTGGTCTTCTGCTCTGCCCTGGGGGGCTTCTGTCCTGACCACACGGTTGTAGTGGTCTTCTGCTCCACCCTGGGGGGCTTCCGTCCTGACCACACGGACGTGGTGGTCTTCTGCTCCGCCTTGGAATCCTGCGTGGTCGGCACTGTCCTGGGTCCCTGTACGCCCTGACCCACCCTGATCTCCTGTTGTATTGTGTTGTTGTTGTTTTTTTTCTGGTTGTTTGTTCACTTCCTGTCCCTGTTACCCTCTGTGAGCCTGGCCCTCCATCCCTCCCCCTGATCCTCCGCCGATCCGCCTCCCTACTGGTCTTGTTTTGTTAGTCATGTCTTGGAGCGTCTGGCAGCCGCTCCGTAGTGAGAGGGTATTGTCACAGTGTCTGGTTTGTGTTCCCCGGATAACTACTAGATGTCCTCCTTCCCCACAGTGTCTGTCACTTCCTTAAACACATTCCCCATGATCTCTGTCTTCTCATTGCACTCAGCCTATTCCCCATTAGCGTTTGTCATTTCCCTGTGCATTTATATCCTGTTTGTCTTAGTGTGTGTCACGGAGTCCTTGTAGTGTTCATGTCAAATTTCTAGTTCTTGTTCTTGCCCTCGTGTTTGTGTCGGTTCATGTTGTTTGGATTGCTACTTTGGTTTTAACCCCTGCCTGGACTGTTTACAATTTGGATTACCCCTAATAAAAGACATATCTGCATTTGGATCTCTCGCTGTGTTTTCCTGTGTCCCGATCGTGACAGGCTGTTGCTGAGCCAGAGAGAGACGTGCACTGCTCTTGTCATATTATCACATCTATGTAGTGTTATTAACCACATAATGCATATTTTAGGTTTCAGACATTTAAATACACATAAATACTATTAAAACAATACATTCAGAGTTTGAAATATACAAGCATATGTCTATGGAAGCAAAAATAATAATTCATTAAAATTAAATTTGGAGATGTTTTTTATCCATATCAGATACACATACTGTAAGCAACTATAAAGTTCACTATATTCTTCACCCAGTTCACTAGCCACTTATTACTTGAATTTTGGGAGTAATTTATGAATTCATGGCTGTAAATCCGACTGACAGAACTCTCTGAACTGCAGCGGCAACAAACATGGTGGTGCCCATCTCACATTACAGTTCACGATCAAGTTCATTTAGAAAGGTTTTTAAATGACAAAACACTCATTTATACATATTTATGAATCCGAATATCAGATTGTTCATGACATGGTATTCAAATTTGTAATTATTTTAAATAAAAAAGTAAAAAAATAAATAAAAGCGATCAATCTGTCATACAGTGTTATTGTAGATGCAATGTGTCATGTGACAAGCTTGATGCATCACCATGGAAACAGTAAGGGGAACGTTCTAAAATAACGGTCGTCTTAAAAAAAACTCACTCTGGGGGACCGCTAGAATATTTTAAATTCACCACTGAAAAGGTTAATGACACTAAGTCATCCTGAAACCACAGTTACCTACTTAAGGTGCTCACCACTCAGTTCAGAGCACAGGTCATTACACTCTCCACACTTCCTTCCTCTGAAGAGGACAGTCAGCTATTTCTGCTCTGCCAAATCAGAGCCCTTAGAATCTATATTGAACATTCCACCCCATATAGGCAGTCGGAAAAACGATTTGTCTGCTTTGGTAACCTCTAGGAGTTAAACCCGTCTTAGACTTAGATTATTGTTAATTTCTCTATTGTAATGGATTGCTTATGGAAGTTTGATATCTTAGTTGTTCCACTACATTAACATGGCGTGATTGTACTGTTCCCTAATGCGTATAGCAAGACACAGTCCAAGTGTAGTATCGAAAGGGAATGTACTTGGTTACTTAATGTAATCTCGGTCCCCTGAGATAATGGAACGAGTACTGCATTGCTAGCTGTGCTATGTAGCAGCACGACTCAGTCTTTGCCTCAGTCGAAGTAACCCAAGAATCCTGTGGCGAACACCGGCTTATATAGCCAGAGCACCCTGCCTATTTTGGTGGGCTTTGGCAGGCTTGGCAGGCTTGGCAGGCTTCGTCGCTATAGGCTCATGCAGCTCCACTGCCTAGCCATTAGTTCATTTTTTAATACACTGCACGAACCACTGGCCATGCAGTTTCACTGCGTGAATGAAAAATGCTTTTTCCCAATTATGCATCAAGCAAGACTCAGTATTCATTACCGTATCTCAGGAAACCAAAGTTACGTTGAGTAACCGAGTACGTTCTTTTCCATGCAACAAAAGTGGACAACGGCACTCACTCTCAAGCTCCACAAAAGTAATACAGTCCATTTATGAACTGAATTCCAAGTCTTTTAAAACTGTGTGATTAGCTTAATTTGTAAACTTAAATTAACATTTCTAGAACATTAACTACGTGTATCTTGTTAATTGTGTAAATTTGTTTTTTTAAGTGAGTTAGTCAAAATTTATGTTAAATGTAACTTTTAAGCAGCTACATTCTGAGCTTTTTCTACTTGCAGATCAATTAAAAACTTCAGAAGTGAAGCATTTTTTTTAATATGATGGCCCCACTGAATGAGAGAGAGAGAAAAAAACTAAAACTAGAAAGATATGTCACAATTCCAGTGTGTATAACAACACACATACAAAAACATTTCTCAGAAGCTAAACAGTACAAAAACAGCTTATACTCACAGTGAGACAAATTATAGAACCGTGTTTACAGGGATGACTGAATGTAAGGTTTACCTCTCTGGCTAATTTTTTTTACATAAAACATTTCTGCCACCCACACCATCAAAGCAACATCAGATTTTAGCTGTAAGGTCAAACATTATTAAGAGCTTTTATGAAAGCATTTTTTTCAGCTGTATTTTATGTGGGTGATGAATGGTTCCACAAGGACGGTGTTGCTGGAGGAGAAAATGTATTTATTTTTTTTACGTCAATATCATGTCACATCAAGACATCATACAACTTTTTTTCCCCCTAAATATAACATCAATTTCTCAGCCTTATGTAATTGAAACCTTTTTGGCTTCGGTGGAACAAGAGATATTCTGAAGAATGTTAGGAACCAAATGGTTCTGAATACAATTAACATTAAAAGGTTAATAATTGTACTTTAATATTATAATTAAATATGCTAAAACAACTGACACATTTAAAACAATGTCAGTGTTGGAAATATCTGAGCTTTTATTTCCATTTCTATTAACCTTTATGAAAATCAAATATCTTGTGTAGATAAGTGGATAAGAAAATAGATGTCAAAGTAACTCACCTGAAATGTAGGTAAATGATTAGCTACTAGCTAGCTACAGCACAAATAGGAAAGCTCAGTGTAATCTTCTTCTGTTATGCAGAAAAAAGCAAAGCTACAAACATGTGCAGCATGTTGAGAGAAAGGGCAAAGAACAGAATAACTGCTGTTCAGTCAATTTACATAGTAATAGCTCTGAATTATTAATCCATCCTCATCCAAAGCATTAGCTCCACTCTTGACCATGATGGTAACCCCAAAAATAACCTCCCAAATAACAGAAACTCTTCTACAGTACATCACCTGCCAGCAAGTCCAGTTCTTAAATTAAATATTTTCTTCACATAAAGCAGGGGTCACCAAACTCTGTCTTTGAGGACTGGGGTCCTTTAGCTCCAACAGGTCTCAACACACCAGCCTTTTCTGTTACCAGGAAGTTTCAATTAAACAAAGTGATAGAGTAAAAGCTTGATTAACCGTTCCAATTGTGTTTGATTTGGGTTGGAGCTCAACTCTGCAGGACACCGGCCCTCCAGGACAAAGTTTGTTGGACCCTAATATTAAACAATTGTTTTTCTTCTATAAACGGGGGTTAGTCTGCTTGATTCCTATTCATAAATAAATGAGTCAATTTTGACTTCATGTTGACAAAGGCGGTTGAAAAACATCTCCAGGTTAAATATGTAACCATGGTTCCTCAAAGGAATGAGATGCTGCATGGGAGTGCTTTGGGAACACCCTCTGTGTGACCACGCTCTGAATCACATGAGTAATCAGTCCAATGGAGCACACTGCCGGAGCCTTTAAGGAGGATGCTGTCAGGGATCTGCAAGAAATGGGACCCAAATGCAGAAGGAACAGACAAGGGTATTTTAGTAACAAAAAACAGACTGGAACAGCTGGGGGAATTTGCAGTGAAACAGTTCAAACAGAGGGGCAGGGCAGGTAACAACACGGGCAGGAGGGATGACCACGGGCTCCAGAGGAGGCAGCTCCAGAGGAAGGATCAGGCAGACACACAGGAAACTCGTTTCTTCAAGTGAAACTCAAATGTCACCAGTCTAGCCACCAGGTAGAGACTCATGGAACCAGAGACTTGACGTGAGAGAGGTGAGCTGCTTCCAGGTAGTGGGGTTCAGTGGCCAGGGAATCTGAAGGCGTTTCTCAAATGTCAAGGATACTTCCTTGGAAGGACTGATCCTTCCAAGTCACTTCCTTCAGAGGCTGGGTGAGACTCCTCTTTAGCATACGGAGAACACGTAAATGGAACAGGCTAGCAAGTGCACGTAATTGCGTCATTACGTCAGTGAAAAGGTCCGTTTGAATAACGCTGTGAATGTAACTAGTTATTTATAAAAGAAATGCTGTTGACGCAACCAATTGTTAAATGACAGGTCCGGTTCAGTTAACCATTTGTATTTGTATAATTTACAATATCAATACGGTAGTAATGTGTACTGGCATTTAAACGTCAAACTTTACTTATATTTACTACAGTTATAACAAATGTTTGGTAACGTAAATAAAAACCGTTAACGCTCCGACTACGTTAACATTCGACATTTTGGAATTTTTGAACTAATGTTAGATAGCAAAGCTGCGTGCATAGGATTGTGGGTGATTTGAGAGTGTTAAGAGCGCGAAGGATACACATATGCATCCTTTCCTGTGTATGGGATATTCTTCGATCGAAGGACTCAGTCCTTGGTTGAAATTCCGAGGATCCTCGACATTGGAACAGTCCTCCGACGGACGTCGATGATGTAGGATCCTCGAAATACTGGCTTCCGAGGATCCTCCCTTGACATTGAGAAACACCTTGAGTTTGGGCAAGACAGGGCAAACACAAAAGCAAACAAGACGAGACTCAAAATGGCACAACAAGACAAATTGAAAACAAAATTAGAACAAAGCTAAATAAATAACCAAAAGCTACCCAAAGATATAATCCAAGAGTAAAAACAGACAAATAAAATACGATCCAAAACTGGAATCACTTAAACAAGAATAGATGAAAATTTAAATCAAATGAGAAACAAAACTAGATTAGAATGCACAAAAAACATTATTTTTTTCTTTCTCCTTTCTTTTTAACTAGACAAAAATAAAGACCAAAAAGGATATAAAATAACTAGATAAGAGATCAAAAATACTGATCATGATCAAAGGGCTACATTCTGGGACAAGTAAACACCAAAACAAATCAGCAGAGACAAAAGGAAAGGGCACCCAATATATAGAGCAGTACACATGAGGATCAGGTGAAAACAATCAAGCAGACAAGGGCTAAACAAGGGGGCATGACCAGGGGTAACAAGGAGGTGAGACAAGAAGAGCACGTGGCAGACACAAAGACAGAACCATGTGCTTAGACAAAACAAACTAAGAAACATGGAACAGAGACAATATGGACAGGACTATCAAGACAGGATACTGACAGATGCTGCACCTGGGAAAAGGTAGCTAGCTAGCGTCTGCTCAACCTGGGGCATCGCCGTGTAGCCACACTCACTCAACCCTGCCAGATTCCCATAATAATTAGAGGCAGGGATGAAGTGACAGCCGATAAAGGCCTGACCCACGAAAAATGGCAGGCTCCAGCATGGAGGTTGTGGCCTTGACCGCAGAAAGTTTTCATCCAGCTTGTGGCTCGGTCTGTGTTATGGCCAGCTCGTAACCGCAAGAAAGATGGGACAGCCACACCACTGAATTAATATAAGAATTTATATTTATTACAAAATCTAGGGGTTTACACAATACAAAATGCAGACAATAATCGATCCTAAAGCGAGGCAACCCGAGGCCAGCCGGAGATGATGTCAAATCTCCCTGCCTCTCTCATTGCCTGAAATCAGCATATATAGAAATAAGCATATATCTCCACCTCCTAATGGGAGTCAGGTGTCCTGCATCTCTGCGGCCACCTACAACACAAGGAAAAACAAAACCAACAAATACCAAGAAAGAAACACACCCAAACCCATAACAGCCTGTTTCTTGGGGTGGTCCAATTGATATTTAACCTAGCCACAGCATGAGTAACCACCTCCAGTATCTCCTCGTACTGGGGTGATTGAGGGGGCGAAACCTCATCGAGCCCTCACCTCTGGATAAAGTAGCCACAGAACAAATTTCTAACCCAGAGATCAGGTGGATCTGGTGGGTGAGGAAAGAGATCAGATCACCATTTCGTCCAGCAGATCCAAATGAGAACCCCACGAATGCAGCCGCAGCTCCGCCTCAGCGGAAGCGGGACCAGCACTGCAAGGAACACTGACGAAGGCTCCCTTCTCGAAGGAACAAAGCACACTGGAGAAGGCTCCCTTCTCGAAGGAGCAAAGAATATGCAGTGGCAGAAGCATGCAATGTGGGCTAATTTGAGAGCCGACAATGCTTGCTCCGATCCCAAACAAGCCAAGCACAGTCTATAACACAGCTTGCTCGCTGCCTCTGAGTGCTTAGATTTTCTCTGAGCTTTTGACATAGTAGAAGTTTGTTACATTGGACAGACAACACTAAATAAGACTCACAAACACAGGGTTATGGACTGACACACACAGAGCACTTAGTTGAACGACAGAAAGCTGATGCCGGCTCACCACACATGCTTTTAGCTTCTTGGTCGATTACATCATCCACTCGTGATGTTTCGCCCTTCCATTGGTCTGATTACACATGTGATTCAAAGTGTGTTTTTGCTTGATCTGTGCATATTTCTTTCCTGATTCAGATGACATTTTACACTAGAGAAAGCCTAACTATGGATAGAGGGCTTGGCCTTAAAAAAAAGTTTTAATAATGGATTTATTTATTACAAATATGCAGCTTTATGTTAATTAATGTACTGCAATCATGTGGATTACTTGTGGATGTTACACTCTATTTTGATGGTCCCCTTTAGACATTCTGTTACCTGTAAGTAACTTTGTAACCACGAGTCAACCAATTTTCTTAGTATTAGTAGAGAATAAGTAGAATAGTAGAATTGTTGGGGAGCCATCAAAATAAATGTAAGCATATTACGCAGACTGTCTACTAATACTCCAATGACTGATAGTTGACTTGTAGTTTCAAAGATACTTACAGTCAACAGAATGTCTAAAGGACATCGTCAAAATAAAGACTTGCCTGTGGTGTATTATTGTGATGTTTTTATCTGCTGTTTGGACATTAATTCTGATATCACCCATTCACTGCAGAGAATCCATTGATAAGCAAGTGATGTAATGCTAAATTTCTCCAAATCTGTTCTGATAAACTAACTCATCTACATCTTTGAAGGCCTGCAGATGATTAAATGTTATTTTTTTTTTATATGATTCCTTTTCTAAATTGACACGAATACAAATGAATAAGGCTACTATTAATTCAACGCAACAATCCCGTTTTTTGCATTAAAAATCACAGGCAGAGAAATGTCTTTCAGGACGGCTCACAGCATTTAAATTAGAGCAGCCTGAAAATGGCTTTCAAATGGAGTAGTCCATTACATTTCTACCGCAGTCATGTTTTGTGTGTGATGCCTGTGGATAACCTGAGGACTGAGGAATTGCCTGGCCATTACACCTCTGGCTGTCAGACTAAGCTGGTTCCTCCATTCATCACAGGTCGATGATGAACGAGTGCTTTTACTCTGCTAGTTCCACTGCAATCAGACAGGACAGGCCTAATTCCTGGGCAGCACTGAATAAGAATTCCTCTCACAGAGATGTTGCATGCTTTCAAACTGTATCTTCCCTTGCTGCTGAAGTGGACCGGAAATGTGTAACTTTTGTAATTAAGGTGGTGTTCACAGTGTTTTTTTTAATATACTGAGAGCAAAATTCTATGTGATATGAAATTATTTTACTGGTTGTCTCACACAATAACTTCCAAAAGGGAAAAATATACTGTGCAGAATAATGTGGAAAAAGTGGTTGTGGTAATAAAAAATCTATTATATTTATATGTGGCTCAAAATGTGGCTCAAATGGGAGGATTTATATTATATTTATATGTGGCTCAAATGGGAGGATTTTGTACTCTTTTCTTTTGTGTAACTAACTTTGTTCAACATGCGATAGAACATAAAATAGTATATTTCTCTGGAGGAAGACCTAAACACTCAGAAGGTGGGAGATTTATAAACCTTATTGTGAGTGAGATCTACCTAAAGGGCTGAAATAGTCTGGAGGGCTGCTGGTTTAAGATGGCCAAAGATTTTATAATTGTTTTTTTGTTTTGTTTTTTGGCACCAGGTAATAGCACTCTGCTGCTGCACTAATTTTCTCCTAACCATTATTAATTTTGTTTATACCACAGCATTGTTCTTGATTCTCATTTGTTCAGAAAAGTGTATAGCTACATTGAAACTATTTCAGGAGCATAAAAAAATGAAAGAGTTATTTTTTCTGAGCAGTATTATATGCCACAAAATAATAAATTTAAGATCTCAGTTAGAGTCAAAGCCTTTACCCATTTGAACAGATTTTTAAGTTCTATAATATTCTGCCAATTGTTGCATGCAAGGTCAAATAAACTACAGGTTGTTGTATTGTATGATGTCTGTAAAGAGTGTGTCACTAGAAAAACAGAGGCAAAATTCTTTTTTTTGGCAATTTGGAACTCTGGCAAGGACATTGAGGGCGTATGGTCAACTAATTCACTGAGCCCTTGTGCTCTGTCAATCTAGAATAGAGTCTTACATGAATTTGTAAGACTTGTTTCATATAAATACATATGTAAAGCGGGGTGTAAATAGATCCCTTGTCATAAATTGCCATGAGATTGTGTTAAAAGAGACTAATCCCATCAGGACAGAAATGTTTCATCATTAGATAAAGGTTTTCTTTTAGAACAACAATATATTGATTTGTAGTGACACTTTCCTCAAAGGGGACAAGCAGACTTGCAAACCGTGACAGCAAAACGCCAGAGACACCAGATCACCTGGCCTGTTCTTTAATTTGTGACCTATCTGTCCATGTTAATAGAATGAGTCTACATAATGGATATATGAGAACTAAGGCTTGTCGTCAGAATTGGTTACAAGTTTGATTAAACATTTTGGTGTTTATTCTGAGGATGTAAATTCTTATAAATCTATGTCTGAAATATTCTTGTAGAGCAATTTTATAAACTAATTAAAATCACTAGAAAGTTTTTACTAACTAATTAAAACTTCAGAAATATCATGACTGCATGAATAATAATTAAATGTTGAGGCAGCAGCTGTCACAGTAACTGCTTTCCTGTGACTAGAATGTCAAAATAAAAGCAATCAAATGTGCTGGCAGAGATGGCAACACTTCACTGTAAAAAGTGAAGATTTTTAGGAGATTTTTGTATTAAAATGCATCTCTAAGATATGCAACAAAGCATTTTTGACAATTGCATAAACAGGCTGCTAAGGATGCAAGTGCAGATTCTATATCTTACAATAGCCAGAAGTACATATAATTTTAGACACTTTTATCCTGCACCAGCATATCAGTCTTTTATCATATTCACACAGCTTGCTTTGACCCCTTTACTTTTCCCAAGGGGTAACATTTTAGAATACTTTTTCTTACTTACTGCATAACTAATAAGGAATTATTGAAGAACTAACAAGTGATTATTTATTAACACTCAACTCACTACTGTTAACTACTAAGGAAGATGTGTTAACTAATCAATATGTAAAATAATTGTATGATTGAGTTAAGTAACAGTTAGCTAATCAAGAACTTATATATTCTGTCATATATCCTGAACTATTAATTATCTACTTGTTAAGGTTCAAGAAATATAACTATGAAATAACTACTACTGAACAGTTATACGCAAATAGTCACTATAATAATCAGGCTGTGGCCCACAAATCAAGTACTTGAGTAAAATTACAGATTCCCCCAAAACATTACTCCAGTAAAATTATAAGTAGCTCTACTTTCTGCTCTTCAAAATGCCCACAGTAATCTTAAACTGTCTGTTTCTCATTTATATTTAAAAGAGATTTCAAGAGTCTCACACACTGTTCATATTCGCAAAGAAACCAAATAAGCAATCAAATGTAAAAGAAATAATAATAATAATATAACTGATTCTAAGACATAGTAAGAGGCAAGCATTGTACAGTACATGGCTGAATACATAATAATGTTGATGTTTCATTATTGTCACTAAATTGACTCATGATTAGCTCATCATGATTGTAAAATATTGAATACCTAGCTGAAAGTGATGAGAATTTACTCTTCAGGATAGAACATCTGTGATTTCAGCTTCTAATTTCCTGTTTTATGAAGTTAATTAGTGAAATGTCATCTTTTGAAAGATGAGAGTGCAGCTGTAAACAATCAAAGTAATATTGTGAAGGCTTTTTATCAGTCACATGCAGCTGTTTATTAGAATGTTTTGAATGTGTTTTATGAGCTGTAGCAGCACTGTAAATAATTTCCTGTTTTGCTCTATTATAATGCTGATAACTTGCTTTTATTGGATAAATGTGTGTGTGAGAGAGATCATGTAGGTCTCTACATGCTCTTTAACAACAGAATTTGCAGAAAAACTTTTTTCTTTGTACTTTCCCCTATCTAAGCAACTAAAGCATTTCTACGAAGTGTTCTCTGTGATGCTATTAAAACATATAAGGCAATTCTGTTTGCCTTTCATCTCAATTGCAGTTGCCCAGCTGGTGCATGACTTCCTGATAATCAATGCAACCATGACTCTTTTGTGTTTCATTATATATATATATATATATATATATATATATATATATATATATATATATATATATATATATAAATAAAGTTATGTTGTAATAAACATAACAACATTGTGTTATATATTTGGTGTAGTGCAATGTTTTTATGCAGTTTAAGGTTAAAAAACTCCTAAAAAACTCCTTATTTTCCGTATAATGGACATCATTTTTGCTTCTCTATGCTCCTTTCTGAAGTGCACTGATTGTTACAAAGATCATTGTTCTGAGAAGCAAGGTGTGCACTAATTGGTCAGCTATCCATTGTGTTGTGATTGTCCAAATGCCTCAAGTGTGTGAAAGAAATGTTATACCCCTTAACATACTGTGATGCCTTGTCCTGGCATGACAAGACAAAACCAATGAATCCCATTACAAATGAGGCATTTGTTGGATTTATTGGAAACATAATTACTGATTATAATGACTTACACTGTACTTTTCACATTGTGTTGCGTATTGTGCTGCGTAAACATAAAAGAATGTCTGCATTTGTGACTGGAGAAATGATAAACAACATGCATTACTCTACACTTCTAAAAACTCACGTTTGAATCATCAGTGGCAAATTCTTTAAAGATAAAAGAAAACGTACTTCAAGTCTGTGAATCAGAAGTGCCAGACTGTCCTTGAAAAGTTGGAACTGCCTCACTTTATAGAAACAGCCTTTGTGAACAGGCATTGTTGGCTATACATCTGAACATTTGGGTTGAACTGGTCTGGATCACTGTTGTAAATCCAAAATCAATCTATCAATCTATCTATCTATCTATCTATCTATCTATCTATCTATCTATCTATCTATCTATCTATCTATCTATCTATCTATCTATCTATCTATCTATCTATCTATCCATCCATCCATCCATCCATCCATCCATCCACGCTGCATGTATGCTGTGGTTGTCATCAGTTTAGTAATGCGACGATGCATGTTCTAGAATGGCTCAATATCTGTTATACTTAAATCACAAAACCAAATACACACAAATGTTTTTCTACTCATTATATAAATCCACTGGCATACTGCAAATTTTTTCATTGTTAACATTTTGTTGTTGTTGTTTAAATAATAATTCGACCAAACGAAAGACTTCAAATGAAAGTCGTTTCAAGTAAATAATTGAATAATCTGATCTTACTAGGTTTATATATGTACATTTTGATTGATATATTATGTGCAGATATGTAAAAAAGAATACATTTTTTAATTTTATTCAGTATAATTTTATTCATTAGAGAATTTTGCTAAAATTTAATTAAATAAATAAAATAGTACTTTCTGTTAATGAAATAATCCAGAAAATAATGTCACGTATTCCACAAAAAAATAAAAAAAATAAAATTAAAATAAATAAAAAGCAGCAACACAAACATTTTCAACATTAATAATAATAATAAATGTGTCTTGTGCACCAAATCAGCATATTATAATAATTCAATGGATAAGCATATTAGAATGATTTTTGAAGGATCATATAAACCTGGACTAATTGCTGCTGAAAATTCAGCTTTGCTATCACAGGAAAAAAATACATTTTAAAATATATATAAAATAGAAAACATTTTAGATTGTGAAAATATTTCACAATATTTTATATTTTACAGACAATATCGTACAGACCACCAAATTTCGAATAGTACTGAATGTATCACTGTTTGCAAAAAAAGCAAACATAATATCTGCCACTGACTTTTTTTTTTATTATATACTTTTTCTTGCATAACAAAAACTTTTCAGAACTTCAGGTCAATTCATTCTTCAATCATTTCAAGGGCTGCCTTTGTTGAATTTTAACTATAAGTCAGCTGACCTTGTACAGTGCAGTAGTGCATTCAAGCCAAATTAAAAATCACGAATTTAATATTTTTCCACACGTCTCTTACTCAGTGGGAGAGGATCTTGTCTCAGATTATATACCAGCCCCATTCTGACACTGATAATGACAGCACACCCTTTTGAAATTCCACCCCAATTTTAACATGCTCAAATAAAAAAAATAAAAAAGTATATATTTTTAGTATACCCACATAGCAAACAGACTTGGCCCAAATGTGGCCTCAAGCTGGCACTGCTGGCCTAATGTCGGCAATGGAATATACGCTTTCAGCCAGAGCTGGATCATGTGTGGCAATGACGGATCCGGCAAACAACACGAGGGCCGATTGTTGATGGGAGGAGTGTGGCCCAGATCAGTTAGGTAATATGTGGCCCAAATCAGGCTAAGATCTGGCAGCATATTATGTGACCAATGATAAACAAGAAGGATACAATATTGCTTGATAATGGATAAATGATCACATACATTTTAATGAAGTGTAGTATTGTTAAGATGTAGTCTTTGAAATGGCAAGTCAAAACAGAATGAAAGATATTTAAAAATTAAGCAAATCAGTCAAGTGCATTAAACTGGACTTAATTATATTTTTTTATTACATTTTATATTATTATTCTTGGTACAAATAATCTTATAACCCTTACATGAAAAGAAAGAGAAAGAGAAAGAGAGAGAGTATTTAACCGTTATCATGTAACATTTATTTGGTTTACTATGGGACACACACTGATCTACAGTATAAGTGTGAGTGGGGGCACGTCATTTTTATTAGGTTGCTGCCATGCACATGATTAAATAAAATGATTATGAAAGTATTTTATTTGTATTTAAATCCTGTATCCATTTGATACTTGGTGTGAGGAACAGATCCAAATTCACTTCTTCATCTGAAGCTTGTGTCCGAAGCATGGCAGGGAGCTAGAGGATGCTGTGTCGGGGGGAACAGTATACCCACGCTGCCATGGTGAGGGGAGTTCAGGCCAGAATCAAGGCGAGCACTAAGTACCAACTCTACCATTTCAATGGGAGTTGCCCCTGGGACGTTTAGACGGCTGTCTGTGACAGTTCCCCTTACGGCCAAAGGCCTATGCTTAGAGCCTTCAGGGTAGAGATGAAGGCTTGGAATCAGGAAAGATTCCGTTAAAGGGATACAGCTAAGAACCTAGCATTTTATACCAAGTATTGCCTGACACACAGGGGCTACCGCTAGGTTTCACATAAGCTTGCTGAAAGAGCTGTCTCAACAGTTCTATAGTAGCAACACCCTGTTTTAGATAGGTATTAGAGGATACATGGGTGGAGTGGCGCCCAAGATGAATGGGGCTTTAACTAACTCAAGAAAGGGCAAGAAACAACCACGCGAAGCCCTCATCATATAGGATTTTAGAAAGAATGCAGAATACTAGTGTGTAAACGTACCACAATGTAGATTTAAGAAAGTGAATAAAGACTTCACGTGCACACTTACCATAGCATGGATTTTCAAATACTTTTCTAAGGAGGGGCTCTCATGGCACTCCGATAGAGCAGCTCATAGATGGAATAGTGTATCTCAAAACAGTATGTTTGAGAGTCATCAACTCGATCTATTGAAACAATTCGGGAGCGCTCTGGTTAATAAACAGAGATATGAGAGGAGAACTCCGAGCTCAAAATAGGGCGCTCATAGGCAACCCTTCTTGGAAAAAGGGGAGCGCTGCTAAACTACCATGAGAATCACCCAAATAGCCCCTCATGTTGAGGGAAGCGATGCTTGAGGTGTATAAACAAATACACACTGGCTGAATGAAGCCTAAGGAACCAAGGTCTAATCATCTCAAGAAAGGGAACAAAGCAGAGCACTTAACCCTTACCGTACAGGATTTCTGAAAGTGTGCAGAGTCTTGCGTGCACACTTACCACTTACGTGGATTTTAGAAAGTGTGCAAAGTGTTCACCTGCACACTGACCACCATGTGGTTTGGAGAAAGTAGACAAAGCTTAGCGTGTGAACTGAAAGGTTCATAAGCATCGCAGAGGTGCTGAATCGCACGGAAGAGGCAAGCTAAAACTTTACAAACCTCGGACGAGGGGAGCATCACCTGAGGCAGCATATACAAGAAGACTTCTGTAACTGCCACCTCCACTTCCCGCTAGATACGACAGCACCACTAAGCAGCCAGGAGACCCCTCAGTGTGACCTGGCCGGACATCCATGAAATTCCCTGCAGTGCTGTGCCAGGCCTGATAATCAAGGAGGCTCCCTCAGAAATCTGGGATTTCAGCCGCCTAATACCGGAACATGAAGCCGGATGGCTGGTGCTGGCGAGTGTTTAGTAAACACTGTAACTGGAAACTCACAGAGTTTAATAGTAGACACATAACCACCAAAAATTTAATACACATAAGGATATACAGACAGGGTTACATTTACTTACCCACCCTCCTGCGCTGGAGCCCCGCTCAAGGGGCGCCTCCTTTTAGTCTGGACCATCAGTAGGGTGGTTGCTATTAACACAGAACCATAAAAACATTATAGGTCCAGCATAGGAGACTGTTATGCGAGAGGTTTCCACCTAACCTCGATCAGGTGGAGAGCTGGTGGTTACAGGGGATAGGAGGATAAAAGCAGAAGTAAAAAATCCACAAAGGGAACAAGTAGATACCTCGGTATCACTCCGATTCTGAACAGAATGCTACCTCGTCTAGATCACACCCCTTAGGTTCTGCTTACCTCCTCGTGACCCATGCGACCCTAGTCTTCTGTGCCCGTCTTTGATCCTCAGATCGAGACAGGCCATGACCCCTATGTTGTTCGGGCTCAGACCTGGACCTTCATAGAATGAAGGATCTGAAAGCAGCAGAGCGCGTCTCCCTGAACTTCTCAATTGCCGTATCAACAGAAATAACGAAAAGTTCAGAAGGTGAAACCTCTGGCAGGTTCATCCACAGATGTCTCTCCGCTGCCACCATGGTCGCCATAGTCCTGCCCATGGCGGAGGCAGCCTGTTGGTACCATGGAGAGAAATCCATGGTGCGGCGCAGCTCAGCTACCTGATCAGAAAAAAGGCCCCTGTCTCTATCCAGGTCTCTTAGCAGATCAGTCTGATATGCTTGAAGCATCGGCATTGTGTGTAATAAAGCCACAGCCTGACCTGCTACTGCGTATGCCTTGCCATATAAGCGAGAGGATTTTCTGAAGGAGCTTATATCTGCAAGGATGGAGGTTAAGAAAGGATGTTTCCCCTGCAGAAAGAAAATTTTTAGCTCTTTCTACAGGGGGCATCCCCTCATAGCCATTTTCGTGCATCACATCGATGTTGGCAGATTTACTTTTATGCTGAAACCGATGGATGCGAGAAGAAAATGGCCTCTTTCATTTTTTTTTTTATCTCTGTATGGAGCTGGAGGGCTATGGTCAGATAACGCTCATCAAGGTTTTTTTTTTTTTTTTTTGGCCTCACAGCGTAACCTTGTTAGCGCACTCTAATGGCAAGTCCTTTTTTATTTTTTGCTTTGCCGTGGCGCGATCAATAACCTTCAACAGCTCTACATATGTAGGGCAGGATAATTGAGAAGGCTCAGCCTCAGCTTCTTCACCCTCCTCAAATATCTCCTGCTTTTTCTGGGTAAAAACCCAGCAGAGCACTAACCTCAGTATCAGAAAATGTTAAAGATATAACATCCTCCTCCTGAGACTCGCTTTTTTTTCATTTTTCATTTCATTCAATGCACGCAGATTGCCTCCTCAAAGACATTGAGTGTCATGTAATGGCATACATGCCAACACGGATGCACACATTGTCTAAATGCTTGTTAGTTGTTGCCATGATAAACAGAGAAAGATCACTCTTACCGGTTCTTTCAGATGTACGCTTTAAACAGTACAGTCAGTAAAGACAAAGAAAGGAATGACGTGTTCTCCCGGTGCTTGTTTATAGTCCCGCCGGTAGTGACGTCAGATGCTGTCGCCAGCCAACAAGTTGGTGTTTTTTCAATGTATGCTTCAGACACGGGTCATGACGAGGTGTTTGCCCATAGAGACCCCTAGAGGACGCAGTTCAAAGTTCCCTTGAAAAGGAACCACAACGCACAGACTTAAAAAAAAAAATCCACTCCTCGCTAAAGTCAAAATAACACCTCTCCTCTCACATACTTTGATTGTGAGTTACTGTTGCTGTCATGACAAATCTATTTCAGAACCAGCCGCTAACAAAATAATTTTGCTGCGGGGGCAGGCTACCTGCTGCCGACCACTGATCTCTTTGGATATTGAATACACAATTCATAACCCAATAATGAACCAAAGCTGATGAATGAATAACTGCTTTGGGAAGAATTTAAAAAAGGCTTTGTAAGAAATTATGTACTGTATGACACGTGCACAAAGCTTGCACCAAGTATACTGTTTCCTTCTTTCTAGTGTTACATGCTACTAATATTTTGTTGTTTTAATCAAACTTGTATAGTCAATGAAAGCAAATATTGTGCAAATATCTTCATCATTTTTGGCTAGTATTTTATATGCACCTGGAAGAGGTGTTAGTGATGCCAGCAGAGGTTGCTTACCCTGTGGTCTTTGTGGGTCCTAATGCCCCACTGTAGTGATGGGGGGACTTTTTTTATTTTTTTAAATAGAGATAAGACAAAGGTATAATGTATTATATTGATTTAAAATGTGGTTATGTGTAGTGGAGGAGCTAGAGTTTTATACATGAGGTGGCCAAGGCTAATTCAGAGGATCCATAGACCATTACAGAAAATCAGTGTATAACTCCAAAATGGGATAAAAAAGCTGTAACAATATCGTCTCCATACTCATCGGGAAGAAGGAGGCGGGAACCGGCGCACAATCAAAACATAATTTTAATATTCAAAATAAATACAAAACGGCGCACCAGCCCCTAACGGCGACTGACGCACACAAATAAAAAGCAAACACATAAAATAATGTCCCAGGCCTGGTCCTCTCTCGTCCTTCACTATAGTCGCTCCAGTTTTATATCCTTCCATCTCCTACGTGGGACTCGATACTGGCGGTGGGGCACAGGTGTAGCTCATCTCCAATCACTACACCTGGCCTCACTCCTCGTTCCCACGCTTCTCCGCCCCGCCCCACTCGCCACAAAAGCATTAAATTATTGTGGATTACTTCACATTACCCCACATTGGCTAAACATTCCTACCGTAACTTCAAATGTAAGTCTATTGGAACGTATTTTTCTTATTTCTATCATCTGATTGACCAGCAGTTGGAGCAAAAGATCTAACATTATCTTATACAGTGACTTTTATAAATATTATTCAGGAAACCTAAAACTTTAAACAGGGCTGCCAACTTTTGAGTTCAGCCTGGAATTATAATTATTCAGGGATATTTAACAAGCTTGCAAATAAGTCAATGTTATTTTTCTCCGTTTTTCTAAACTAAACTATACATGGAACCCAATTATTAAGATTAAAAGTAACAATTGATTTGTTTACAAGTTCATATTAGAACATTTAATAACATTATATTTATAAATTTGTATTAATTGTAATAAAAAAAGAGTAATCTGAGTAAAAATATAATATAATATGGTTCTGCCACAGGTTATGTGGGTGGTTTTTCGCCTTGGTCTGAACAAAAACTGCAGACTGGATTATTGAAAATACACATTCATTCTCTGCCTGTAGCAGTCATTTTTGTAATGTCAGAAATGCATAAGTTTTCCCTGCAACAGCTTTAAACAAAGCAACGTGCTGCTCATAAACAGTACTTCAATCAGGTCCACTTCTGTCAAGTATATTTATGACAATTATAATTGCATACAGTTAGTGTTGGCGGTATGGTTATGTTCTGGGCAACACTCCACGCGCCTGTCCATGCAGCCTTGCTTGGACAGAGCGGGGAGAGCAGCAAGACAAACCCCCCTGGGGTACAGAACAGAACAATTATAAGCATATACAATTACAATTCACAATTACGTGATTACAATTACGTATAAACAAAATGTGATAGAGACTGCTTCCAATGAAGACACTGTAAAGAAAGAACAAGTTAGATCAGATTACAGGTTCAGTTGGTGGAGTTGAGGTTGGAGGAGGGAGTTAATTGCAAGCAGCAATGCGATGGAAGAGACACCGAATAATGGGAATTTAAATAGACCGCAGGTGATAGGTGTCAAGACGTGATTGGTACACATCAGGAACAGCTGACTGTCAGCTGATGCAAGCATGACTAACATGGCCTGACTGAACTAACGCGATGCTCGATTTTATCAGATAAAACCATCAAAACGTTTCTGAAGACAGTCCTTTTCTGGAAAAAAACATTCAGAGATTAATTCATATAAAAACTTTAATTAGTGAAAATGAGAAAAAAAATTGAAAAAATATAACCTATATTGATGAAGAAAGTCCAGTAATGTTGATACCCTAAGCCTATGTGCCTGGGCTCAGCCAAAGGCTGTTCAAAGGCTGTCTAATACTAAACTTTAAAATATATTTATTTTTAGTTATTTTAACTACAAATTTCAATTCAATTTGAAAAATTATGAAAAGAAAATTAGTCTCTTGTTTACATATGTAACCATGGTTCCCCAAGGGGAACGAGATGCTGCATCTGAAATGCTTGGAATAGCGAGACATCACAGGTGGGGTGACATAGATACCAGGAAGTTTAAAACAGCGTTAGCTTCTGATAGGTTGAAGCATGCCACTCACAGGGATGCAGGAAGTATGGCATGGAGACGCAGTATCTCATTTCCCTCGGAGAACCATGGTTACATACATAACCTAGAGAGCGCTGTATTTAGAGGGTGAGGGAGTTGATGGAGGACCCATCACCAAACCCTTTGATAAATTAGCACTATGCAGTCAGCCCCAGCTCCCAAACAAACAACATAATGATCGTATGTATCCCATAATGTTTAGCATGGGCAGAGAAGAACACAAGGTCTAAAGTACTGCCTGTTTTTCTTTAAATGCCATATATTGTTGAGATTGTGCATTGGCACTGACAAACAACAGATATTTCAAACTGACAAACACAGAGGTCTGAAGACAAAAAAGCTAAAACTCATTGTTTTGTCCACATTTAATGTGCATCTCCTATATGAAAAGTGTTTTAGGGGGCCCATTGCTTTTGTCAGGGGTGGACTTACGCATTGGGCAGAGGTTGGTGACCGCCTTGGGCCTCCCTAAAACACTTTTGATATAGGAGATGCACATTAAATGTGGACAAAACAAATTCAAAACCTAAATTGAAACTCAAACAGCTTAGCCAGGCCAAAGAAGATGTCTTCCGGAGTAAGGACAAAGCAAAACAGGCCGAATTGAGAATAGAGAACTGAATAGTAAATTTGTTTTGTCCACATTTAATGTGCATCTCCTATATGAAAAGTGTTTTAGGGGGCCCATTGCTTTTGGAGGCCCAAGGCAGTCACCAACCTCTGCCTAATGCGTAAGTCCACCCCTGACTCTCCCCAATCGACTAAAAGATCCCATTCATTTTTAATTTGCAAAGCCCACGTAAAATTTGAGAACAAGATGATGCCATGCATGGCTGCCTCAGTTTGTAGCTCGTTGGTACTTTTATATTCTATCCAATCAAATAACTAGGGATGAACTCCTAGAAATCAGAAATAGCACACCAAATAACTTTTGAGCATTCAGACATTTTACTGGACATTCTATTCAGAGGAGCTGTGCTCCTATACGCGCCCTCCAAGCGACAAAAACAAGGGAAGCTGGTGAGCTTGTGAAATTCCTGAAGCGGGGTTTTAGGACTCAACTCACAGATAAGGCCTTTTAAACTCTGCTGTGCTTTGCGGCACGGAAACCTGGTTGAACGGAGTCATCCCAGATATCGTGTTCATCTAAACAGCTTCCACCTGTTCAGAGTGGAAAGCATCAAGTTGTCAGGGAAACTGAGAGGCAGTGGATTATGTTTTTATATCAACAAAGACGGTGTGACAGTTTTAAAGAAGATGTGATGCCCAAATTTGGAAGGTTACTTTATTAACTGCAGGCCTTTTTATTGCCGCAGGAGATGTTTATTTTGGTGAGTGTATAAATTCCTCCTGACATGTATATAAGCACGGCATGGCATGGCTGATCAGACCACACACAGAGCAGCATTACTTGGACTCTTTTATTATCATTCTCTGTGATTTTAATAAATCTAATCTCACCCACTAACTGCCTAAATACAGAGTGCTTTCACATGCCCCACCAGTGACAGCAATGTCCTGGACCATTGCCACACAGTTTTAAAGGATACATACCACTGTCCCTCGAGCAGCTCAGGGACTCTCTGATAAGTGTTTGGTTCTACCAACTTACAGCACAAGCATAAACCTAAATCGAAACTCAAACAGTTTAGCCAGGCCAAAGAAGATGTCTTCCGGAGTAAGGACAAAGCCAAACAGGCCGAATAGAGAATAGAGAACTGAATAGGGAGGTAAGAGTGGCTAATAGAAGAACGCTACAAGACCCCATCCCCCAGGACTGTTGAGAATCAGCTTTTAGCTGATGGTTTGAGTTAGTTTTAATGCAGGTTTGAAATGCCTGGTCTCACACCACACACCAACTCTGACCATCTCACAACACAGCCTTCAACACCATCTCCTTTCCATCCCTACTGCTTTTCAGCCTGAACTTAAGATCTGTGAAGTTGATGTACACAAATTCTTCAAGAAACTGAAGAAGAAGTAAGGCCAAAGGCCCAGATGGCGTTTCTTTAGACTGCCTCAAAGCCTTTGCCGCCCAGCTGTTATCCATCTTCCTAAACTTCCAAACAGACAGGCAGCAGCTAGTAGGGCTGGGGAAATGCACATCTAACACCTTCACCATCAGCACCGGAGCTCCTCTTCTTCCTCTACACAAATGACTGCACCTCTATAGACCCTTCTGTCAAACTCCTGAAGTTTGCTGATGACACCACAGTCATTGGTCTCATCCAGGACATCAATGAGTCTGCTTACAGACAAGAGGTTGAGCAACTAACTGTCTGCTGCAGTCACAACAACCAGAAGCATAACACAGTCAAAAATATGAAGATGTGTGTGGACTTGAGGAGAGACTCCCCTGCAACCCCGCCAACCCACCACCATGAACAACACTGTGGCAGCAGTGGAGTTATTCAGGTTCCTGGGCACCACCACTTCAAAGGAGCGGTCAAAGGAGGACACCTTCTAGGAGCAGGCACTGGAGCAAGCTCTGGAGCAGGAGCCAACACTGAAGTGAGCTCTTGGGTTGGAGCCATTTACTCCACCCGGCCTCGCTCCATTCCCATAGCTCTCATGGCGCATAAATAAAAAGCAAAACATAAAATAAGACCCAGGCCTGGTCCTCTCTCGTCCTTCACTATCGTCGCTCCAGTTTTATATCCTTCCATCTCCTCTGTGGGACTCGAGACCGGCAGTGGGGCGCAGGTGTCGCGGATTTCCCAATCACTCTACCGGCCTCGCTCGTTCCCACATCTCTCGGCCCCGCCCCACTCGTCACATACCTCCATCGCCCCTCACAGGCCGGGGGGTACTCCCGAGACTGCGCTCTTCCCCCCCCCCCCCCTCCCTCCGGGGGGGAACGCTCACGGGGACCTGCGGGAACCTGGGGGTAGGACAGACGAGGCGAGAGAAAAGGAGATGGAAGGAGGAGCAACAGAAACGATAGATATACTCCCTATAAAACTTGAGCGACGATAGTGAAGGACGAGAGAGGACCAGGCCTGGGTCTTATTTTATGTTTTGCTTTTTATTTATGCACACCAGTCATCCGTGAGGGGCTGGTGCGCTGTTTTGTGTTTATTTTGAATTAAAGTCTTTGTTTGATTGTCCGCCGGTTCCCACCTCCTCCTTCCCGATGAATATGGAGATTTTATTATTACAGTGGTGCCGAAGCCCGGGAGAAGGAGGGACGCGCTGCTGAAGATCCCTCGCCGCTGTGGTGAATCCGCGGTGCCATCGAGCTGGCGAGGAGTGTGCCACCATGGACGCTCGAGGCGGTGGGCTGGAGCGAGTTGCCGGGGACGGACGAGCTCGCTGCCGGCCGCCCATAATATGGAGGGGCGGCTGCCATCCGTGAGGGAGTGGAGGAGTCGGCGCCGTTCGCCAGGGGGCCGGAGCCTGCTGCCATCCGCCGGAATGGGGAGGAGCAGGGAACGGGGGAATCCTGCCGGCTGCCCAAAACCGGAGGAGCCGTCACCGTCCACCAGTCGGCGGAGGAGTGTCGTGCCATCCAAATAAGGGAGAGAAAGAGAGAGAGAGAGAGATCACAGAATGAGCTCAGGTATGAAAATCACAGACAGTAAACTTTTGGAAGCCAACAACGACTCAAATCATAGAAACACTTTAAGCAGCATTTAAATCTCCATAGAGAAAGATACCTGTATGGTCCAGCATGCGTGAGCGTGGTCTTTTTGTGACACTTTGTGCGCTTGAAACCAGCATGCGTGTGTTAGAGCAGCGTGAGCGGGGTCTTTGTTCTGTCTTCCGGCCTGGGGCTGCTGCGAATTCGTCTTCCTTGTGTGGAGAGGTGAATAGTTGAATAAACTTAGTAAAGAAAAGAAAACAAAACAACGAAAACGAAAGCTTCCGAAGGAGCTATGAGAATGTCTGTCCTCTCAGCCCCTATGCTGAGGGGGACGGCGATATGAGCGCGGCCCAAGCGGGAGCGACCAGGGTCGAAGCAGGTTAGAAGAGAGTAAGAGAACGAAGAGAGGGCGGACCTTGTTCGGTCAGCTCTTATGGCTTGAGATTCGAGTGAACAACCAATGAACGTCCGCGATCTGAAGCGGGAAAAAGTTCCTTTGTCTCTGTGGAAACACCCACCCTAATAACTTAGGCTTGTCAGATCTCATCAGTGATATTCTAGCAAGTTCGTAATTCAAGATTAATTACATTTTTCATTAATTTACTTTAGATAAATGAGTTCGTCAAAGCATGACGATTAAACAGACATCAAAAGTGACATATATAAATGATCAAAACATGCACCAAAACCAATACTTCATACATTGAGACCACATTGAAAAAGTAATAGTTTAGGATACATTGAGAAAAAGGTACCAGTGAATGGACTCTTTCCTGTCCTGTTGCCCAGTGGGGTCATAAAGTTTTATGAGCTGGTCAGGGGTAGGGATACAGACTCATGATTCTTATTTGAGAACATTAAAATTAGGATAAACATTTCCAAAGTATAAGCTAGTAAAATTATAATCCTCGCATAACAAGGATTAACCATTGTACGCACAAACATATTCAAAATACATATTATTAATAAAATGATGAAGGTAAGGAACTTCTAAGAAAGGTTTCTTTTTGTGTATGTGTTCAGGAATGTGGGTGGGGGTTTTGTGTTTCCTTTGAGGCTCGCACAGGTATTATAAATAATTTAAGTCCAGCCAGGCTGGCGCCAGGCCAGGCATTTAGTGTAAAAAGGTTTCATGTTATATGCCTGAATTTAACCGATGAATCGATGACCTGCATATGCGTTACAAAGGCGTAGTTTATTATTATTAATTTCAGCACAAAGATCAGAATTAATGAAGTCTCACAGCAGCACAGGCGGGCGGACACAAGGCTGGGTGGAAATGGTGACGCAGGGACTTCGGTGGACAACAGATGGTGGTGCTCAGTCCAGTGATGATCCCTTGAATCCCGGTGCGTGAAAAATCCTTGTGACGGTGCTCAGTGATCCAGTGCTGAGTGAAGATCCAGGGAAGAATGACGATAACACAGGGACTCCAGCAGACTACTACAGACACGGGAACAGGTACAGGAACACACCGGGGAGAACCACAATTTGACAACATGAAACACATGTTACTGAACTTATAAAGGGAACAAACAATTGAAACCATCTGGCGCTGCTGATCATCGATAATCAGTGACCATGCCCACAGACACACACACCCAACAGCACGCTAGACGAGAGAGAGAGAGTGAATTAATGAACCGTGACAGTACCCCCTCCCCTAAGAACGCCTCCTGGCGTTCCCTGGCAGACTTACCCGACGATTGTAATCATCGATCAGAGAGTGATCCAGAATGTCTCTAGTAGGAACCCAACTTCTCTCCTCCGGACCGTAACCCTCCCAGTCCACCAGGTACTGGAATCCGCGTTCCCTCCTTCTCGAGTCCAGAATACGATTAACCAAATAAGTAGGTTCCCCATCTACGCGACGCGGCGGGGGAGGAACCGGGACAGGCGGATTAATAGGTGCACAAAACACAGGTTTAATTTTAGAAACATGGAAGGCGGGATGAATTCTCCTGTACGTAGGAGTAAGTTTGAGGTGGACTGCCACCGTTTGTTGTTCATAATTGAAATGCAACGCTGGACATCACATGGAAACCCATGAGTTAAGGGGGGGGGGGTGAAATGCTCGTTTTCACTCAATATCCTGTTAATCTTGAGTACATATAGAGTAGTACTGCATCCTTCATAAATCCAAAAAGTCTTTAGTTTTATTGTATTCATAAGAGAAAGATAGTCTGTACCGATTTTTCCCGGAAAAATACGACTGGCTGGAGGCATGACGTGTGGGCGGAGCTAAAGAATCACGAGCGCGAATAGGCTTTTGCATTGAGAGCATGTGGAAGCTGTGACATTACCATGAGGGAAAACCCATCATCCAAAACAAACCATGGCTTACAGTCAGATTCAGCTGTTTATTTATGACCCAGAATCAGATCCAGAGGCTGAAACTGAACGAAAGCAGCAGCAGCAACGACTCGCTCCGAGCGGGGCTCGAACCCGGGTCTCTGGCATGGGAGGGGACGCACTAACAAGGAGGCAGAGATATTTGAAGCAGTTTTACTCACCGCCTGCGGTTCCAACACACGATAGTGACCCTTTTTCCTTGGGATTGCATCATTCTTAAGAAATAAACGATACGCAAATCCGTCGTCAAACTGGGCCTTGTGAACAAGCATCTTCGAAATGCAGGGAACAAACAAAAACACTTGCACAACTCCGTTGATGCTCTGTAAAAATAAACTCCATCCACTGGTCCCTTAGTGCTGTTTTTTTTGGGGGGTAATCTGTGCAGGGTTGTCTTGCCCTGGCAACCAAAAACACACTTCTTTTGTGACTTTTCGCGACGCTCTCGCTCTGATCAGTGAATCGCTCTGATCAGTGAAATGTCTGTGCTGCTCAGCCTCGCTATACGGGAGCACGCGCTCTTCCGGCAGAAGTGCCTTAGGACCCATATAAGGAAATTCCGCTCCATCTAACGTCACACAGAGCCATACTCGAAAAAAACTTTCAGAAACTTGTGACAAACCGGAAGGAGTATTTTGGGAACAAAAATACTTCTTCAAACGTACAACTTAATTTTTGAAACTTTGTCCATGTTTAGCATGGGAATCCAACTCTTTAACAGTGTAAAAAACTCAGTATGCATGAAATAGCGTTTCACCCCCCCTTTAAACACTTCCATTGACTTCCCCCACCTAGGAGAACCAGACTGAAATTCCTAAGGGGGGAGGGGCTTTAAACCTCTGTCTTCACAGAACATCTCTTTGTCAAGAGAATGGCAAAGAAACTGCGTTTTGCACATATATATGGACCAGAATGAACTCAAAAAGACTTCTAACTGAATCAGTCCATCGCTTCACTCCATATTCATTTATGTGTAACCCACACATTTGACTATCATGTTATAATCACTTATTGCGTTTAAAAAAAAAAAAAATTGAATAACTATGGCATAGCTTAACGATTCATAGTTATGTTTGGTTATGTGTGTGATCGAATCTGCTTGCTTGATATTGTCCTGACAATCATTTATTTGTCAAATATATCATAACCTGGTAATAGGAATCATGTCCAAAATTAGACCCTGCAAGGCAGGAAAATTCGGACCACATGCTTGGTAAGATAAACACATGATTTATGATACCCCCGAGCCAAGACAATATCTGATTGGTCAAGACAACATTTGAGGTGTGGCCAACAGGCCAGTTTAAATACTTAGGACACCATAAAATCTTAGCTTTAGTCTCTAGCTATGCTGCTGCTATTAGCCATGTCTGCTTTTAGCTTTTAGTTCTAGCCTTGCTTGTGCTATCAGTCATGCCTGCTCTTAGCTTTTAGCTTGTAGCTTTGCTACCTAGCTTTAGCTTCTCTAGCCATGCTGTTTAGTCATCATTGTTTGAGCGCGGTTCCAGCGTGCTTCGGCCTGCAAGCCTGGTGCTACTTAGCCACGATGAGAAGGAACACAACCTTGTCTCGCCAAAATTTATTTTCTTTTCCGTTTGAGTTTCGTGTTCTGAGTTAAGTTTTGTAAGGTCGAGTCTCCGACACCTGACCTCATGTCACCCGTTCAACTTCAACCAGCGCACACGACTCTGCACCTTCAGCCAACGCCCAACAACCACGGACTTTCCAAGACGTCACTTCAGCAACTACTGAACTTCCAGCCAATCAGCGAAACCGGGATACCCCTCTCAACGGGACTCCCTTTCACAGGAAACCAAGGCAATGTATCCTCAAAGATTTGTGCTGGTGTATCTAATATAATTTTAACCTCACTGAGAATCTCAATGCGAGGGCTAATTATGTGATTGATGGTTGTTCATGTCTATGTAATTTAACATATTGCTGTAAACTTGGGATTCCATATTTCCATTCTCTTAAACTCATCTTTCCCTAACTTTAGATCTTCCTGCAACTTGTGTGAATGTGTGAGTGCGTGCATTTATGTGTTAGATTAGCTTATATGTCTTAGATTTATCTAATAAAGCCTTATTCATATTGAAAAGAGAAGTATCTTGTGTTTTGTGTTTACACGTTAATGTCTTAAACTGCCGATCTTGTTACTGTGCTAATTGATAGTGTTTACACTATAGTTTGGATATTAATATCCAGCGCAGATTTGATGTTAAACGGCTCATTCAGTGAATCGCAGGGCGTCTCAGTGATCAGCCGTGAAACAGTGATTCAGGACCTCCACATCCAGCATCTTCACCTCCAAGATCGTTGAGACCAGTGTAAGGGAAACAGGTCAATTTAGCTCAAAGGGAATCATTTAAGATTTTAAAGGGAAATTGAACAGAATCACTGTTTTATGGCTGATCACTGAGACACCCTGCAATTCACTGAACGAGCCGTTTAACATCAAATCTGCGCTGGATATTAATATACAAAGTATAGTGAAAACACTATCAATTAGCACAGTAACAAGATCGACAGTTTAAGACATTACCTTGTAAGCACAAAACACAAGATACTTCTCTTTTCAATATGAATAAGGCTTTATTGGATAAATCTAAGACATATAAACTAATCTAACACATAAACACATGCAATCAAACATTCACACAAGTTGCAGGAAGATTGAAAGTTAGGGAAAGATGAGTTTAAGAGAATGGAAATATGGAATCCCAAGTTTACAGCAATACGTTAAATTGCATAGACATGAACAACCATCAATCACTTAATTAACCCTCGCATTGAGTTCCTCAATGAGGTTAAAATTATATTAGATACACCAGTAAAGGTCACAGTCTGGAGGTTACTTGCATCTCCTTTGAAAAAGGAGTCCCGTTGAAAGGGCTATCCCGATGTCGCTGATTGGCTGGAAGTTCAGTAGTCGCTGAAGTGACGTCTTGAGAAGGCCCATGGTGGGGCGTTGGCTGAACGTGCAGAGTCGTGTGCGTAGGTTGAAGTTGAACAGGCACCCGAGGTCAGGTGTCGGAGACTTGATGTTACAAAACTTAACTCAGAACACGAAACTCTGAAACGGAAAAGAAAAGAAGTAAAGCTTAAAGAGACTAAGTTGTGTTTCTCCTCATAGTGGCTAAGTAGGCTGAAGCACGCTGCAACTGCGCTCCAAGAACAGTGATGACAAACAGCATGGCTAAAAGCTAAAGCTAAGAAGCAAAGCTAAAAGCTGGCATGACTGATACCAAAAGCAAGGCTAGAACTAAAAGCAGGTATGACTAGTAGCAGAAGCAAAGCTAACAACTAAAAGCAAGAATTTATGGTGTCCTAAGAATTTAAACTGGCCTGATGGCCACACCTCAAATGTTGTCTTGACCAATCAGATATTTTCTTGGCTCGGGGGCATCATAAATCATATGTTTATCTTACGAAGAATGTGGTCCGAATTTTTCCACTCTTGTAGAGTCTAATTTTGGACATGGTTCCTATAACCGGAATATGATACATGTGACGAATAAATGATTGTCTGGTCTAATTCAAGCAAGCAGATTCAATCACACACATACCAAACATAATTATGAATCCTTAAGCTATCCCATAGTTATTACAAGACATACACAATAAGTGATTATAACATGATAGTCAAATGTGTGGGGTACATATAAATGAAGTTAAGCGATGGAATGATATTCATTTAGAAGTCATTTTGGAGTTCATTTTGGTCCATATATATGTACAAAAGACAGTTTCTTTGTCATTCTCTTGACAAGGATTTCTGTGGAGACCAGAGGTTCAAAGCCCCTCCCCCCTTAGGAATTTCAGTCTGGTTCTGCTAGGTGGGGGGAAGTCAATGGAATTGTTTAACTCGTGGGTTTCCATGTGATGTCCAGCGTTGCATTTCAATTATGAACAACAAATTTGACAATCTCTTCTGCGAATTAAAATTGTCAATAATTGTTCTAGTGGTGTTAATGTTGAAAGCTGTTGTGTGAACAAGTTGGTTGGTTGGTTATCTTCCTTGGGACTTGTGGCACAGAATGTTTTATGACTTCCTGAGGAATTTAATTTGTCTGGTTCGACTCATTTCTGTTACACCAGTCACCTCTATAGCAGCTGCAGCAATCGCTTTGCATATCCAGAGAATTTCTGTACAAACTGTCTGAAACCGTCTCACAGAGAAGCTCATCTGCATGCTCGTTGTCCTCATCAGGGTCTTGACCTGACTGCAGTTCATGGTTGTAACCGACCTAAGTGGGCAAATGCTCACATTCGATGGCGTCTGGCACTTTGGAGAGGTGTTCTCTTCATGCATGAATCCCAGTTTTCACTGTACAGAGCAGATGGTAGACAGCATGTATGACATCATGGTGGCGGTGGGGTTATGTTATGGGCAGGCATCTGTGACGAGATACTGAGTCCCATTGTTGTGCCATTCATCCACAACCATCAACTCATGTTTCAGCATGATAATGAATGGCCCCATGCTGCAAGAAGCATACTCACCGAACATGTCACCCATTAAGCATGTTTGGGATGCTCTGGATCCAGTTCCAGTTCCTGACAATCTCCAGCAACTTCGCTTAGCCATTGAAGATGAGTGGACCTACATTCCACAGGCCACAATCAACAAACTGATCAACTCTATGTGAAGGAGATGTGTTGCACTTCGTGAGGCAAATGGTGGTCACACCAGTTACTGACCCCCCTCCAGACCCCCCAATACAGTAAAACTGCACATTTTGGGATGGATGATCTCGGCAATGGAGAAGTGCTCACTAACACAGATTTAGACAGATTTGTGAATAATATTTGAGAGAAATATGCCTTTTGTGTACATAGAAAAAGTCTTAGAACTTCAACTTCAGTTCAGCTCATGAAGAATGGGGGCAAAAACAAAATTGTTGCTTTTATATTTTGTTCAGTGTATTTACAAAAAGTGCTTTCGTATAAATAGCGGGATACTTTAGATTGGTTGTGGGCCCTGTGTCTGATCTGGTTGCCCTTTGGTGGCAACATTGCCCAAAGTTACATGGGAATATTGCTCAAAACATGGCAGAGAGGAATATTGTTGGAATAAAGCCACACTTTTTGACCATGTGAGGGTTGGGATGGGAGGTAGGGTTCAACCAGTGGCTTCAGCTTAAGCCTTAGTGCACACACCGGGAGGAGAGTCTCGCGGACTCTCCTCAAAGCGTGATGCGCCTCTGGAAGAAGACATGAGGCCCATGGACGACACTGGTAATGAGATATGAGAGTACTAAACCCATGAGAGTTGCTGGTTCCAGGAGGGGGGATTTTGTGCCACCAAACTTTGCAACACTTACTTAAGGTCCTGGTTGGCCCGCTCAATTTGGCCATTGCTCTGAGGATAAAGACCAGCACTCTCCCCCAGTAAATGACAAAACTCTTTCCAAAATTTGGAAACAAATTGGGGTCCCCAGTCAGAGACCACGTCCATTGGGAGGTCATGAATGCGAAAGATGTGATCAACAACAGTAACTGCTGTCTCTTTGGCATAGGGTAATTTGGACAAGGGAATGAAATGGGCCGCCTTCTAAAACCAGTCCACTATGGTAAAAACGACCATAAATGACAGGAGGGCAGTGGCAAAAATCAAGCTTGATGTGGGTCCAGGGACTTGAAAGGTAAGACAGTGGTTGAAGTAACCCCCTCCGGGGGTCGATTTGAAGTCTTACCAAGAGCACACAATGAGCAAGCCAAAACAAAAAAAGTGAACAGAAGTGTGAGTGTGACTTACTGAAGTGATGAGGGTGACAGGACAGGACAGGATTTTCTGAGGTGGTACTTGGTAAAAAGAAAGTTGCATTGGCACACCCAGTGAACTACGGTAACTTAAGTGGGTCGCCTCGAACGACCATGTCCTCTAAAAATAGGCTACGTGTTATATAAGTCTTTACTTAAGTAAAGAATAGATATTAATTCAAATAAACCCTAGATTGACGTCTTTACCTTTGCCATTATGAGGTACCTCCCCGTGCCATGAGTGTATCATCGCGTACCTGTCACCCAGCCAGCTA
Organism: Carassius auratus; assembly: GCF_003368295.1. Classification (NCBI taxonomy): domain Eukaryota; kingdom Metazoa; phylum Chordata; class Actinopteri; order Cypriniformes; family Cyprinidae; genus Carassius; species Carassius auratus. Next base: position 23,578,306 of record NC_039247.1, on the reverse strand, counting down.
CAAAGAACTGGTAATCATCCAGACTTTTAAAAGCCTTGACATCAGCACCAGAGTATGGGAATACCCCGTTTACCACATAGTGGTACAGATCGTGTGGAATGAGGTCGGGTAGACTCTGCGATTTAATGAGGTCCTTGAAAACGGAGGAAGAAGGTATGGATCGGTATCCAATCCTGCAATCTCCAACTTCTCCAAATACCATTCTTTGTGAGCACCTACCAGATGCCCTACCTCGACCAATAACAGCACGACAGCTTGTTCAATAGAAGAAGCAATAAAGTTAAGTGTTATTGATTTTAAGCTGATTTAAACTTTCCGCTTGTCTATTACTATTTGGCTTGTGCTTCTGTTGATTCCGCCGTCCGCCATGGTGTCGTCACGTGGTCGTAGTCACGTGTTTGCAAAGGGTCTTTATCCAAGTTCTAGAACGACATATGCTCTCATCCAGACGTCGTCTTTTTCAGGGAAGACCTTGCATTTTCCTACATGACAATTCCAGACCACATACTGGATCAATTACAACATCATGGCAGCGTAGAAGAAGGATCCGGGTACTGAAATGACCCGCCTGCAGTCCAGATCTTTCACCCATAGAAAACATTTTGTGCATCATAAAGAGGAAGATGCGACAAAGAAAACCTGAGACAGTTGAGCAATTAGAAGCCTGTATTATACAAGAATGGGACAACATTCCTATTCCTAAACTTGAGCAATTTGTCTCCTCAGTCCCCAGACGTTATAAAAAGAAGAGTGAATGCCACACAGTAGTAAACATGACTTGTCCCAATTTTTTTTTTGAGATGTGCTGATGCCATGAAATTTAAAATCAACTTATTTTTCCCTTAAAACATTTTACCCACTCATGTATTCAATTTATGCTAAATTTTAAGTGAGAAAACTAAAAGTTTAGTTTATGGTCAATATGTCGATTGACAAATCAAGGTTAAAAAAGTATCTGGACTTTTAATTATTGTTTAAGAAGCTTTGCAGTTCATTATGGCTGTTGTCACTAAATGAACTTTGCATGTTTCCCCATAATTATGAGGAAAGGGGACAGCAGGGATACCACTGCTATTTATAAATTGACCTAATTTGCAGGTTCCATACGGAGCAAAATAGTGTTGCATAGAGGCTTTATTAGTGTATTTCTGTTGTTCTGCATTATCCAGTCCATAAATTACTTTTTTTTAACCCCAATTATATCCTGCATATAATAATATAGTGGCAATCTCCATTTAGATAAAGATTTCAGGCAAATAAAGGACAACTAAATGACTTGGTTCTGGTATTCTTGAGTCTTATTAGGGATTTGCTATTGCTCATATAGGATTAGGAACACTAATATATTTTGAAAAGTTATCTGCGTTATTTTAGAAGTGAATCATTTGAAGAACCTTTTTTAATTTTATTAAGTGGACTAAAATTTGTTAAAATGTTTTTCAAAATATCTTCTTTCATCTTCTGCAGAAGCAAGTAAATCGTACAGGTCTGGAACAATATGAGAGTGAGTAAATGTTTTCATTTTTGTGTAAACTGCTCTTGGCCAGACCTATCTTTAGTAATGTGTAGCCATATAAGGTTACCTTTACTGATTCAATAGAAAGGTTCTAAATTTGTACAGTACATATACGTAACTTTTCAACTTTTTTAACTGTCTGTGTCTACATAAAGGATACATATGATACATTCAATTGAATCAACTATTACAGAGACTTGTAGGTGTGGGCTCTTTTGACTTGAGCAATCTCCTAGCAACTACACGTAATTCCATTGTTACCATCTAACAACACTTTAGCAACCGCATGGCAACCAAACTAGCTCGTTTCTTTTAAGTTCTTATATACAGTTCAAATGGCTGGAATTTGCTGTTGAGTAACATATTTATGTTTTACTAGAACACAGCTTTCTCAGTATTAATGGAAATAACATTGTTATTGAGAAACCTGTGATCTAGTTAATAATGGAGAGGTTCAGTATCTCCATGTGATGCCACCTTTTTACCCTTTCATATTTATAAGTGCCCTTTTCTGAAGTGTGTTTTGTTGTTGTTCCTCTCTTGTCCCTTCCTCTCAACCTTTTTTTTTAACCAGAACAGCCCAATCACCTTTTTGCGATGCTTTGTTGGCTAAGAGCAGGTGAGGAAAACAATAGAGAGTACCTAATTATGGCGTCCTTGATACCTCACCTCCTAGAGTGTTGTCTGCTCGCTAGATTCATATGGACAAGAGGCAAAGGGAGTGCGTTGAGCGGCTATACAGATGGGCTCCAAACAAATGCTATTAATTCACTGGGATAAGATTGCATGAGATAGGTGGGTGATAAAGAGGAAGGGAGACCAGGGGTAATATATCAAACCGTGCATTGGACTGGTGAGGAAGAAAATTTCGGTCAAGCTGTTTACAGCTTCCTCTCTCTAGGACAGCAGACAATATCTTTGTTCAGTTACTTTGAGTGAGTTAAGCATGAGGGGATTTATTGAAGAAAAGTGGTGTGAAATCAATGAGCGTTGACCTTGGGGTAAGATTAACCCTGAGTATTTAAGTGAGAGTGAAGGACAATCTCCTGTGATCTCCTGCTGATTGTGTTTGGGGACATTAGTACTACGCCTCCAGAAATATTGTCCTTTTAAGGCCCTGTCTACTCGAAACTGCAGCTTTTTCTATACGGTTTGGCAGTTTGTGCACAAGCTAATGCAGTACCAAGTCACTGAAACCAAACATATTTGAAAACGCCTGCCAGGGTGAAGATTTTCAAAAAATCTGGTTGCAGTGTTATCGTGTAGACAACGAAAATTTAATTTTTGTAAATTTAGTGCTTGTGATGTCAGAGCCTACACTGTTATCTCCGCCTACTGGAAACTTTTTCAGACTCCTGATTAGACAACATGGCTTTACAGTTGAGATTATATCGCCACCTGTTGGTTTGTCATGCTCTTGACAGTGCATCATAGCATGCGTTTGCATTTTCCTGTGGACAGAGTTTTATATTTTTTAACAGAAGAAGGAAAAACTCTGTAGATAAAAATACCCTTGTACGTGTAGACATAGTAAATAAATAAGAAATAAATAAATAAGTGCCCATAAGTAAATACAAGATGTACACATAATATGTAATAAATTATATAGTTGTAGTTAGTTTTAGATTTATAATTAGACTTATTTCATATCAGAGCTACTCTGCTGTTGTCTGCAGCATTTTATTTATTTTGATTGGGCACAATAATCAGCACATAACATGGCTTCTGTGGTGCATGTATGGATGTCAGAAAGGAAATACCATTTGTATAAAACTCTCAACAATCAAAATTTACTGCATTATCAACAGTTGCCTCAAGGGACATTCATACACTGGTTTTCAGCAACAAAGCAGCCATTACAGCAACCAGCAGTAACTAAAAGTAAATTACTTTGAGAGGTACACAAACAAAAATTTTATCTAAAAATGTTAAAAGTTTTACTGTAAAAGACTGTTAATTGGTTTACTGGTAAAAAGGCCCCATACTCTATGTGCTGAAAACTAAAAATAGATTTATGCAACTTTACAGTAAAATACTGTACAGTTTTTGGGGAAAAAATATAAATAGATATTCACAGAAATCTCTGTGACAATCTCTCTTTTCTTTTCTTTTCTTTTCTTTTCTTTTCTTTTCTTTTCTTTTCTTTTCTTTTCTTCAGGTTTTACAGTGTATATATATTGTAAGATGCATTCCAGTTAATAGGATTTCAGATGGGTAAAGTGCACAGTTTATGTAGCCAAATGAATTGTTTAATACTCACAATTCAATAAGCTAAATAGTTGAATTAGTAAATAAAGCAGCACATGAAGTAAAATATAAGAAAATGATACTGTTTGCTGGTAATGACAATACTCTGCATAAATCATTCAATATAATTATGTCAGGACCACTATCATCAACATGACAGACACTTAGCATAAAGTTTGGTTTGTAGGTATGGTTCTGTTCAGAGCAAAAAAATCCTGCCCATTAATGCAGCCTGTCATGAACGAGCAGGGATAACAGCAATAATAACCCCCCTAGGGTAAACAGAACAGAACAAGGTAGATATCATAAGATATTTTAGTGTATCACATTATTCAAGAAAAAGGAGTCTGATTGAGAAAGTAATATCAGAAAGCCCAGTCCTGAATGTGGTGAAAGGAGGAGTTGGGGATGGCAGAGGTTAATTTGCTCCTGAGCAAGCGGAAAAGCTGCTGAATAATACTGACTAGAACTTATATTGGAATGCCACGATAGGTGTCTGTAATGGAGTACAAACTTCATAATCATCGAGAAGAAGGAGGCAGGAACCGGCAGACAATCAAACGCAACTTTAATAGTAAAATAAACACACAACAGCGTGACAGACCCTGGCGGGCAACTGTCGCGCACAAATAGAAACCAAACACAAAATAAAACCCAGGCCTGAATCTCTCTCATCCTTCATCGTTTTTGCTCCTCTTTTATAGCCTTCCAATCTCCTCCGTGGGACGCAAGACTGGTGAGTGGAGCAGGTGTCGCACATTTCCCAATCACTCCACCGGTCTCACTCCGTTCCCATAGCTCTCAGCCTTGCCCCACTCGTCACAGTGTTGTATTCCTATAAGTAGATGTAATCAGGGCCATATCCCCCCCAATTTTAAAATAACGGAAATTTGTCTCCCGCACTTTTTCAGGCAAGTGTGTTCATATAGAGGTTTTCAAGAGCTGGGGTGAATAAATATAGATTTACACTTAAAGAGACCGGATAGTCTGCGCATGACATGATATTTTTTTTCGGAAACAGAAGGCAAGATGAACATCGCGGAGCGCTAAACTCTCCTGCAAGTGTGTATTTCATTTATACTCAAAGCCGGATGGTGCTCTCGCCCAGAAAGTCATACCAGGAATGTCCTAATATGGGCAACAGTGTCCAGCTATCCTCAAAACAGATGTTTTGTTTTTTCAAGCCCAAAAAAAATCTCCAGCAGGTGATAAATAAAGTATATGAACAATGCAGTGCTATTTGACATAACATTTATTACAGTATATATACTATTCTGCCTTATTATGTTCTAAAAAGTGTTTGTAGTATAGAACAAATCATTATTATTTGTTATTGTCCAGCAGTTATAGATTTCTAAGCAAATTAAAAGCTAGCAATTAGAGTAAAATTAAAGTTGCCTATAGTATCCACTACCAGTCAGAAGTTTTTGAACAGTAAGCTTGTTAATGTTTTTAAAGAAGTCTCTTCTGTTCACCAAGCCTGCATTTATTTGATCAAAGTACTGCAAATAATTTAAATTTTGAAATATTTTTTACTAGCCTATTTAAAATAGCTGTTTCCTATTTTAATATTTTTCAAAATGTAATTTAAGATTTCAAAGCTGAACTTTTTGCATCATTACTCGAGTCACACAGTCCTTCAGAAATAATTCTTATATTCTGATTTACTGCTAAAAAAATAAAAAATAAAAAATTATGTCTTTATCATCACTTTGGATCAATTTAAAGAATCCTTACTAAATAAAAGTATTAATTTCTATAATTTATTTAACAAACATATATATATATATATATATATATATATATATATACTGGCTAAGCTTTTGAATGATATAGTGTATAATTTTGCAAAAGCTTAAAAAATGCTGATCTGTGGATCCTTCTACGGTATTCATCAAAGAATGCTGAAAAAAATTGAGTCATCTATTTTAAATATTCATAATCAACAAATCAGCATATTAAGAATGATTTCTGAAGGACGTGACACTGAAGACTGGAGTAATGATGCTGAAAATTCACCTTTGATCACAGGAATACATTACATTTAAAATATATTCAAATAGAGAACAGTATTTTAAATGCAAAAATTTCACAATTTTACTTATTTTGCTTTATTTTAGATCAACTAAAGGCAGATTTGGTGAGCAGAAAAGACTTCTTTCAAAACATTAAAAATCTTACTGTTAAAAAACTGTTGACTAGTAGGCTATATAGATTACAGAAATGTTATATTGTAATGTTATATTTAAATGAGAATGAGCTGATGCAAGCTTAACTTAACACTTAATTTATGTTTGAAGTTTTGAAACTTTTTTTCTCTCATACCAACTCTTTGAAAAATTAACATGATAATATACATGGCAATGTTAATGTGTTTGGTCTTTGTGTAATTTGCTACGCTGCTGCTGTGGCGGCAGAGACTCGCTGCCACCAATACATTCACAGACATGCTGCTGTGAACGTAAAAAATACTGCTGCTGCACGTACTGTATAACATAAATTAATTTACCCTGCACATATTCATGAAATTACCTGTAGCAGATCTATACAAATGGAGCTGGGGAAGATGGAGTGTTTCTAAAAGCACGCTGCAAAATATTTTAACGAACACTAGTCATGTATTTAAATGTTGAGCAGCAAACTCATAGGCTGTTGATGCAACAGAAACTACATTGTGTTGATAATGTGATTATAGCAGATTGAGTTAAGGACCTATCAGCCTGTGCCATCTAAAGTTTAATGACATTTTATGTTTATGCCAGCAGCCTTATATTCATGCATAAAGATACATACATAAAGACATTAGTCAGACAGACATTTGACATCATGCAAAATAATTGACCCTTAAACCATAAACGGATAAACAGATATCAGAATTATTACACCGCAAGACTATTTGTCCTGTGTGCAGTTGGCAAATGTTAATGTCCAGTTTTCCTGCCGTCCAAACCCCTTGGTAATAAAAAAAAAAAGAATGTAGCAAATTGCATTATGCGTTTTAAAGGTCATCACTATCTTAATCTAAGTGTTGTGCTTGCTTTGTCACATTATTAGCTCTCAAACAAAGCTAATTTTCATATCTCCAAGGCACGAACTTTGGCATATCGCTCAATACAAATAACCACTTGCATGGTGAGGTGCTTTAATCATTCATTATCCAATTAAAATGCCATTTTCCAACACCATTTTCAAAGAGCATGGATGTTAATTGAAGCTAAATGCATTTGTGTTCCTCTAAAGCCCTGATTAGAGTTTACTGAAAACTGGGGCTGACATTTTAAACAGGATGTACACGGGGAAAGCAATCAGACTTCTGCATGCGTGATATTTTACTGTTATTTTGTTCATGGAGGGGCACTCCACTGGAGAGCACAGAGGGAGAAATGACACTATCAACATCCTAATCTGAACAAACTTCTGATATTATCGTAATAGAAACTGAAGTGACAGCATGGGTTTTGTAAAATTGCATTGCCCTTATTACATGATATCAGTTGACATTAATATGCTCTAAATGAGCTAAGAACTACATTATCATGTTTAAATAATTGTTAAAGGTTATGAGAAATGCTTAATGTTTCAGCTTAAAGAATGGCTGGCTACCATACATTTTATTAGGAAAAACGTAATTTTGAATTAAAAAAAAAATATAAAAGTCTTAATAAAATAATATTTTATTTATTACATAAACATATTTATGAAAGTGTATATGTCATATATTATAAAACAAGTGGAGCAGTGTGATTGAGGGTTAACCTTATTTTGTGGAAATTGATGTTATAGCAATGTGTACACTTAACTTTTTTTTTTTTGTGGATTAATTTTATGGTGTGCTGTGGTGTTTTGGATTTTTGGTGCTGTTTTTCCTCCTTCACAAACTGCAACAACAAACACTAATTGACACACCTGTGGAACCCCGTTTATATCAGCGATCTAATTTGCCAACTGATCAAGTCATTTGGATAAAAAGGGAGCCAGATCGCTTACCGAGGAACGCTCTGGACGGAGGAACGAGCCGTGTACTGAAGCGGATGGGCGCTCGCTGATCTTCTCGCCCCTCTGTGTTGTTGTTGTTGTTGACTGGATCTCCTGTATGCTGGTAGAAAGGAGCCTCGGATTCTACAGTGTCAACGCTCACGAACCCCCGATTAAAGGGAAGTGATTCTTTCTTTTTCCCACGCTGATGCGCGTGTGTGCTTAACATTGGGTTAAAGGAGTCGTTCTTAGTTGTTTATCTCTGTAAAGGTGACAGATTCGGGGGAGCCGACGGCAGAGTGGCAGACGCGATAGTATTGCTGATGTGACCATTTGAAGTATAGGAAAGGAAAGTGGTTATTCCATTCATCTGAGTTTTGGCAGTTGTGGGCTACGTGCACGAGCTGTGGAGATCCTGGTCCTGGATTTTGTTGAAGCCTGCCATTTGAGATCCTACTGAAACTGACTTTTATTGCCAGTGGCAGGGGAAACACTGGCCTGATTTCAGACCGGACATTGGTATTACCCTGGACAGAATATTGAACAAGTTATGGTTTTATTGTCTCTGTTGGATTGAGGAGGAGATTTTGATTTTGATTTTTTTTAAAGCTTAGCTTTTAATGAAATAAAACGCCATTTGAGCTTTCGTGTCTTTCTCTCTGTGCAAAAATGTGCAATTTAGTAGATTGTTATTCTGCTACATTAGTGGCGTAGTCGGCAGGGTTTCCCTTTCCACACCACACAGTGAAGAATGGCAGATGAAAATGAAGGGCAGTCTGAAGGTCCAGGGGGTAATGTGTCACAAAGAACTGGGACTAGGCTAGAAAGTGTTCCACCTAATCAGCCTGTGATAAATGCAATGATGATGCCTTGGTTTATGGGGGTCCCATGGATTCCAAGGTTTAATGGTGACTCAAGTAAAATGAGTTTTTCTGAATGGAGTTAGCAGGTACAGGCCATGCTGAGGGCACAAGGGTTAAATGAGGAACAGAAGATTGATTTTATATATGGGGCACTTGAGGGTCTAGGCAAAAAGAGAGAATTTAGGAAGATGCTTAACAAGTGTGGATTTGCTGAGTGAGTTAAAGAGGCTGTATGGGCGTGTAACACCAGTGGCCCAGATCATGGCCCAATTTTTTAAATGTCATCAACAGGAAGAGGAAACTGTTTCTGCTTTTATTCTTCGTCTTCGGGAGCTATTCTCCACATGGAGGGAGCAGGAGCCAGTGGGCTCTGCCCAGGATGAGATGACCATTAGGGACCAGCTTGTCTTGGGTTTGAGGCCTGGTGTGGTGCAACAGGAACTTCAAAGACAGGTGCATAGAAAACCTACATTGTCCTTCACTGAGGTGTGTAGTGAAGTGAGGGCATTGGAAGTTGAACTGAGGATGGAGCCTGTCTGTGCTTCACGTATTTCTGTGCCACAGACAAACCTGTCCATGGTTGCTCCTAGTCTAGAGGAGTGGAGGGAGACCGTAAGGGCCGAACTTAGAAAATAAATTACTGACCAACTTTCTGTTATTAAAGAGGCCATAACTGATGATATTAAACGGCAACTCTCTCCTCAGATTATTGGATATAGAGACTCTCCTTCATCCTCTAGGGGGGGCTGTTCGGGAAGGCCGCTACACAGCTTCCCCTAGGCCTTACCAGACCCTGGAATGGGACGACCAGGGCAAACCAATTTGTAGAGGCTGTGGGAAGGCTGGTCACATCCAGAGGTACTGTCAACCGGGAGGAGGCAGTTAAACTAACAGTCCCAACCACTGAGAGCCAGGTGGTTGGGGAGGGGGACCAAGGGAATAAAACTGATAAACCATCTTTGGTGGGGATGTGTCCAGGAGTTGAAGTTGTTGTTGCAGGAGTGAAATTTCCCTGCTTACTTGATACAGGCTGACAAGTTACGCTGTTTAGTGAAACCTTTTTTCAGAAATGGCTGGGTGGAGAGCAGAAGCGAAGCCCACAAGATCTACATTGGCTTTCTTTAAAAGCAGCTAATGGACTACAGATTCCGTATATTGGCTATGCCATCTTGGATTTTTTAGTGGGAGGAGTCACAGTGCCAGGTACATGGGTTATTATTGTAAAGGATGGGTGCCTAAGTGCTGAGAGGGGTATCCTTGGGATGAATGTCATTTCACATTGTTGGAAAGGGCTGTTCCAGGGAGCCCACCCTGGCCTGACTGTCTTTGGTGCAACTATGTCATGTGAAGCAAGGGGAGAATGGGAGCGTGCTTTTGCTGTTTGTCAAAAGGTCTCACAAGATAAGTCATCTGATGGGCTGATTGGAGTGGCCAGTCTATTTGCCTCCTAACAGTGAGATGGTGCTGTGGACACACCTCTATGCTGCAAAAACCAGGTCGGATTTTTGTGCTTTGGTGGAGGGACCAGAGAGAGATGATGAGTGGCAGGTTGCCCGGGCCGTCACTACTGTGGTGAAGGGACGCCTACCTATAAGGGTACGTAACCTCAATCCTTACCCCATATTGATACCTCAACGCCGTCCCCTGGCTAATGTCTTCCAGGTTGACCCAAGGCAGATTCGAGGGGAAAAGGACCTTGTTTTGAAGATTCTGGATCCAGGTGTGGTGGAAGTGGATGTGCAGACCAACCACATTGGTACTGAAGATCTGCATCCAGTTAACCTGTTGAAAGGTGATGGTTTAACAACAGACCAACAACAGAAGATGGACTCACTGTTACAGCAGTGGAGAGACACATTTGCAGCAGGAGAGGGAGACTTTGGCCAGACCAGTGTAGTCCTCCACTCCATACCTAAAGGTTCTGCACCACCCAGCAGGGAGCGCTATCGGCCAGTCCCACCAAGCCTTTACCCTGAATTGAGGGAACTTCTGCGAAACATGCTGGATAATGATGTTATAAGGGAAAGCTCTAGTCCTTGGGCAGCACCAATTGTCCTTGTGAAGAAAAAGGATGGATCTTGGCGCTTTTGCGTGGACTACAGGAAATTGAATGCACTAACCCACAAAGAAGCCTATCCCTTGCCAAGGATAGAAGAATCCCTTACCAGCCTCAAGCAAGCCGCTTGGTATTCTACCCTTGACCTGGCCAGTGGATATTGGCAAGTAGATTTGGATCCGAAGGATCGAGAGAAAACTGCATTCACCACACCTCTGGGCTTCTATGAGTTCCAGAGGATGCCCTTTGGTCTCTGTAATGCACCTGCAACATTTCAACGTCTGATGCAGCGGTGTCTCTGTGAGCAGGTCCATGACTCTCTCCTTATCTACTTGGATGATGTTGTTGTATACTCCTCAGACTTTGACACCCACATAAAGCATCTGGAGCAGGTTTTTGGGAAGTTGGCAGCCCATGGTTTAAAGTTGCAGCCCCATAAATGCAGCCTTTTCCAGAAGAAGGTCACCTACCTTGGCCACGTCATCTCTGGTGAGGGAATATCCACAGATCCCGAGAAGACCATTGTCATTCAAGACTGGCCTATTCCCTCTACTATTAAACAGGTCCGATCATTCCTTGGTTTTGTAGGGTACTACAGAAGATTTGTTAAGGGTTTTTCTAAAGTAGCAGCACCTTTGAATGCGCTCTTAGTAGGTTCTGCTAGTATGCAGAGAGGAAATGCTGCCATTGAGTGGACTGCAGATTGCCAGATGGCATTTGACGCTTTGAAGACTGCCAGCCTGGGAGGTTTGGGGGCTGTGTTGGCACAGCTACAAGATGGTAGACAGTGGGTTATAGCCTACGCCAGCCGGAGCCTTCACCCGACTGAGAGAAATTACCAAAACTACAGTTCTTTTAAATTGGAGTTTTTAGCCCTTAAATGGGCTGTCACCGAAAAGTTTAAAGACTATTTGTGGGGCAATAAATTTTTGGCCTTTACAGATAATAACCCCCTGGTCCACCTGAATACAGTGCATTTGGGGGCCACAGAACAGCGGTGGGCAGCACAGTTGGCTAATTTTAACTTTGAACTGAAGTATCGCCCTGGCGCTTCCAATCGTAATGCTGATGTTTTGTCCAGGTTACCACATGAAACAAGAGCTGACCATCAAGCCCATGTGGAGATAGCAGTGGTGGAGTCCGAGGCCAGTATTGAAACTGAAAACCATTGGAAGGATTGTCAGGAGGAAGACCAAACGGTGGCCCAAATAAAGGGTTGGGTGGTTGGAAGTTGTTTTCCAGGAGCCGAGGAGAGGGAAACGTGCCGGCCTGCAACCATACGCCTCTTAAGGGAATGGAATCGACTACATATCCAGGAGGTTGTCTTAAAGCGGAGGGTCCAAGAACGTCATACAGGTTTGAGCCTCTATCAAATTGTGGTTCCCAAAGGCAAGACTTATCAATTGTGGGAGAAGTATCACAATGCCTCAGGCCACATGGGGGTAGCCAAGGTCGAGGACTTGCTGAGAAAGATCTTCTTCTGGCCCGGGATGGGTGTAGATTTGCAAGACTGGACATCTAAATGCGCAATTTGTACTCAACAGAAAAGAGGACCTGAGGTGAGAGTACCCTTGGTGCCTGTTTTTATGTCATACCCTTTGGAAACTGTTTCAATTGACTTCTTGTCTCTTGGTAGGCATGGTGATACTTATCCCTATCTATTGGTAATCCCTATCTTTTTTTCAATTATGGATGGGCTGTCCCTACAAAGGATCAGACCGCAGCCACTACGGCATGTGCCCTTTGGCGGTACCTTATTCAGCCATGGGGGTGTCCTGAACGAATTCTCTCAGATCAAGGAGCAGCCTTTGAGTCTACCATGGTGGCACAGCTGTGCAGTCTGTATGGGTGTGCCAAAGTTCAGGCCACAAGGAAATGGGGCCTGTGAAAGGTTTAATAAGACTGTTCTGTCTCTTTTAGGGACACTGAGTTCAGAGGACCAAGTGCGGTGGCCAGATCACTTGCCGACCCTTCTGCAGATGTATAATAACACCCCTCATGAGACCACTGGACTGGCTCCACATTTTGTCCTGTTTGGCTGACATGCCCGCCTCCCAGTGGAGACTGCGGTCGGTGCGCCACCATTGACCCAAAGACAAGACTTGGAGGGTTGGGTTCACCAACACCACCAGACCCTACAGAGGGTCTAAAGGCAGGTGGCTGCAAAAACTAGAGTAAGCAGAATGCGGGACAAGGCCAGGTATGATCAGAAAACTAAGAAACTCCCCTTGCTGCCCGGAGAGCGGGTGGTCTTGCGCAATTTTCGTCGCAGAGAACAAGGCAACATTGAACAAGAACATTGGCAGCCCCAATTCTATGTGGTTATTGACCAACTACGCCCAGGTCTCCCAGTCTTCCAGATAAAGCCTGAAGGAAAAGAAGGTCCCATCAGGACAATTCATCGCAATCATTGAAGGCTTTGCCTTTTTAATCCCCCGGAGGATCCTCCACAAGCCCTGGAGACTGAAATGGTGCACCCCAAATTGGCGAGTGTCTCGTAACCTGGGCCTTCGTCATTACCTCTGACCTTTGTGCCCATAGCATGTGCCCCTCCTGTAGTTTCAGTAGATGATGATCCAGTAGATCCTATAGTGAGACCTGAGTTGAGAGAGAGATCACCCCTGCGTAGATCTCAGAGACAAAATAAGGGTAGGCCTCCGGATTTTGTTGGGACGACAACTGTTAAAGGGGGGAGGAGTGTCATATATTATAAAACAAGTGGAGCAGTGTGATTGAGGGTTAACCTTATTTTGTGGAAATTGATGTTATAGCAATGTGTACTCTTAACTTTTTTTTTTTATGTTTGTTGTGGATTAATTTTATGGTGTGCTGTGGTTTTTCTCTTGTTTGCTGTGGTGTTTTGGATTTTTGGTGCTGTTTTTCCTCCTTCACAAACTGCAACAACAAACACTAATTGACACACCTGTGGAACCCCGTTTATATCAGCGATCTAATTTGCCAACTGATCAAGTCATTCGGATAAAAAGGGAGCCAGATCGCTTACCGAAGAATGCTCTGGACGGAGGAACGAGCCGTGTACTGAAGCGGATGGGCGCTCGCTGATCTTCTCGCCCCTCTGTGTTGTTGTTGACTGGATCTCCTGTACGCTGGTGGAAAGAAGCCTCGGATTCTACAGTGTCAACGCTCATGAACCCCCAATTAAAGGGAAGTGATTCTTTTTCCCACGCTGATCCGCGTGTGTGTGTGTGCTTAACATTGGGTTAAAGGAGTCGTTCTTAGTTGTTTATCTCTGTAAAGGTGACAGATTCAGGGGAGCCGACGGAAGAGTGGCAGACGCGATAGTATTGCTAATGTGACCATTTGAACTATAGGAAAGGAAAGTGGTTATTTCATTCATCTGAGTTTTGGCAGTTGTCGGCTACGTGCAAACTACCCAATGACTTTTCCGATTTCCCACTGACAGACGCGGGGCGGCGCTGTGGAGATCCTGGTCCTGGATTTGGTTGAAGCCTGTCATTTGAGATCCTACTGAAACGGACTTTAATTGTCAGTGGCAGGGGAATCACTGGCCTGATTTCAGACCGGACATTGGTATTACCCTGGACAGAATATTGAACAAGTTATAGTTTTATTGTCTCAGTTGGATTGAGGAGGAGATTGTGATTTGGATATATATATTTTTTTAAAGCTTAGCTTTTAATGAAATAAAACGCCACTTGAGATTTCTTGTCTTTCTTTCTGTGTTGGTGTGGCTGGGAAACTAAATTTGCAATTTAGTAGATTGTTACTCTGCTACATATATTCTTTACAACAATTTAAGTTCATTTTTAAAAATACACTTTGCAATATTGTCAAACTTAAAGTTTTCATGTACACAGTAGCAGGAAACTTAAATCACATTTTAAGATAATATAAGTCGTTATGAAATTACTTATTGTGATGAGATGGCTGCCTTCCCCCTAATGATCATCCTCACCCTCTCCCTTAAATCACTGCCCTTCACCAGGAGTGGGTGTGTGATAAAGAGGAGCGCAGAATCATCCATGTCTGGCAGCATGTGATGGGGAAAACCTGAAGTGAATGGAGCCCGTTTACCGCCGCAGTTAAAATGTCGTCTCTTCCCTCATGCATGCATGCTGGAGTTCTCGTAGGTTCAGGAAGGGAGTGGTTTCACAGCAAAACCTGCCAAATTGCTACTCAAAATTAGCCAACCTTTTTCAGAGGTGATCCCCTGGTATAAATCACATTCTGGGGGTAAAATACTAATTTTTGGGCGGGGTTCCCCTGGTAAAAGTTGCATTCCAGGGATAAATATTACATTATTGGGTTCGATTCGACCAGCAGTCCTGAAAAAATCCCACGGCAACAGTGCAAATCTCTGCAATTCGAAGAGGACACCAGGGCAAGTATTTACAAAACATTTTGTCTTACCAGAAAGAGTTTTCCTAATTAGCAGCAAAAGTTTTTAGCGAAGAATTTTCTCTTACAACCAATTCACGAAGCTGCAGAGACAAACTTTTACTAAGGAATAGAGAGAAGTCTTAAGTTAAGAGTAAGGGTGGGGTTGACCTTGTTGCTATGTGTGATGTCAGCATGTTTACTAACTATGCACACAGTGATTGACTGATAGTCTTTGTCAGAGATTTATTCCCGGAAATATATTGTCACATTCAAATAAAGATTTTAAAATGCAGGCTAATTGAACATGTTGTCTGATCCGTAGGTGATGAACACAAGACGCTGGAGGTAGAGGACACACACACGCACAAGATGGAGACTTGGAGACACTGGAGAACGCTGGAGAGAGTTAAGCAGAGAGATGGGCTAGTCCTAAGAGTAAGCAGGCAGGTATGACCTTGTTGCAAACGAGACCGGATGGTGACAGGGTGCATGTGTGTAGCTTTTATGGGAGTGAGTTGATTGAAGGTGGATGAGGAGCAGGTGGGAGTGATTAGTACTCAGGTGTGGGAGTGCACTGTGATTGGTGGGTGTTGGAGCCTGGCCTGTCTGTTACAAATGCATTACTAAGTAATTAAAATACTTATCCACTGAAAAAATAAAGTAAGGGATTACTGCTCCGGTGAAGGATGGATCTGGTGGACTGACAGGGAGGGACAAGGGAGCCTGGCGGAGCTGGTGGACTGACAGGCCATGGTGGAGAGGAGGAAGATAGCAGCCATGGGGGAGCAAAGTGGGTCAAAGGGCCGAGGCGGAGTCCAGGACTCAGAGGCTGGAGGCGGAGACAAGGAATACATGATGCAGATGGAGAGTTGCAGACCTGCAGTGAATCTCGCGAACACATGTTGGGCTGAGGGAGAACAGAGGGGTTTTCAGACAACAATGGAGGAGAAGGCTGGAGCAGGTGGGAGGGTGGGTATTTTCGAGGAACGGGCAATCGAGGGTACATTCTAGAAACAGCAGGCACTGGAGGATACTTTCTAGAAGTGGGCACTGGAGGATCAGAAGCCCCCTCAGGGCTGGAAGAGGAAACTAATGACAGAGGAGGGCTGGATGGGACCAGCAGACACAAAGAGAGAGAAGAGGCGGTAGTTCAATCTCCAGATCAGATTTCCAGTTACTAAGATCCTCCTCCTCATTTTGGCCCTTTTGGTGTTCCATAGTCAGCTCACTCTCAGCCGCAGTGCAGGAGCTCCTCTCCGCGCTCACACAGTCCGCGGTGCTCTCCCTCCCGCAGGAGATGTTGCCGGCTCTCACAACTTGACTGACTTCTTCAGCAGCATTGGCTCTGCAGCAATCCTCAATTCTGTCGCTCCATGTGGCGATGGCTTGTCGGTCGTGGCAGGCTCTGGCTCTCCATCAGTGGTGGGCTCGGGCATGTGATCTGTGCATCAGGGAGATGGTGGACAGGGGTCTGGGTCTGGAGTGGGGCTGGTGTCATCCGTGGTGTCCAAAGTCAGAGGCGATGCCCAAGACACCAGCACCTGCTCCACAAAGGCAGCAAAATTCCCCTGAGGACCATCTCCAGAAAACAGGCTCTGCACTTGTCATTCAGGCTAGTCTTGCAGAAAGTGAAATAGACTATAGAAAGAGTTTGTAAAATTTCCACAAATAATTGTGATTGATCCTTGAGGGAGGAGGGAGACTACAGGATTAAACATAATGAAAAGAAAAACATGATGGGAATACACCGCTTTACTTTTTCTATTTTGTTGTATTAAGGTGAACTTAAAATGATTGGGTTTCCTAGTTCCCAGCATGCTTTGCATCAGAAAACAAGGAAAATAAATGTAGAAATTAAGTGTTATTTTGGGTGTTTTTACACAAGATTAACATAGAGGGACATAAGTTAGAACTTAAATGTTGTCTTATATTAGAATTTACAAAGGTTTCTGTTATGTTGGTTTTGTAGTGTTACCGTTGCAGTGAAGAGTAGAGCCTGTGGTTAGGTGGAGGATGGGCAGCAAAAGACTAAATTTGAGTGTATTCCCCACATTATAGAGTTGAAATATAGAGAAAATCTTGAGTGAATTATCCCTAATTGTATGTTGAGAAATATCAGTATTTATAAGATGAAATTGAGATAATTAAAGGCAACTGGAAATAAAATTTGTAAGTTTATGTAAACTTAAAACATTTAAAAACATCATCCGCCCCTGCTCATGCGCCGCATCTGCAGCAGCCTCCAAGTGGTGCCGGGGAGCTGGGTGCAGGCAGGCTGCCCCTCCCATCCTGGCCCCCGTCAAACTTGGCGGTGAGCAGAAGAGCAAGAGGCCCAGAGAGAGGTGGCTGCTTTCTGGGGGATGGTGAAGGCACCTCTCCCTCCCCTGGAGGAGGGCCAGGCTGAGAATCTGGAAATCTCGACAGGAGAGTAGTTTTCTCCCTCTCTGGGTCCCAGGAAGGCACGGAGAGTTGGGGACGGCCAAGCACCGGACCTCACTCATCCTCCTCCTTCGCCAGATGGCAGCAGCGGGCAGTTCGAGAGCGTCAACAAAGGCCCTACTCACGCACCCTCTGCCAACCCGTGGAACCAGGTGAGCCCTGCACCCCACACTAGCACCACACTCCGGCCTGCTCACAAGCCGCCCGAGTTTGGTCCCTGTGTTCCACCTCGCTGCCCCTCTGCGGGTACGGCTGTGGTTCCGCTGGTCCCGCTTGTATGGTTCTTAAGCGCCTGGTCAGCGCTACCCAGCCCATCTCGCTGGCTTCTGCGAACCATCAGCCTCGGCTATGCGATTCAGATCACCCGGCTTCCCCCCAAGCTCTGTGGTGTCCGCTTCACTCCGATGCCCCTGTCTTGCGGAAAGAGATTGCAGTTCTTCTGGTGAAGGCCGCGATAGAGCCGGTCCCTCCAGCCGATATGAGGACGGGGTTTTATAGCCCAAACTTCATTGTACCCAAGAAAGGCGGTGTGTTACGACCGATCTTGGATCTGCAAGTTTTGAATCGGGCCCTCCATCGGCTACCGTTCAAAATGTTGACACAGAAACGCATTTTCAGGTGCGTCCATCCCCAAGATTGGTTTGCAACAATCGACCTGAAGGACGTGTACTTTCATATGTCCATACTTCCGCGCCACAGACCTTTTCTGCGGTTTGCGTTCGAAGGACTAGCATATCAGTACAAGGTCCTGCCCTTCTGGCTGTCCTGGTCTCCCCATGTCTTCACAAAAGTCACGGAGGCAGCTCTCGTTCCTCTCAGAGAGCAGAGTGTTCGCATTATCAACTACTTAGACGATTGGCTGATACTAGCAAAGTCTCGAGATCAGTTGTGCGAGCACAGGGATGTGGTGCTCCGGCACCTGAGCCTGTTGGGCCTTCAGGTCAGCTGGGAAAAGAGCAAACTCTCGCCGTTGCAGAGGATCTCTTTTCTTGGTATGGAGTTGGATTCGGTTGAATAGACAGCACGCCTCACAGAGGAACGTGCATGGTCGGTGCCAGCCTGCTTGAATACGTTCAAGAGCAGGACAGCGGTACCACTGAAACTCTTTAAGAGGCTCCTGGGGCATATGGCAGCCACGACGGCACTTACACCGCTCGGCCTATTACATATGAGACCGCTCCAGCACTGGCTTTATGGCCGAGTCCTGAGGTGGGCGTGGAAGCGCGGCACTCACCGGGTCCAAGTTACACCAGCCTGTTGCCAAACCCTCACTCCGTGGTCAGATCCCGCCACCTCCTCCTTTGGAGTCAGAAGGTTCTGAGGTCACTTCGTGCCATTCACATTCCAGGCCTGCTCAGTCATACAGCCGACGAGCTGTCTCGAGCAATGCTCCCGGGAGAATGGCGACTCCATCCCTTGACGGTCCAGCTGATTTGGAGGTGGTTCAGAGCCGCTCAGGTAGACCTGTGTGCTGCTCCAGAGACCTCTCACTGCCAGGTTTTCTACTCTCTGACCGAGGGAACTCTCGGCACGGACGCACTGGCACACAGCTGGCCGCGGGACCTATGCAAGTATGCGTTTCCCCCAGTGAGCCTTCTCGCACATACATTGTGCAAAGTCCGGGAGGACGAGGAGCAAGTCTTGCTAGTAGCTGGATCCCCGAACTAGTGCTCCTCTCGATAGCCCCTCCTTGGCCGGTTCCTCTGCGGAGGGATTTACTGACTCAGAGACGGGGCACCATTTGGCACCCACGTCCAGACCTTTGGAAACTCTATGTTTGGTCCCTGGACGGGATGCGGAGGTTCTAGGTGACCTACCCCAAGAACACCATCACTTCGGCAAGAGCACCTTCTATGAGACACACTTATGCCTTGAAGTGGAACCTGTTCGTTGAGTGGTGTTCTTCTCGCCGAGAAGACCCCCGAAGATGCCGATTGTGGTCGTGCTATCCTTTATGCAGCAAGGGTTGTAGCGAAGACTGTCTCCCTCTAGCCTCAAAGTCCAGGTTGCCGCTATTGCTGCGTACCATAACCCCATGAATGGGAAGTCTTTGGGTAAGCATGACCTCATCATCAGGTTCCTTAGAGGGGCCAGGAGGTTAAATCCATCCCGGCCCCCCTGTATACCCTGTTGGGACCTGTCTCTAGTGCTTAAATCACTACATTCGAGCCTTTGCATTCAGTTGAGCAAAAGTTTCTTTCATTGAAAACTCTGCTTGCACTGGCCTCCATCAAGAGGGTAGGGGGCCTGCATGCATTTTTGGTCGACGATTCGTGCCTAGAGTTTGGGCCGGCTGACTCCCAGGTAATCCTGAGGCCCCGGCCTGGGTACATGCCCAAGGTTCCCACTACACCGTTCAAAGGCCAAGTGGTGAACCTGCAAGCGCTGCCCCTGGAGGAGGCAGACCCAGCCATGGCTTTGCTTTGTCCCGTCCGAGCATTAAGTTGCTACGTAGACCGGACACAAAGCTTCAGGACCTCAGACCAGCTCTTTGTCTGTTACGGAGGCCGGCAGAAGGGGAATGCCGTCTCTAAGCAGAGGATGGCCCACTGGATTGTGGATGCCATAACACGGCGTTATCAATCAATCAATCAATCACCTTTATTTATATAGTGCTCTAAACAAAATACATTGCGCCAAAGCACTGAACAACATTCATTTTGAAAACAGTGTCTCAATAATGCAAAAAGTGCTCAGGGATGTGGATGTGCCCTGCCCGTTCAGGTTGCAAGCTCACTCAACTAGAAGTGTTGCATCCTCCTGGGCGCTGGCTCGTGGTGCCTCGCTGACAGATATTTGTAGAGCTGCGGGCTGGGCGACCCCTAACATGTTCGCTAGGTTCTATAGCCTTCGTGTAGAGCCGGTATCCTCCTGTGTTCTCACCTCAAAAGGGTAGTGGCACTGAGAGGCCCCGGTTAGTGTCGGCTTGCTAAAACTGCTCCAGAGTGTCCGTACTGTAGACCCTGTTGAGATCCTCCATCACCCTAGGCAGCTGGACGCGGCGGAACGTCCGGCGCCAGGCCTTCATGATGAATCCGTGAGAACCGTGGAAGGCTGGGTTCCATATTGAGACCTAAGCGGTACTCATATGTGTATAGTCCACGGAATAGCCTTAAGAGCCCGTGTTTCCCCGGCAGACTTCTGCCTTCCCAAGAGGGTTTTAATCACCTCAAATTTCTCCTTATACTCCTAAACCGATGCTACATGTGTATTTGCCTCCGAGACCTCCTTCGGGAAGGATGGGGCTTCCACAGCATCCCGGCTCCAAGCGGACCGGGTATGTTTTCCCAGTGTTATCCAATCTCACCCAGTGAGTTAGTGCTTTGACAACGGTGAGTGGAGCTACTTGTTCTGATATGGAGCCAAAAGAGTATCAATAAAGATAAAAGCACACACTACATTCACATATGCACACATAGGATTCATACATGCACACACATAATTCATAAATACACACACAGGATACACATATGTGCACAAAATTCACAAATGCACACACAAAATTTAAAAAGCACAGATGATTCACAAATGCTTACAAAATTCAGAAATGAACACAAAATTCAGAAATGCACACACAATTCAGAAATGCAAACAACATTTACAAATGCACTCAAGATTCACAAATGCACAGGACAAGATTCAGAAATGTATTTCTGATGCACACACAAATATATCTTGATTTACAAACTGCATGCGGTCTGTGAACTTCACTGCATTTATGTGTGAATTTTGAGACTCCTCTGACTTGGCTCTACACACAAATGCCTTTTTTTTAAACAGGGAATGATCTTCAACCAATCAGATATCTCCCTTGTTTGAGCCAATCACAAGAATGCACCCCACGTGGGGGATTGTTTACTTATAAGCCAATCAGCGAACGACTCACTTTCGTCAGCGAACAACTCACTTTCCTCAATCAGCGAACGACTCACTTTCCTCAGCAAATAATTAATTTCCTCACGCAGCGAACGACTCACTTACCTCACCCAGCCGGCGACTCACTTTGCACAGCCGGACACCCACTTTGCGCAGCAGGAGACTCACTTTCCTCAGCGAACGATTCACTTTCCTCACCCAGCGAAGTTGAGCGAACGATTCCCTTTCCTCACGCAGCGGTGACTCACTTTGCGCAGCAGGAGACTCACTTTCCTCTCGCAGCGAACGACTCACTTTCCTCACGAGTCACGCAGCAAACGACTCCCTTTCCTCAGCGAACGATTCACTTTCCTCACCCAGCGAAGTTGAGCGAACGATTCCCTTTCCTCACGCAGCGGTGACTAACTTTCTCACTTTCCTCTCTCAGCGGACCACTGACTCTCTCTTCATGTAGGGACTGAATATTATAATTAAAATGACTTCTATATTGCAGCCAAAAGAATATTTAGATATACTTAAAATATTCAAAAATGTGTAATTTTTTTTTTTTTTTAACTTTCATTAAAATATTTCAATAAAATGAAATAATTGCCTATTGCAAATTTATGAATCCATGGTTAACTTTTTTTCTGCAGTCACAGTCTGGACTATATGTATTGAGACATTTTTAAATTTATATTTTGTAAAAAAATAATGAAAAAATAAACCTGAATTGTAATCTAAACATCTGTATTTCAATACAATTTCATAAATAGGCTGTGTGAACGCGTTCATGAGATTGGCTTATAAGTAAACAACCACGTGGAGTGCGTTCTTGTGATTGGCTAAAAGAAGGGAGACATCTGATTGGTTGCTGATCATTCCATGCATTTGTTTGTTGAGCCAAGTCAGAGGAGTCTCAAAATTCACACACAAATGCAGTTAAGTTCACAGACCGCAAGCAGTTTGTAAATCAAGATATATGTGTGTGTGCATCAAAAATACATTTCTGAATCTTGTTCTGTGCATTTGTGAATCGTGAGTGCATTTGTAAATGTTGTTTGCATTTCTGAATTGTGTGTGTATTTCTGAATTTTGTGTGCATTTCTGAATTTTTTTATGCATTTGTGAATCTTCTGTGCTTTTTAAATTTTGTGTGTGCATTTGTAAATTTTGTGCACATTTGTGTATCCTGTGTGTGTATTTATGAATCATGTGTGTGCATGTATGAATCCTGTGTGTGCATATGTGAATGTAGTGTGTGCATTTATCTTTATTGAGACTCTTTTGGCTCCATATTCTGAGCCCCGGCCTACACCTAATAGGGGCGCAGGCGGCTCGCACAGGGTACTGGAAGGGGCAGCACCCATGGTGCTTTGATAGGGATCCCATATTCGTCGGTCCCATCGCCATGTTTGCTGTACCGCCGCTGAGCTGCCGGGTTCCCGGCTCGGCTCCTCAGCGAAAAACTGGTATGCATTGCACCTGCTGCCCTCTTATACTCACACAGTGATCAACGGCAGCTGGATGCAATAATTGCATGCCAATGTGCATTGGCTCATTTAGTTTACACTCGAAGTAGATTGGTCTATCGAAGCGATATCCCATATTCGTCGGTCACCGACGTGGCGTCTCCGTTCCCTCCTTCAGGGAACGAGGGTTACCATACGTAACCGAGGCGTTACTTATTGAGTAACTAAGTTACTTTTCAGACAGAGTACTTAGTAAAGTAATTTAAATACAATATTGAAGATGTAATTAGTAATAGTAACATACCCATCCATGGCCACACCGCACCAGTAAGTATAATAATTATAAATGTGTTAGGGAAAAACAGCATGTACACCACATTAACATTTTAATAATTTATTGTTACACTACTGCTTTCAGTTTTTGGTTTAAGAGATGATGTCAGCGACACAGTATCTGCATTATGCACCTGTATGCAGGTTTCAAATGGATTAAATAATCTGAGAATATTTGTTTTGAATTTGTTCATTTAAAAGTTTCACTCTCTATAGATATATTTCTAATGTCTGTGCTAAAGCAAGCATACACAGAGTTTCGAAGAGACATGTTCAAGTTCACAGAGTACGAGACTGCAGAAAGTGCATCCTGTTTGCTTTCATTATTTTACAAAAGTGCAATGTTTAGTTGTTAATCTGAGTGCACACAAGTAAACGTAGAGTTTTTACAGATACAAAAATTACAAGAATTACTCTTATCTGTATGACCAAAAATGTTGACGTTTTTTAAGAGCAAATGATCGCTTCATCTTTCCTGTAGTAGCAGTAGCCCAGTACCCCTGCCCGATGTATATTACCACATAGACCAGCCATTAATGATTTGTCCAGCACGGACTGTGTGAATTAACCACTTCATTTTTTTTTTCTGTGACTAAGTGACAATACCAATGATAGAATGTTGGTAATATGCATATAAACAGCCTTTTAATTAGCAGAATAATCATGGCTGATTGTAAGACATGCAAACATAAAAGAAAACCAAACTGGATGTGAGAACAGCTATATATATTAAGGATATAATAAAAGTTTTAGAGTTAGGGAAACCTCCAAACCAAAGTCAATACATTTTTAAAAGCTCATTGTCAAATGTTTCTAAAAGTTTATATTCCGTGGTAGACTGGTAACAGCCATTTTAGGAAATTAGGATAGTTCAGATTTGGTCTTATAGTGACTTGGGAGTCCTCTTCACTACTCTAGGAACAAATTTTAGGGCTAAAACGCTTTGTGAAATACTTTTTAGAACAAAAATGTTGGATTCCTAAATTCAGGACTGACAAGCCCATTATTTTTAAGATTTTAAAGTTATGAGCTACTTTTAGCCTTAAGATGTTTTGTGAATATGGGCCCTGATCCCCTTTTCCTGAGCACTCTTTCACTTAGGAGAAATTTTGTGAGGAATTTCTGTTAATAAAAGCCTCTCTGAGGCCTGACACCACGCCCACTGCATCTCTTATTTGCTCCTCTCACCACAATATAAAGATGTCCTATTTGGGTAAAAAAAAAAAAAAAAAAACTATTTGAATTTGATATAAATTTAAAAAATAAATTTAGACTGCACATTAAATCATTACATTCGATATAAATTGAAACATTACATCAGTTATTCAGTTATTACAATTAAGTTCATTATTTTAAAATGTTTGTTCTGTTTTTTAAAAGTATGTTAAAGTGTATGTTTTTTTTTATTTTATTTTATTATTTTTTTTGTACAAAGAAATCGGTAGCACTTTAGCTTAGGGAACACATATTCACTATTAACTAAGCATTTATTCCCTCAGTAAACTTCTAATTAATAGTTAGTAGGTTATTTATTATGTTTTGGTATTGTATCTGATTAAGGGATCTGGTCTTGCAGAATAAGACATTAATATGTGCCTAAAAATTACTAATAAACAGCCAATATGCTGCTAATATACATGCTAACAATCAACTAGTTAACAGTGAGAATTGGTCCATAAAATAATGTTACAAGAAATATTTTTTCTTAAGGTTTAAAAAAATGGGTATACATATGTTTCAGTAAGTAACACTGCCCTTTTAACCTTATGTTAATGTTAAAATGTCCCAGTGGGATTAAAATATGTCCACAGGAAAATCCCTTTATGTCATTGTCAATGAATACTCAATAATAAAGGACCGAAAACAGAGAAGAGTTCATACAGTAGTTTACAGAAAAATATAAATAATTAAGCACAGGTAATAAATGATTAATGTTCTTCATAAAACAGTGCATGACATGACTTGCTAGTCTCTCTGTAACAAGCACAGTATGCTCCACATTACTTGAAGGCTGATAATTATAACAGGACTGAAAGAATGTCTTCTGAGGCAAGCAGGATAATGCACACTGGTATTTTTAGCCAGGAGACTAGTGTTTAATTATTTCTGAAAGAAGTGCTGTAAGGGTGCTTTGTTTTACTGAGTGTCTTGGCATCCCCATAATGAAGCATGCAGCGAACAAAAGAGATTCTGCTGATGTATGAACGCGTGCTGAGAGGAATACCAGCACCTTCTATAAAATGCCAAGCCCCATGAAGACAACAGGAAAAAGACTAGGGTTGTGTTACAATCCCCAGTCATTAGTCCATTTCCTATACTCGTCACCAGCCCAGTCCACTTGGAACTATATTTCCCAGCATCCCTTCTTGTCAACACCTGCACTCAGTCAGCCATAGATGATCTCATCAAACACTGTATAAGAGCAGTTACTGTCCACTTGTTCCTTGTCTGGTCTTGTCTCTCCACATATGAGGACATGCCTGGCTACATTCTTGGATACTTAGCAGTCTTCAGTACCTTCACTGCACACCTGCCTCCACCTGCAACAAACAAAGAACCAGTTGTGGTCAAGCTAAGAGCTATCTATCTTCATTGAATTATATACTCACCTGTTTACCACTCTGCTTGTCTGAAATACCTGGTAATAAAGACTTTGATGTTACCTCTGAGTCTACTGCTTGTGACAGGCCGTAAGTAATTTAGCATGTTTTTTTTATTTATTTTATATTTTTATTTTAAGGGTGTTTGAACAAATATTTACTACAAATGGAACAATTATGCAAGCCAGGCAAATAGTTGGTGATGTCAAAGTTTTCACAAATTCATGAAAATGTTTACATAGCATTTTCACAAGTTTGTTTTCAGGCATCCAAAGTTGTCATGTAAATGAACAGCCAAAACGTATACATTTTTGTTTGAAAAAGTGCAATATATAAATTTTCTCTCTCTCTTTTTTTTTTTTTTTTTTTGAAGCCTCAATTGTGGAATATGTAGTAACAGGAAAATTAACTTGCAATTTCAAATATTCATACTACTTGTAATTTTGATTTTATATTGTATTAGCAGTAGCTCAAAAATGGGAATGCATTAAGTGAATATAATTTAATAAGTGTCTGTAAAATGGATAAATGCAAATACCCTGAGAGCACAAGAAACTACAAGAAAATATTTAAATCTGATTTATTAGATCATTTAAATAGCATATCATGTAATTATGTTGATAACAAATTGTTCTTCTCAGGGCCATCACTGGGGTGGGTGAACAGGGCATGTTGTCACAGGCCTCATGAGGAGGAGGGGCGTGCTGCGGTTGTCTATGTCATATGCTTTTCTGTACAATGACGAGAACTGTACTGGGTATTTTTCGTATCCTCTGTTGCAATCTGCAGAAATTAGGCTCTGCTACTGCCACTCTTTCCAATGACTAAAACTAGACTAAAATTCTCGGACATTATTCCGATTAAAACTTGACTTAAACTAAGGCCCTGTACACATGGAGACACATTTCTATGAATATGCACACATTTTTTATCAGATAGGCATTTCATCCACACGGATCTGGCGTTTTGGAAGAGTGAAACCGATATTTTTTGAAACTGGGTCCTAGAGTGTATAAATCTGAAAATGCAGTCTTTGCATTTTTTGTGGACAGTGAATCTGTATATTTTCTGAAACAATGATGTCATCAGCCCATGTCTCGCCCCTAGTCAGACACCGCTACATCACGTAACAGCACCAAAAACATGAACACGCACTGAATGATTGTCTTTTTATTAACTTAAAATTAACACAGATTAATAAATGTATTGATCCATGTTTATATGTGTACCACTCGCAAGGTTTAAGCACACAGTCCATGTCTTCTTCTCCATTTTTAGTGTATCTCTGTGGCAGAATTACAGCGCCACATGCTGGTCTGACATGTATCCTAATTTTTTTTGTGGTTTCGTGTGGACACAGATATTTCTTGAGACTAGGAAAAAAAAAGATCGGATTGGGGTAAGCTTCAGCTTTGTGTGGACGTAGCCTAAAACAGGACAAGTTGAATAAATATGATTAAAACTAAAAGTTACATTTGATACATGATTAAGACTTAATATGTAATGGGACAGACAAGATGTGAGGCATGCGGATCCATGTGCAAGCTGTATTTAAGGACGTGGTCAAAACACAGGAAGGGGGAAAAAAATGGGTATGGTATGGGCAAGACACAAGAATAATTCAAGGCCAGACAATGGTCTCCGATCAGCAAACAACATCCAGAAGGCTAGACAGAGAGAGGACAACAGACTGGCTCCGTATTGCAACTAACCCCGGAAGACTAAAAAACGCAGAACAATACTCGCCGATCTGAGCAGGAACTGAACAGGTGTTATATAGGGAGTCTGATTGATTGCAGCTGTGTGTAATTAGGGCAATGGATCGTGGGATATGTAGTCTGGGGTATAGTGTGTAGTCTGAGACTTTGTGATAATGACAGTTTGTAGACCGGATCCATTACAAAATTAAAAATAGTTGACAAAATTAA
The DNA here is from genome assembly GCF_003368295.1 of Carassius auratus. Lineage (NCBI taxonomy): Eukaryota > Metazoa > Chordata > Actinopteri > Cypriniformes > Cyprinidae > Carassius > Carassius auratus. The sequence goes on along the minus strand of NC_039247.1, from coordinate 23,550,660 downwards.
CACTAATTTGGAGTCAGCTCCTGAACATATTCTGACCCTTAAGGTGATGCACTGACTTCTATTAAATGCATAGGGAATTTGCAGGTCTCTCTGTTAGTGAGTCATGCATGGAGTTTGATCCAGGCCTTGTTAAGGTATTCCTACAAACCCGTCTTTTCAGAGGAGTTCCGTTGGAGGATATCTGTGTTTATCAGGTTTTATAGCTTTGATTTAGATGCAATTCCTGGTTGCCAGATTCTTTCTGCTTGATCCAGCCATTTGAGGTTAGCCTGGTCCAGTCCATAATAACTTACTGAGTGTAAATTTTAATTTAAATTAAAAAAATTATTAAATGGATGCCCACCCTACACCTACCATAACCCTACTCAATACTTTATTTTCAACTTATTATTTCCTTTATTTTTATAAAATAAAAATGCTTTTCTGATGTGATTTGAAATTTAAAAAGGGAGAAAAAAAGTTTACCAAAAGGCAGATTTGAACTTGGGTCGATCACGTCACAATAAGTAGGATACACTCTTAACCACTTAGGCCACTGAATCTGACACTGAATCTGTGCCTATTTAAGTTCTCTTCTGCCAGGTATTTAAGTTCTCTTCTGGCAGGCTTGGGAGGGGGCCACCCCCATGCACCCCCTTGGCGATGGGCATGGCCTCATCTATTTTGCATCAGGCCATATATAATAATAATAATAATAATAATAATAATAATAATAATAATAATAATAATTCCTTACATTTATATAGCACTTTTCTAGGCATGCAAAGTGCTTTACATAGTCAGGGGGTATCTCCGCATCCACCACCAGTGTGAAGCATCCACCTGGATGAAAGATAACGTCTTGGGTTACTCACGTAACTTATGTTTGAATAGGGAACAAGATGTTATGTTCACTGCCAAGCTCCTTGTATTGCCAACAGGACTACTTTGAGTATTAGAGAGGATAATGTAATGGCACCCGTGTCATCAGCCAATGAATTGGTGTGGTTCCATATACAGGCTTCAGATAATTGGCACAACCAAGGTGCATACCCATTGGGTCGTAGCTATGTAGCATCTCATTCCCTTTTCAGAGAACTGGGTTACGTGAGTAACCCGAGATGTTTTCTTTATATAATGTCTATATCAGGGCAAGTGCATCACCCTGACATTTTTGACTTTGTGCCCTCTAAAAATATCAACAGGAATTTTAATTCAGAAATCATGCTAATAGAACATGTAATCAAGTACATTTATGTATAAATGGCAAATCAAGGTATTTTTTAATAAATTAATGGATAGGACAAAATTTGGCCTTAAATAAGTCCCCAGTTCTGCTCCATCTCAATTCTGTCTTGGAGACCCAATAGAGATATTAAAATATTTCATTTGTGATTGTTTTTCTTTCCTAAGGGACACCACTGTGAGTGACAAAGAGAAATCTAATCTCAAAAAGCATAAAAATATACTATTCTGTGCAGTTTGTACCCCAGAGTTGGAGTGTCTCAGGGCTCTCTTTGCTATGATGCTTATAAAGATGAATCTCTTGTTGAAAAAACTGGGGGAAGTGTCTTATTAACTTGTGGGCTGTTTGAGAATGTTTGGCTCAATTACTAAAGGATTCGATCAGAACATGTGGACTCCAAGGGTTAGTCCCCTGAATTATTGACTGGGACAAAAAAAAGTTAAACCTGACCTCCTTTTAATGGTTCAGAAGCTTACAATCTTCCAATTAAGACTCCAACTCCTGATCAGTCTACATCTCATACATTCATCTAAGCTTTAATCAGGATAATATGACAACTTCACAGATGGACATTTTGGCAATCCATGTAGTAGTGCAGGAAGCAAGGTAGTATTTCAGACTTTCATCTGAAAGGTGTAAGGTGGCCATATACGTGTGTGGGGGGAGTTTAATTGTCTGTGCAGTGACTGTGAATTTAATTTTGTGAACTTGCACACTATAATCACTTTTATTTCTGGCTGCATTTTCAGCTTGAGTCTGTGAGGATAGGGCTACAGTTGACAGGATAGGATGCTCAAGTTGATGATCTGGTTTTGGCATATTATTATAGGTGACATGTAGCTATATTTGATTTGACTCGATATACAGGAGGTGAACTGTTATTTGGTTTGATTGGAAACGTCTCGGTCACGTCTGTAACCTCAGTTCCCCGAGAAGGGAACGAGACGATGCGTCGATAATGCCTTGGGAATGCATTCTGCGTGAGTGCGTCTGAAGCATCCATGTCAACTAGTCCAATGGCGAGAGTGAGCGTCAGGAGTGACGTCACAACTAGGAATTGATAAAAATCCCAACCGGAGCAACCGGTGTTAGCTTCGACAGTGCCAAAGCAAGTCGATCACAGGAATGAAGGAAGTATGGCAGGGAGACGCATCGTCGATCGTGATGTGTCGATAACGCCTTGGGAACGAGAATACCCAAACCGCCATATTACAAGTGCCTGAGTGTCAGCCAGAAAAAACCAACACCTCAAGAATTAAAAACCTGAGACCCGGGAGTAGTGTCCAGGTCTAGGCTATAAAACCTGATGAATGTGAGTGGCGAGGACCAGCCTGCCGCATCACAAACATCCTGAAGAGAGGCCCCAGATAATAAGGCTCTAGAGGCCGCCATACTCCTAGTAGAATGAGCTCTGACCCCCAAAAGGCACGGTAGGTCAGAAGACTCCTAGGCAAAAAGGATAGCCCCAACTATCCATTTACTAAGTGTCTGTTTAGTGGCAGGAAGACCTATCTTAGGTGACCCGAAACAAACAAACAGCTGATCGGATTTCCGAAAAGAAGAATATACATAAGAATATACACAAGTGAACATAAGAACATAAGTGTCCAATGCTCGCACCGGGCACAAGAGGTTAGACTTTTCCTTGTCCGATGATACAAACGGGGGAGGACAGAAAGCCTGCAGAACAATAGGTCTCGGAACAACGGTCGGTACCTTAGGGACATATCCCTGCTTAGGGTAGAGAAATGCTTTGACCATCCCAGGTGCAAATTCAAGGCAAGTGGGAGAAACCGAGAGAGCCTGAAGGTCTCCGACTCTTTTAAGGGATGAAATAGCAAGGAGAAAAGTAGTCTCAAACGAAAGAAACTTCACAGAGACAGAATCTAAGGGTACAAAAGGAGCCCTATAAAGGCCTTCTAAAACTATAGCCAGGTCCCAGGCCGGCACTATAGTATGAGTTGCAGGTCTCAGCCTCAAGGTGCCACGAAGGAAACGAGGGATAAGAGGGTCTCGACCCAGAGACCCTTTTCCACTGGGGCATGGAAAGCTGAAATGGCCGCCACGTAAACTTTTAAGGTGGATGGACATATACCAGAAGTGAAGCGGTCTTGTAAAAACTCAAGAACTGAGCCAACAGAGCAGTGGACGGGGTCACACTGATGTTGGTAACACCAAGAAGAAAAAACATTCCATTTGAGTCTATAAAGTTTCCTCATAGCTGGAGCTCTGGAGCTAAGAATGGTCTCAACAACCTCAGTTGAGAGACCACTCTCTGTGAGTTGCGCCCCCTCATAGGCCACACCCAAAGCTTCCAAATCTCTGGCCGTGGGTGAAATATAGTGCCCCCAGCCTGGGATAGAAGGTCTTTCCTGATCGGGATCTCCAAGGGCGGACCGTCGAGGAGACCAATCAGGTCCGCAAACCAGATTTCGACTCGGCCAGTGTGGAGCTACGAGAAGTAGACTTACTCAGTCCTGGTGGACTCTCTCCAGAACTCCTGGGAGCAGAGGAACAGGGGGTAAGGTGTACAGACGAAGCGTCGGCCACGTCTGTACCATAGCGTCCAACCCCAGGGGGGCTGGATGAGTAAGGGAGAACCATAGTGGACAGTGCGTCGTGTACTGTGTACTTCTGCTTGGCCATAAGATTCCCATATGAGCTCGACCACCTTGGGGTGAAGCCTCCATTCCCCTGGCCTCAGCACCTACCTCGACAGGGTGTCTGCTCCAATATTCTGAGTCCCTGGTATATACATTGCCCTCAGAGTGCGTAATTTCCCCAGGGACCACAGGAGGATCTGGTGCGCTAATTTGCAGAGTGGGCACGAGCACAGACCCCCCTGACGGTTGATGTAAGAGACCACCGATGTATTGTCTGTGAGGACCAGCACATGATGGTCCCTCAGGTCTGGCAGGAAGTGCCTCAAAGCTTTGAAGACAGCCATCATCTCCAGGCAGTTGATGTGCCAAGAGTGATGATGGCTCTCCCACAGACCCTGAGCTGAGCGGCCTTCCATTACTGCTCCCCAGCCGGTAAGGGAAGCATCTGTCGAGATGGTAACCCAATGTCAAAGAGCTCCCAGTGCCGGACCCTGGGACAGGAACCAGTGTTCCATATGACCAAGGCACGGAGACACTGCAGCGTGATCTTGATCGTACGAAGTGGGTTTCCCCTTGGGGAGAACCCTCTGGTCCTGAGCCATCACTGTGAAGGTCTCATGCCCAGCAGGCCAAAGGGGATCACATTGGACTCTGCTGCCATGAGACCCAACAATCTCTTGAACTGTTTTACAGTGCGTGACTGGCCTAGCTTTAGCTCTAATGTGGCTGTGAGGATGTTGGCTACACGAGCGGGCGAAAGAGCGGCTCGCATCGTGACCGAATCCCATACCACCCCAAGAAAAGTGGTCCTCTGTAATGGAGATAGCACACTCTTCTTGGTATTGAGCCTCAAACCCAACTTCTGCATATGAGCGAGGACAACATCTCGATGCCGAACCGCCAACTGTTCTGATTCCGCTAAAATCAACCAGTCGTCCAAGTAATTCAGAACACGTATGGCCTGCAGCCTGAGCGGGGCCAGAGCTGCATCTACGCACTTCGTGAATGTGCGGGGTGAGAGAGCTAGACTGAAGGGAAGTACCCGATACTGGTATTCTTTGCCCCCGAAAGAAATCCTTAGGAACTTCCTGTGCTGAGGGAGGATGGAGATATGGAAGTACGCATCTTTTAGGTCTATCGTGATGAACCAGTCCTCGGATCTGATTTGAGTCACGATCTGTTTGAGTGTCAGCATCTTGAATTTTAATTTCTGAACTGTACGATTCAACAGACGAAGATCTAAAATGGGACACAGCCCTCCATCCTTTTTTGGAACAATGAAATAACAGCTGTAAAAACCTGATGCCCTGTCGGGAGGATACACCTGCTCTATAGCATTTTTCGCTAAAAGAGATTTCACTTCTTGCTCCATGACCAGAGCCTGCTCGGGATGCACTACTGTGAGCAACACCCCGTTGTAGCGTGGGGGACGAGAACCCGAACTGGATTCTGTAACCATTATCTACTATCTGCAGGACCCATTGAGATACATTCGGCAGACTTTTCCATTCTGTCAGACATTCAACTAAGGGAACCAGCCTCTCGGGGCTGGCCTCTGGTGTAATTTGAACAGCTAGTTCAGGGACCTGAAGCCGAAGCGCAGGAACCACCCGAGCTAACTGCTCTTGAACCCCCCTCAGAGGGAGCGAGCCCGACGCAGCGCCTGGAAAACACAGCGCCAGAGACCCGATGGAGATCGCTGCGCCCCGAGGCACCAAGGGTGGCGGGGTTTGCAGGACGGCCCTGTGAGAGCACCGAGACCGGACAGGCACCGTATACCGAGGTGTACACCGCACCGTCTCGATTGGGACTGCCCTCACAGGTCTGACCCATTTGGCGTCAAGACCTTTTCTTCTGAGCTGAAGCTTTCTTAGCGAGAAGAACGGTCCTCAGATCAAGCTTCTGCTTAGATTGCTTTGGCTGTGAGTGCTGGCTCGGTCCCCGTGAATTTGAGGAGGAGCGCGAGACGCAACACTCTCTTTTTGAAAAACATGATATGAGGAGCATGACGGGTGGGGCTGCCTTGCACACCCAGCAGCATCAGGATAAGATCGGCGAGGGAGAAAACTTTTAAAAGCTTCAGATTGCTTTTTATTTTCTTGAAATCTTTCAACCACTTCATTCACAGCATCACCAAACAGACCTTCATGAGAAATGGGAGCGTCTAAAAGAAAATATCTATATTTATCTTTAATATCTGAAAGATTAAACCAAAGGTGTTTTTCTGTAGAAACCAAAGCAGCCATAGATCTACCAATAGCACGTGCTGTTTCTTTAGTCGCCCTGAGAGATAAATCCGTAGCCCGACGAAGTTCGCAAATTTCGTCACGGCTGACTCCCTCACTGTTATCTAACTCCCCCAGCAGCTCAGCCTGATAAGCCTGAATCAAAGCCATCGAGTGAAGGCAAGCTCCAGCCTGACCTGCTGCTGTGTAAGCTTTACCCACTAAATTAGATGTGATCTTTAAAGGCTTCGTGGGCAAAGTAGGGTTCTTAATAGATGACGCTGAACCAGGGGAAGATAGCTCGCGAGCATCTGTTCCGCCCGGGGTATCGCTTCATAACCATTTTCTTTCAGCCCTCTTATATCAGAATAAATGCGCACTTGAGGGCTGAAAAGACGTGACGAATATGGCTTATTCCATGATCTAGACAGCTCACTGTGAAGATCAGGAAAAAAAAGGAAGACCCCGTGATGTAGGAGATGTTTTAGAAGACAGAAAACGCTCGTCTAATTTGCTTTTAGGACGAGCGCTCTGTTTATCAGATGGCCAAGATATATGTTACTTATCTACAGCTCGTGTTAATACATCAACTTCATTTGGGGAAGTTGTGGCCTAATGGTTAGAGGGTTGGACTCCCAATCGAAGGGTTGTGAGTTCTAGTCTCGGGCCGGACGGAATTGTGGGTGGGGGGAGTGCATGAACAGCTCTCTCTCCATCTTCAATACCACGACTTAGGTGCCCTTGAGCAAGGCATCGTACCCCCAACTGCTCCCCGGGCGCCGCAGCATAAATGGCTGCCCACTGCTCCGGGTGTGTGCTCACAGTGCGTGTGTGTGTGTGTTCACTGCTCTGTGTGTGTGCATTTCGGATGGGTTAAATGCAGAGCACAAATTCTGAGTATGGGTCCCCATACTTGGCTGAATGTCACTTCACTCACTCAACCAACTCCCCATATGCTGGGGAAAGAGATGGTGAATCCTCTTCCCCCCTGATTGTGTCACCTTCACTGCCTGTTACATCTAACTCCTCGGAGCTAGAGCAACGAAGCAATAAGCTCTCCCCCCGGGCTGAAGAAGCCGCAGGGCGGGCTTCCGACACCTGAGTTTGAGCTATGGATCTCCCTGGTAAGGGAGGAGAAAGAGCCCTCGGACCCGTCTCCAACCCCGCTGAGAGATCCATTTGCGAACCCCAGGAATGCATTCTCCGTTCTGCCTCGGCAGAAGCGGGTCCTGCACCCTGAGGAGTGCGAGGCTCGCCGCTCTTCTCATCAAAGAGTGACAAGCGGGAGTGGAGCATGCGAAGTGAAAGCTTCTCACAGAGTAGGCATTTCATTTTTTGAGTAATTTTTTTTTTTTAATTTTTGAATAATGTTGGAAAAAATTAAATCTGAAGAAAATTGGTATTGTTGATCACACTAGTCAACTTAAAATTTTCACCAGGAATTTTGTTTTGAAACTTTTGTTTTGTAAAAAATATGGCACATGGTCACACTTGTGGTGTTCCCGGTCAAAAATGACCGGCCTATAAAAAATAGCTTGTTAATCACTCATTATTCCATATTTTCACCCAATCTTGGATTCAATCTTTTTGTCAACTTGTTCTCTTTCAATTAGGACTGGTTTTGCATTTAATTTTCAAACTATTTAATTGTAGGAGTCATTTATCCGAGCTTATGCACCTCAGTTTTAGAGTGAAAAAAGCATTATTTGTTAATCATTTTGTCAATATTGTGAAAAAGGTGAAAAAAAGTTTCACTGTTGATCACACTAGCCAACTTTAATGTTTAACCAGGAATTTTTTTTTTTTAAATGCTTTTATTTTGTACAAAAGGGCACAAAGTCACACTTGTGATGTTCCCGGTCAAAAATGGCCGGCCACTGAAAGTGAATGTAGAAGATTACAAAACACAGGGCTTGTATTTTGAAATGCTTTAATTTTCAGAAAAGCGGTGCACATTAACACTTTATGTTTAGCTTTGATTCTCTTGATTTAATGATTGAATTAATTAAAGATTTGCAAATACACATATTTGATCCCAATGTCCTAAAGTTGTCAATAATCAGCGAGAATAATGAGTGACTGAAAGGAATTTTAGTTTCAAGGCCTCCACTGTAATTAGCTTCAATCCATCACTGAAACGAGTGTGTACTTTTAGATGGTGGGCCGTAATTATGAGCTGTCTCGGTGGCTTGCCGCATCTCACAATCTAATCATAGCTGAGCTTCCAAAACCTCCTTCTGCCCTCATAAAAAGACTCTGTGACCACACTCACATTTATACGGCACATTATTTTATAACTATAACCCCTTATCCTTAAAAACCTTCCTTCCTTTTTTCTTTTTTTTTACCAATAAGGTTCTGATTTTAATTATGGTGATTACAAATAATCAAAACAGCCAAAAAACAAATGGAAACATGTGATCCGATGTGCCTTTTCCAATGATGCCCTGAATTTGCTGGGTTAATAAAAGCCTTTCTGCCACAGTGTTTTCAGATTTCCCAGAATGCCAGTTGTTTTCATCTCCACTCTCTGTCAAACATTGACCTTTTCTTGCATTAGCCTTATTTTAAAGTAATGTCACACCATTTAAGAGCCAGCATATGATCGATGTACAACAGATTTGACCCTTCAAATATTTTTAGAAGCCTATTGATACCCACTCCTACAAATAACACTTATTTCCTTTGACTTAAATAACACTGTAGCAGATGTGTAGCAAGATTTTTGTACAAAAGATCAGTTCACAATGCCTGACAAGGACTTTTATTCATTCAATATTTACTATTACAAAATATCTGACAGACCATAAACTTACTTGGACCATAAATTTACTTACTATGTAAAAGGTATCCATTGCATGTTTTTCTTTTTTCAAAGCCGAACAAGTTGATAGGACTTTATGTACAAGGAAAAGACCATGTTGAAAAACACATACAGCAGGAGTTGATTAAAAACTGTACAGCATTTACATTCCATTATATTTGCATGAGCACATACTGATAAAACTATTGATTAAATCCTGATTGGAAATAGGGGTCATTAAAAACAAAGAAGTGTAAAGCAGTAAAACAACATACTGTGATTCTTGGGTCGCAAATGCACATCATGAAAGAAATGCAGTTATAAATAACCAAGTTAGGAGTTATAAATACTATCAAAGTGCAGGATTTTAACCTGCACTAATCAAAAGAAGCACACAGCTCTGACAAACAACTTACCGCCTCCCAGCTTTTTGGTGTAAAGCCCAAGTATAACCAAATAAAAAAGGTCTGCACTCTATGCTTCTTTATTCAATTTACAATAGTGGAATACAATTTCAAATATGTTTAGTTTCAAGCCCTAAAAGCTTTCTTTAATTGCTAAAAGTTGTCAGTGCTTTTATTCACCTATTGTTAATTGAATAAAGAAACTTTAGAGCAGTAGTTTTTGGAACGAAACACATTATCGCTATCATTTTTGGAGATTTCCAATACAGTATACAGAATCCTCACATTCCACACATAAGTTTAAAACCCATTCATGGAGAAAAAAAAAGAGCTTCGGAAATATGTAAGAATCTCTAATATTTGTATTATACACATAAAATAAGTTTGAGTTTGTGATTAATATGCTATGAAATATATTTTCTTTTCTTTTTTTTATTAAATTTAAATGACCTGTGTATGTATGGCACATTGATTAACTTCATGACAATAGCACTTCATGACAAAAAGGTTGCTGTGAAGTAAATAAATAATTGAATAGGTTTTGCACTAACAGTGCCAAATATTTCAGCTTGAGAGTCTGATATTAGTTACATAAAACACCTCACTGTAAGCACGCTTTTATTCTCACTGAAATGTCTTCTACAGGATCTACATGTTTAGTGATGATTAAACTGCAATAATAAGCAAGTAAGGGAGTGTGTAATCTTTGTGCTATTAGTGTCACTGAATGGAATTGCAAGAATAATGAACATTTCAAACAACAAAAAACTAAACAAACATATAGTTATGCCCCAAACTCGCCTTAATTGTTGACCTAGTGTTGCTGTGTCTGGCTGGTCGGTGATGTTTTATAGCTTCACACCATTTATAAATATTAATTGGCTTACTTATAGTTTGTGTAAGCTGTGTCTGCATAAGCTGTGATGCCATAAACTATTTTAACACTGAAAAATTACACTATTCAGCATTAAGATGACTTACATCAATGTCTGTTTTTTGAACCATATCATTTTCTTTCTCATGACTGCTTTTCAAACGATCACTGAGAGAGACAATTTTATACAACACACCAGTAATTACATTTTTCTCAACAAAGAAAAAAAGAAAGAAACTAAATTAAAGTGCAATTATTACCTTCACAAGCAACAAAGTTAATGGTCATTATCATGTACTATATAATAATTCACTCTGTCCTGAAACTTTTTTTTTTCTTTCATAAAAGATGATTTCAACATTTTTATTATTCAGAATTTTGATCCAGCAGTGGATATCTATGGCCATGTTAAAATGGAGCACAGTTATTAACATGGGAAATTGCACCACCCCCACAAATTAATTGTGCTTTTTTTTCAACCACAAAAATGATCTGTCACGTCAAATAAAAACACCTACTTCAGTACAAAGATACAACTTTATATAGCTCAGATAAGTTTGTGTACTCGTAATGTACACACGCACACACGCACACACACACACACACACACACACAATAGACATACATTGGCTGCAGTGTAGTAAAGTACAAATGCAACATGCATGATAATTTTTGTCATGGGCTTCAATAAAACTATTTAATTCCTATTTACATTGTCCTTCATAGTCGGTAAGTCAAAGGCATTCATTTCTGTTTGCTTAAAGGTGCATTCTGTTTAAAAAATAAATAGTTGTATTGTTCTTAAAAACATTTTACACAAAGTAATAACTAAAAAAAAAATTATACTGTATGCTCTGATAAAAAGTGTGGAGCGAGTGGGTACCTAATTGGGCAGACATGCTGAGATCACATGACCAGACAGATACTAGTTTATTTTGGCTATTATCATTAGCTCATGAAATAATTTATACACAAATGACCACAAACAGCACATTTCTACAAGACGCATTGTTAATTGAAACCTTTTTCTTAAAGGAATAGTTAACCCCAAAATTGCTTAACATTTATTAACCCTCAGGCCATCCAAAATGTAGATAAGTTTGTTAGTTCACCGAAACGGATTTGTAGAAGTTTAGCATTATATCACTTGCTCACCAATGAATCCTCTGCAGTGAATGGATGCCGTCAGAATGACAGTCCAAACATCTGAGAAACAAAACATTACTGAGTGCACCTTTAATATCTTTGAGTCCTGGCTTTATAAAACCATGAATGGCATTTTCACCTTACGTATTTTCCTTTACAATATCTATCTCTTAATTAACAAGTTCCCAGACAAATAAATAGATTGGTGATTAAATAATTACTTGAATAAACAGAGCTGCAAGCACTTTGTAAACTAAATTGCCACTAAATTGATATAATGATGTAATTACGACATTCAGATCTCCGCTTGTGTAAAAGTCTTTGTGGCAAGATCCAATTACTGATCATTTCAAATTTACTTCAATTCTACAATTAATCACATTTACACTCCAGTGCCAAAGAGAATAAACACGTTCACATGTGCACTCCGCTGGCAGAAATAATGGAAATTCGCAAATAAAATTCTACGGTGACATTCATTTGAACCTCCATTTTCTGTAATGAGTTCTTCTGCTCTGCCCTAAAAGCATGGCTTTGTAAATCCCTCATTTCACATGGCGTTGAAAGATGGCACTAACCTCTTTCGAAAACCTCCATCTCCACCTCCTCTATGCGTGCAGTGAATAATGTCCTCAGCAGTGCAATATCTTTATGAAAGCCTTTCTGAACTCCACATTGAAAGTGGTATATATGATGGGGTTGACGGCGCTGTTTACATATCCCAGCCAAGTGAAGGCATTGTACATTTCCAGTGGCACCACGCAGCTTGTGCAGTGAGTTTTCAAAATGTGAGTAATAAAAAAGGGCAGCCAGCAAATAATGAAAACACCTGCAACAGAGAAGAAAATGCTGAGGTATTCTGAGGGAAAGAAACTAGGACTTTTATGTAACCTGTTTCGGCATACGACTGAGGAATACTTGTATGAAATGACAGCATTGTGACCTCACCTAGAACAATAGCCAGCATCTGAGTAGCCTTCTTTTCTTTATGCTGCGAAATCTTCCTCTTGCTCATGGTTTTGGTCACTGTAGTTCGGGTTTTGCCATTGGGCAGTGCCTGAGTTTCAACAGGTTTGGCTTCTTTAGGGGTCTGAACCTCCTTGGTATGCCCATTTTTCTCATCTCCATTTGACTGGCATTCACCATGGGCGGGAGAGGCATGGATTGGACTTGGGTTGGGCAGCAGGTCGACGACCAGAGTGGATGCCAGTTTCTTTTTCTCGGGAGGGCTGGTGCCTGCCACGATGTCCACTCCAACATCAGCACCTTGGTGCAGGACCTCCTTTATCAGCTGCTGTTGAAGACATGTTTACCATTAGTTGTATGATTACTCTATGAATGGCATTTAATAGTTCCTCGAGGGAACTCGAGCTGCGTCAATACGCTTTGGGGAACGCGCCCAGTGTGCGCGACTCTGAATATCGTGTGAAATCAGACCAATGGAAGAGCGTGACGTCACCGGCGGAGTGACGTAAGCGACCAGGAAGCTATAAAAGCACGTGCCACGCAGCTGGCGTCAGCTTCGTGTCTTTCAGCAAGCGCTCTGTGTGTGAATGTCAAACTGTTTGTCTTGTGAGTCTTATTTACTGTTGTCTGTCCAGTTAAGAGCTCCTAGACATGCCAAAGAGCAAGGCGAAAGTCAAACACACTGATGGCGATTCCAAATTGCATTATAGGTTGTGTGTTCCTCCCTGCCCGAGATATATAACGGGTGGGGATACACACAGCCTGTGCGTGGTTTGCCTGGGTTCGAAGCACGCTGTGTCGGCTCTCGAGGGGACCGACTGCCTGCACTGTGAACGTATGTCGCTCGCGAGCTATCTGTCCCCTGGCGCGGCGTCGTCTCTAAAGGCCCCGGCATTGCCCCCAAAGCCACTCAGAGCAGCATCGGCTTTGTTGGGCAAAGGGTATGCGGCTGCGGGTCAGGCTGGTGCGTGTCTGCACACCATGGCGGTGTTAAGGGTGTACCAAGCCGACCTGCTTAAGGAGCTAGATGAGGGAGAGGAGTTCAAGTCCCACGACATTTCCGAGCTAAGAAGGACCGCTGATCTCTCCCTCTGCACCACCAAGGAGACCGCCCGAGCAATTGGGCGGTCCATGGCAGCTATGGTGGCCGCGGAGAGGCACTTATGGTTGACCCTGTCTGATATGAAAGAGCGGGACAGGGTCTGCCTCATGGACTCCCCGATTCAACCCTGCCAGTATTCCATGGCGCAGCAGGTCCCAGCGAGCATCACTCTCAGTATGTTCCGCCCGTGCGCGTAGCGGGGCTGAGACACTCGCCGCCACTGCGGGGGCCTCTTACACCAGAAATCAGTCTCGAGAGACTGATTCCCTTAGTAGATTATTTAGCAGTGTGGAAACTATTGCCAAATGTATCTCGATGGGTCCTGCACACAGTAAAAAAAGGCTTCCGTATTCAGTTCGGCTTCGTGCCGCCAGTATTCAACGGGGTCGTTCAGACGATTGTCGGCCACAGGCAGGGTCTGGTTATGGAACAGGAAGTGAAAACCGTATTAGAGAAGGAGGCCATCGAGTTGGTCCCTCCTCAGGACAGGAAGTCCGGATTTTACAGCCAGTATTTCATAGTTCCAAAGAAGGATGGGGGGTTGCGTCCAATTATAGACTTGAGGGTCTTAAATCGTTCAGTTATGAGACTAAAATTCAGAATGCTCACAATCAAGTATGTTGTAGCTCAGATCAGGTCAGAGAACTGGTTTGTCACAATAGATCTCAAAGACGCATATTTCCACACAACACAGGAAGTTTCTGAGGTTCGCTTTCGGGGGCGAAGCTTACCAATATCGAGTACTTCCCTTTGGCCTTGCACTCTCAAAAACAAGGTTACTAAATATTCGGGGCTTAAGCCCCCTTAGCATAATTTATATATTTTATATTCAAACTGAAAACATGATGTGATTAACACTCAAGTCATTCAAGTCATCGTCTCTCAAGTCAAGTCAAGTCCCGAGTCTTTAACTTCCAAGTCCAAGTCAAGTCTCAAATCATAAAAATAGCAACTCGAGTCAACTCGAGTCCAAGTCACCAAGTCACAAGTCTGGTCGTCCCCCGCTGTCGGGAGCCAAGGCTCACTCTACTCGGGGTATCGCGGCCTCCAAGGCCTTCTTAGCGGGTGTATCCATGCTGGACATCTGCAATGCTGCGGGGTGGTCCACGCCCTCTACGTTTGTTAAATTCTATGGCCTAGACATGCCAGTCACTCCAGGTGCTTCCGTCCTCCTGTCCTAAGCTGTGCTCTTCGGATACACACTAGGCAGGGGTTTGGTAGTCTGGCGGCGTTGGTACTCGTTCCCCAAAGCGCACCCCTGCCGGCGCATGCTGGTACTCGAAGCTGACGCCAGCTGCGTGGCACGTGCTTTTATAGCTTCCTGGTCACTTACGTCACTCCGCCGGTGACGTCACACTGGGCGCGTTCCCCAAAGCGCATTGACGCAGCGTCTCGTTCCCTCGAGGAACCAGGGTAACATACGTAACCTAGAGACGTTTTTTTTTTTTTATTCTAGATTTGGTTTATATTTTTTGTATATTTTTTAGTTGCACAATATAAAATATATATACAATAAAAGGCAAAGAAATACAATTTATGTACAATGCAGAGAGAAGCTGAAAAACCTCTACCTATGAATAAATAATAACATATAAAAATATATAAATGTATATAGCTGAATAATGAATAACAGCATGAAAAAAAAACTGAACCAGAAACAAACATTATAAGATATAACAACATGAAATAAGTAAACAAGATTATAAGGCAGTGATAAAATGCTCTTTTAAGTATCTTTTTTAAAAAACATTAAAGAAGAACACATGGAAATACTTTATTTTAGGGACCAATTCACACTAAAAACTAGTGGCTTATTACCATGCATATCACTTGCATGGTGGCTGTTTATTAGTTTTTATAAAGCACATATTAATGCCTTATTCTGCATGACCATATTTTAGATCCCTTAACCCTACTCTATACCCAAACCTATCAGCTACCTTACTAACTAATAATAATCAGCAAATTAGGAGTGTGACCTGTTTTTTTTTTTTTTTAAACCAGATTTCATAAACCATTTTATAGTTTGATTCACCTACATTTCATTCAGTATTGACCTTCACAACTGAGAATTTAAGAAAGGTGAAAATCTGAGAGCATAAAGTTATATAACAATGAACCTGTGAATTTGCTTTAGAATGTCTTAAATTGCTCTGAAATATTGCCTTCATTTGAATAATTTTTATAACTGGATACAAATATTTGACAGCAATTCATATCATGTTAATAAGAATAAGCATTTTGAAGTTTCTGAAATAAAGGAACAGATGAAATATATGAATTTGATCGGATTGCAATACTAACGTTTCTAATGTTTCTGAAGGATAATTATTGGAGTAGTAAGAAAAATGCTTGAGAAAAAAAATTAAAGAAATATATAAATGACCTATTATAAAAAGTAAGATAAGACTCTGTGGTAACAAGATGCCAAACTCTTCTCATACAGGTAGATGTATTTTACTTCTAACCCAAACTGTTTGTTTGCTCCATCTCTCCTAAACAAAAACTCTTAATAATTTTGTTGTTGACTCTTGAGGCACTCCAACAGACTCAATTGTAATTTTAGATAAAGCCTTGGAATACTTGAAGTAGACCAAAATGGGAATAAAGTACACAGTACAGTACACACGAAACAATATTGAAATGATGTTACGTGTGAAAATAATAGGGCATTCAAGCTTATTTGTACTAACCTGAAAGTTCTTGACAGCAGTAATTGGTGACCTTATGACTCATTAACTATTCCCATTTAAAGTAGCTGCTAAATCAACGCTTGTTTAACACAGGCAGGCTGTCAGCACAGATGTATGTATGACTCACAGTAATCCAACTATAATCCATCTGATGTGGTATATGACTGACAGTAACCAAACTGTAATAAACATGCAGTTTGAAAAAGAGAAGAATCCAAAGAGAAGATTTTTCCTGTTATATTTATTCACTTACATGTATTCACTTTTTATCTATTATAAACAAAAACTGAACATTCAACTGTAAATATTTCTAATACAATTATAAATTAAAAGAAAAGGAGAACATCAATGGCACATTCACTTATCACACATGAAATAAATACTATGACTCAAGTCGTACTATTCTTTTTTACATTCTGCATTACATTCCTAATAAAATGTGAATAAAATCTTAATACAGTAGATCTAAACAAAATAAATACTCTTAAGAGTCTTCCTGTTATATTAGTTAGCAAATAAATGGCATTTGCATTGACATATTATGTGTAAAAGTGGCTTAATCACTTGTTTGATATATATATATATATATATATATATATATATATATATATATATATATATATATATATATATATATATATATATATATTTATTTTTTTGCTCCAAAATTAAAATCTGTTATGTCTTTAGCAAGCATTTGCCTAAACTTAACCAGCCACCCATTACACAAAACTTCTTACAGTAGCTAAAAGTCCAATACCCATTAAGTTACTTAATGATTAGTAATCATTTATAAACATTTACAAATTATTAATAGTTTCAAATTTAGATTGGCTACTGCAAAAACATGAACAAATAATTAATATATTATTGAATAATATGTGTAAATGAAGATCATATGAACTGTTTTCTGACATTTTTAAGCATTTCAATATACATTCAATATTATGTAATGTTTAGTAAGTGCATTAGTAAACATTAACATTAATATTTTCTCACATTTCTATATGTGAATATACATGAACTAATTATCTGTTAAGCATTATATAATGTTTGTAAATGATTTATAAATGAAAGATATAAAGTTTTTTTTTGCTTTGTTTTGTTTTTTTCTTCATGGAAATCAAATGGCTGTCTTATAACCCAGGCTCAGTGGAAAAAATACTTTTTCTGTACAGATTTAGTTTTATAACGGCACTTCTCTCCCCATAATGAGGCAAAGAGCACTGAGCTATATTGGATGTAACAGTGCACATAGCTACATACATATATCTACAGAATAACATGTTATTTTACACAATTTTTATGACATGTTTTATAAGCAAAGCACACTTACTGCTTTCTTGTTTTTGGCAGGTAAACCCCCGTTGGTCTTAATGATAACTGTGCACAGTTTCACATCTTCAGGATGAGTGCACTTTTCCTGTGGCAAAGGTAATAAGAATTGGATTCAGCATGTGGTCGACATTAAATTCCAAAGACAGCATGGAGCCTTGAACATCATTTACAGGTATATTTGGTGCCTCTTGATGACAGACAATGCAAATAAATCCACTGAACACAAAAGAGCCTTTCTAGCACTAAAAGCCAAATGAAAAAGAGATTGCTTCAGTAATTTATAAGTACCACTTAAAGTCATTGGGAGCCTTTAAAATTTGATGGCTTAACTCATTGATCCAAAGTGGTCACTGAAACCAACTGGTGCAAGAAATCGATGATAAAAGAGTGCAAAGGTCAGAAGAATGAATTAAAAAAGTAGCTTTTCTGTATTGTGGTGAAAATAGAATATGAATAAGGGGTAACCGATATATCATATTCGGTATATGCTCTGACACATAAATTGCACAGGGAATTGTGTTTAAAAACCTTACAGCTCAGGGAAAATGGCAATGGTTTCTTTTGCTTTAACATATTTACTTTTACAGTTTCCAGTGGGTAATGCATATTCAATAAAGGCTAAGGCAATTCCCAAATATCCAGATACCAAATATACATTGGAGATGCTGAAATAAGACTGTCTAAAGATCAAACCACCATTCATTTTTATCAGTATACCTATACGTATATTAAGATATATATCTGCCATTGACCACAATCATGCATTAAATTAATCTGACAACTGACCAGAATATTGTAACACATTATAGATTCCAGGGGCGAGTAAAGATTTTGGGGTCACTGTATTTCCGGCAGTGTCCTGCAGGTCCTGGCATTACCTCAGGAATTCTATAATTAACACTGACAGCTGCTCCCCATATTTTCTAGAAAGAGGGCAACTCCATTTTTAAAACAACACTGACACCAGTGTCTTGTCCAGTGGGGAATGCTGGGTAGTTTCCCTGAGGCTACTGTCTCACATGGTGCATATCACCTTGAGAGGGGGCTGAGCATCTGAGTCTGTCTTCTGGCAGCTCCGTTTAGTGTTGACCCGTTTTCGCCGCTTGCGAAGAACCACGTAGATCTGCACGTACACGAGAAGGGTGACGATGAAGGGCACGTAGAATGACATTATGGAGGAGTAGACAACAAAAGCAGGGTTGGCTATTTCACATATGGTCTCATCCCGTGTAGCTAAGAGAGAGAAAGAGAACATAAGGTTACACAATTAATTATGGTTGCAAAACGAATTAGTTCATTGAGGCGCAAAACCTTAATTAACTAAAAACTAAAAACTGAATGCAAATTTAGAAAAATGTTAAAAATTTGGGATCAGTAAGATTTTTTATATTTGGTCATGCTGTTGTAATTGCACAAAGGAGTACTTAGGTAATATTAACTAAAACGTACTTACTATAGATTTCAGTTTTGGGGTTAAGTTTTATTTTAATTGCAAGCAATAATCCTTGTACTACAGGACATTTGGATGCTTGATTCTGGTTGGCTGATGAATGTTCTAAGGTGTGCAATTATTTTTCAGGAAACGCACAGCTAAAGTAGTTTCATGCAGGTCTTGACAGCAATACGGATAAATTTTACAGTAGCACTTGGCCAAATGATTTCAGTTAATTCAAAGGTCTTTACAATCTACAACAGCAAAAGATCCAAAATCTGAAAAGACATTGATCGAGAAACTAAATATAACAAACAACAGGATAAAAAAACAAACAAATAATTTCCTTGTTTTTACAATTAAATTACATATTACTATCTACGGAAAGCACATTTTGTTTCTTTTTGAATTAGCAAAGGAGTCTTATGATGAAATTATTAGTAGGGCTGTCAAATGATTAAAATTTTTTATCAAATTAATCAGAATTTTCAGTGGATTAATCATGATTAATCACTATTTGCCACTACACCTGAATCCTAACCATTTTTTTTCTGAAATGCATACCAAAAGATAAATAACAGGACACAGATACATAATTTTCATGTATTGTTTCAACATGTGGTTCTTTTTTTCTGAATTTCAAAAGTTTAACATTTACTCAGATCAAATTTACCTGAGCACTATATCAAACCATGCCATTTAACTACAGATAGTGTAAGAGTTTTAGGTGAACCAGTGGTTAAATATAGCCACATATCTATGAAATTATGGATAGAGAAACTCGAAAGAATGAACTCAGAAACAAAAACATGCGCCACAATCACATAAGCAGCACTCTGGGCACTCTTGTTTTTGGGAGGTGTTCATTTGCTCTGCCACAATACTTTAGGATCGATATTTTCACGTTCTGAAGGCTTCAAGTGCCAGTAAAACCAAGTAAAAATGCATATACTTTCCCAAACAGCTGTAATTTTCGCTGCATTGCATGTAGGCGTTCTGCGCATGCGCAGTGTGAAACACAGGACGCTATAACACAGTGATCCTCAAATCTGGCTCGCGAGATCCACTTTCCTGAGAAGTTTAGCTCTAACCCTAATCAAACACGCATGAGTTTGCTAATCAGTGTCTTTAGGATCATTAGTAAATCACAGGCAGGTGTGTTTAATTGGAGTCTGCGCTAAACTCTGCAGGAAACTCGCGAGCCAGATTTGAGGATCACTGCTATAACAGGAAGAAGAATGTATGATGAATGTATTTGAGAGTAACTGGGGTAAAACCTTAAGCTTCTTCGGTGTTTTCGTCGCGGCGCTCGCCGCTGTTTTTTACTATCTTGAGAATTCAGAGATCGACGAGACTTTCCTAACCTGAATAATTTGTCACACTGCGCATGCATGAAATGCGTTAAAAAATTTGACGTAATTAACGACAAACAACTAATTAACGCCGTTAACGCGCTATTTTTGACATCCCTAATTATTAGAAATGTATCCTATGGAGCAGAGTATTTTAAGGACAAAAACCTGACAAGTTTCTTAAAATAAAACACCTGAATGATGCTTTGAAGTGTGTGACTTAGATTTTTAGTGATTTTGTTGCATAACATAGACATGTCGTGTCTGTTGTGGACAAACAAATTGCTTGTCACTGGAATCATACTGCATGGTGTTTCAGTAAGACATGGTTTAACAATGGAATTATGGACGTTGCGCCACTGGACATGGCATTGGAATTGAATTTTTTGTGTGAACTGATCCTTTATGAATATTAGGGAAATAAAAAACTCAGACCCTTACCTGTGTTATTTAATCCAAAAAGCAGGGGGCAGGAAATAGTGAACGAAAGCACCCAAACCACCGAGATCATTACCGTGACTCGTTTCTTGGAGCTGTAGCGTGTGTTGTACAACATCGGCATGGCAACAGCCGTGTACCTGCACAGGAAGTCCAATGGAAAGGAGATGAAGAAGGGGTGGATTTGCATTCAGGCAGTAAAACACAGAAAGAAACAATGATGGTTACACCTGACCAGATGCTTCTGATACCAGCTGCCATTATTGTGCTATCATGTCTCTTGCTATTGTAACTGTAATAAACCTAAACATCATCATGATCATCACCATAATTTCCAAAGCTTTCAGGGGTCTACTCTTACAAAGAGTTTTTACATTATGGGGAAGTTCACTAAGCCTGAACTACACAGTCTGAAAGAATTGTTTGTTAATGAGTTCTGCATTGTTGTGGCACTGAATTGAACACTGAATTGTTTGCAAACTACTGCATACTTCTGCAATCTGCCATACTTTACTGGGACTCTTCAGAAAGCCAAAAATAATTACAACAGTACCTGTTTATATTGTTCAACAATATAATCAATAATCATGATTTGATGAATTACTGCTACTGTGGTCAGTAAAAATGTAGACTAACTAGACTAATTAATATTTAGTATACCACCTGCTTTCTCTGGATGGGAATAGCACAGTCAGTTTAGCACCCGATTAAACGGACTTTCATGTTCAGAGTTGCCAACTTTTAAGTTTATCTTGGAGTGAGATGTGTTTTTTTATGGGGGTGGGGGGATGGGGGTTAATCAATATCAATTCATCATGTGTATATACTGTAAAAATAATAGGATAATAATATTTTGTTGACTGCAGTTGAATGCCTTTTTCAGCAACATTTGACACTTTAAATTCAGTATTTGCTTGCATTCACTATGTGTTACCATTAAATTTAAATTAAGCACGTATGACTTGCAATATTCTAGATATATTTAGTAAAGAGCCACACAGGTACCTAGTGGGTAAATCATGGCACTATAATGTGTGTTTTTGATTCTGATTGGCCTCTTGTAAGGAATTTAAAACCCTTTTCTCTATTTTAACCTTAAATACTACACTAATTGTAATATAAGTAATAGAAATATTAGAAAAAAACATTAATGTCAGTAAGTCATTAATGGATCATAATTATTGCACAAATAGTATTTAGTACCAATAAATATAGATACAGTTGTGTTCAAAATTATTCAGCCCCCTTGACTTGCAAGACAATTTGCTGTGGAGGATAACATTTTATGAAATCAATTTAACAAAGGCATCAGTAAAGTATTAGAGAAAGTTTGTTAATACACTTTTGAGTGATTCTGAGAATGGAACATTGATGAATCATGATAAAATTCGAATTGGCTCTAAACATTCATGTTCAAAATTATTCAACCCCCTTTGTGCAGAATCTTTTATTCTTTAAAATCACCAATAAACGCTGTCTGTAAGTGTTTAGAAGCTTCTGTCACCCCTCTACTACAGTTTTGGCCCATTCCACACCTGAAAAAGCTTTCAGATCACTGATAATCTTTGGTTTTCACATTGCCTCTGCTTTTTTCAAATTCAACCAGATATTTGAAATGAGAATTAAGCCTGGAGACTAAACAAGTCACTCAGGTACATTCTTTGACTGATCCCTGAACCAAGCAGTAGTAGATTTGGATGTGTACTTTGGTATGACTGGCCTGCAGGAAAGTCCATTGATCATCAGCTTCAGTTTTTTCACCAAAGGCATCACAATTCTTGTCAAAATGACACTTTAAAGAATCCATGATGTCCTTCATACAGTCATGATTTCCACTTCCTTCTACAGTAAAGAAACCCCATAACAGTACTGATCCACCTCCAAGTTTGAGGATGGAGATGGTGTTCTTCTGCTTATGAGCTTTGCCTTTTTTGTAGCAGACATACCGCTGATCCATGGGTCCAAAAAGTTCCAGTTTGGTCACATCACTCCATATATCATTCATCCAGAGCTCCACAAGTCTACACAAATTTATTTTATCAAGTTCAAGTTGTCCTTTGTTCTTCTTGATCAAGAGTGGTATTTATCAAGATGTCTCAACAAAAAGGCAATACTTTTCTAGTGATTGTCTAGTGGGACTAGTTCTTGCACACTGCTTTGAAATGATTTTCCTCCTTCCATCGGGTCATCTTGCAAGTCTTTGACTTAACATTGCAGATTTTTCTCAGTAGCTCTGATTAAACATTTTATGATATTGTGCTTTTTCTGGTAAAACACACTTTAAGCTAAGGAATAAGGCCGAGAGCTGTGTCTCTAGGAACTTTCAATGTCTTGGAAATCTTCATATAGCCTTAGCCTTTCTAAAGTACTAATATATTTATTCTCTTTAGCTTTTGTGAGATCTTTGTTAACATTTTTGCTACTCAACTTCAACACATTTCTTTCATGTTCTGCAAGTGAACGTCGCTTGATTGTGCCATCCCAAAGAAGCACAAAGTCACTTTTACGGACTTTAAATTAAATGTTCCCTTCTGGAGGAATGAACTCCCCAAGTCAATCCGAGCAGCTGAGTCCTTAGCCATCTTCAAGAATCGGCTTAAAACACATCTCTTCCATCTTTATTTGACCCTCTAACTTTAACACTCTCTATTCTAATTATATTCTTTAAAAAAATCTAACTACCTTTCTAATCTTTTTGTATTCTATTTTCTTTTCATTTATCATGCAATTGTATATGTATGTGGGTGTGTATGTGTAAAGACCTCTAACAAGCTTGCTCTATTCTTTTATTTTTTTATTCTATCTGTTTTCTTTTTATTTATTATATAAGTTAAATTCCCATGCTACGTGTACTGTCTTAACCTAACTGAGACTTGTTATAGCACTTATATATCATTGCTCTTTTTGTTGTTTTTGATTGCTTCCTCTGTCTTCATCTGTAAGTCGCTTTGGATAAAAGCGTCTGCTAAATGAATAAATGTAAATGTAAATGTAACACATACATGAGCTAACTGTATGTGTAACGGCTCAAGCTAATTCTGTTTTTAATAGAGTTTCTAAAAGCTTAATTGTGTTTTGAGACTGTTTTATTCCCCACCATGCAAATAAGTGATTTAAAAACAGCAATGTTGAATAGGGGTTGAATAATTATGACATAGCAGTATTATTAAAAAATCTCAAAAGTATTACATTATATATTGACAATATCACTTTTAATATGCCAGTGAACTGTTATAGATACAATTTTTATTTTATCCTGGATCTTCAGAAAAGCTTGTATTTGTAAAGTACTGCAGTCTCTAGGGGGTTGAATAATTTTGAACTGTAAATATATATATATATATATATATATATATATATATATATATATATATATATATATATATATATTAGGCTATTGAACTAAAATATACAACACTTGTTTAACTGAAAAATAGTTTCGTTCACAAGCTGTGTGGTCACATTACAAGTAAGCTATATACAAACCTTATACAATATATAATATACCTTATATCTTATATAATATACCTCATACAAACTTACTTTCTTCTGCAGAACATAAAATAATATATTTAGAAGAATGTTGGTAGCCAAACACTTTTGTTGACCTTTGACTTCCCTCATTTGGATGAAACATCTTTCTTTCTGTTCCACAGAAGCAATTAAGTCAGGTTTGAAACAACAGGAGAAAGAATCTCCAATTTCTTCAAACATATGTTTGCTGTCTTTCATTTTCCTCTCACTATATTTCTAACAGCTGACTCAACTGATGGGTTGAATGACATTTGGAGGCTAGCACATCTGTATAAATCAACAAAATACAGGATGACAATTTCATACAGTACATACAACAACCCCCCCATTCCACTGCCACAAAGATACGTGAGAATCATTAAAATTTTCCTGAACTGACTGCAGAACCTACCTGTCAATACTAATGGCGCACAGATTAAGAATGCTGGCTGTGCACATCATGACGTCCAGGGTGACGAACACGTCACAATGGATTTTACTGAAACGCCACTCCCCCACCACCTGCAAAACAATGTAATTCCAACATTTACTGATAACTTTTTTTTTTTTTTTTAAGATCAAAAGTTGTCCGTTAACAATAATTAATGCATTGTGAATGTGAACTAACATGAACATTTTTATTAATAAACATTGACAAAGGTTAATAAATTATAAAAAAAATATATTGCTCGTTAACTCGTTATCATGCATGAATGAGACCTTATTGCAAAGTGCTACCTGAATATTCTATAAGTATATAAAAGTATAAAGAAATATATATATATATATATATATATATATATATATATATATATATATATATATATATATATATATATATATATATATATATATATGTATATATATGTGTGTGTGTCTGTGTGTGTGTGTGTGTGTGCGTGTGTGTGTGTGTGCGCGCATTTATACATTTTATATATATGTGTGTGTGTGTGTGTGTGTGTATCTCTATCTATCTATCTATCTATCTATCTATCTATCTATCTATCTATCTATCTATCTATCTATCTATATATATCTATATATATATCTATATATATATATATATATATATATATATATATATATATAGATATATATATATATATATATATATATATATATATAATCTACCATATAAAAACAACATTAAATGATTTTCATATAAGATTACTCATGATTGAAAAATACCAATAACTTGTTATATTATGTAAGGAAAATTCCAGTTGTTTTTCATAAAACCTTTCATTTAGGAACTGCATGTGCTTTTGTATAGAGAGATATTAAACACCACACAGAGCCTTAGCAATACTGCTGGGAAGCCATTAATACACACAAATCAGTGTGCCGATAAACAGCAGTATTTCTATGAAATATTCAATTTAGACACTTTGTGTGTGTTTTATCGTATGTGTGTTCCCTGGGAATTGCGCTGCTAACGCAATACTCTACCACTGAGCCACAGGAATACCTCACATAAATAAAAAGAGGTGGAATATATGAGATATATGCATGCCTTATTAATGTATTCAAGGCTCAATATTTTCTCAATATTACACTCAACAATTTAAAGAAGAAGAAAAAATACCTTCTATGGTTATTTAGCGTTGGTTTTACATTTTATCTCTTAATTATATGCTTTAAAGTCCACCATCTTTTCATTTGAGTACATTCAACAAGCTTTTAGTGGAGCTCTTCAGCTCTTAGTATGAATAAGTAAAGAGGTACTTAACTATATTTGAAGTATGTAGTAGAAAGATAATACACTAATTACTGTATGTGTATTTTTCTGGCTCATTGTGCATTATACATTTATTTAATAATTTTCTTTCTTAATCTTTCAGTTCACTTTCAACTTTCCATTTTCTTTTAACTTAGTCAAATACTTACAGAGTAATCGTTTACTGAATTTGTTGTTATTCATTAGAAATATAAATTCAAGAATAATGTTAAATTACCTTCACGACAGTACAATCCTCAATTACAATATCTAGAGCCATGGCCAAAAGTTTTGGCAATTACATCAATTTTGTGCTTTGCAAAGTTTGATGCTTAAGCTGTTGTGGTGTTCATTCACACTGTTTCAAGATTATTGTGTGGTGTTCAGATGCATTTTCAATAATGGCTAAAATCTGTATTGGCAATAAATGAATGAATGAATGAATGAATGAATGAATGAATGAATGAATGAATAAATAAATAAATGTTTTTTGATTCTGACACAAAATGACAAGCTAACATTAATTGACTAATCATATCAGCAGCACATGTGAACATGTGAATGAGTACTAGTCAGGTAAAATCACTATCATACTAATTATACACTAATTATACATAAATTAGATTGTAGAAGATTGAACACTATAAAAGGAAGGCTGATGTGCTTCCAATCATTCTGTTCTTGTTAGCAATGGTTACCTCCAAAGAAACACGTGCAGCCATCATCTATTTGCATCAAAATGGCCTCACATGTAAGGAAATTGCTACTAAGAATATTGCACCTGAAATAACCATTCACCGGATCATCAAGAACTTCAAGGAGATAGGTTCAACTACAGTGAAGAAGTTTTCAGGACGTGTCCAGCAAGTGCCAGGACCATCTCCTTCTGAGGAATCAGCTACAGTCTCCAGCAGTGCAGAGCTTGCTCAGGAATGGCAGCAGGTTAGTGTGAAAGCATCGGCACACACAGTGAGGCCAAGACTTTTGGACAACCGCCTTGTACCAACAATGGCAGCAAAGAAGCCACTTTTCTCCAACAAAAACAGACTGAAGGACAGAATGCAATTCTGCAGGAAGTACAAGGTTTGGAGAGCAGAAGACTGGTGCAAAGTTATTTTCTCTGATGAAGCTCCCTTCCAACTGTTTGGTATATCTGGAAAATCAATTGTTTGGAGAAGAAAAGATGAACACTATCATGAGTTCTGTGTTGTGCCAACAGTGAAGCATCCTGAGACCATCCATGTGTGGAGTTGTTTTTCAACCAAAGGAGTGGGCACTCTCATAATTCTGCCACAAAACACTGCCAGAAATAAAGAATGGTATCAAAACGTCCTGCAAGAGCGATTTCTTCCAAATTAAATTTTGGATCCATGGCCAGGCAACTGCCCGGATCACAATCCCATAGAGAGCCTGTGTTCAGTCCTCAAAAGGCGAGTGGACAAGCAGAAGCCCACACATTGTGATCAACTCCGAGAACTAATAAGGCCAGAATGGATTGCCATCAGTCAGGATTTGGCCCAGAAGCTAATATCCAGCATGCATAATAGAAA
Source organism: Carassius auratus (assembly GCF_003368295.1). NCBI lineage: Eukaryota > Metazoa > Chordata > Actinopteri > Cypriniformes > Cyprinidae > Carassius > Carassius auratus. Next base: position 23,523,279 of record NC_039247.1, on the reverse strand, counting down.
GAGCAACAATTTTTTGAATTTTAATGTAAAGAATTAAAATAAATTGAAATTCAAACACAATGCAAAATTTGAACGTTGAATTGATAGCCTTGCTTTATTGGCTATAGATAGATAGATGTGATAGTATGGTATTTATCTTATAGAAAGTGATAGAAATGTGGATTTCTCTTATGTATTTTATCATATTTAACAAAATAACTTTTGTAAACCAGGGTGAAAGAACATCCCAGAATGTGTTGAAGAACTGAGGAACCCATTCTGACTTGTTAAAATACATACAGCTTATTGTTTGTGTGTGATTGGGGATTTTTTTCTTTTCTTTCTACCATACATGCAGTAGTGGAACAAATTTTGTTTTAAATTAGTCCAAGCATTGCCTTCCAAAACTGTACCTGCAGGACACATTTTTTTCATTTATTTTTTGACATTGCAATTAATATTCCTATATTGTCCTATATTATGAACACTATATTTACTCATTATTCAAGAGTCAAGACCTTTATAAACTCTCTAGAGAAATATCTGTTATGGTAGTCCCTTTCTGCGCAAAGGAAATGATGAAAGTTTTCACTTGGGAGAAGTCATTGATTTGGTATTATCTCACTGCTTCAGCCTAGCCATTTACAAATCCCTACTGTGTAAACACAAAACAATGAACACTTTGTGCAATATCATCACTATTTTTAAATCCTAGTAAATCATGTCCTGTCAGCTGGAACTGTCAACATAACTCATAGCATAAATTTGCTCAATATTTTTCCGCTCGTCACTATATCTTCGGTTCTTTTTCAACACCGATCCTATTACCTAGACATAGCTTTCTAAATCAGTACTGGCATAATTTATCAGCCTTCCCTTTCTCCATCCTCTCCATCATTAGATGCAGAAATCACAGTGATAGCATTTCTGCCCAAGCACATCTTTATAAAGCCATTCATTATTTACAGGTAAACGGTGACAAGACGACACCGTCTAGGTCGACAGCTCAATACAGTGTGTCTGCAACACTGCCAGGAAACTCTAAAGTGATTGAAGACATCTACAGTATCTAAATTTAAGCCTTAAAGTAGCTGCCGCAAAAAAAAAAAAAATAAAAAAAAAAAAATGCATACACTGTTGTACGTTGGGTGTAATCTGGGATCTTTGATGGGGGTCCACAGTAATACTACAGGGGGTCTGTCAAATACTTTTTAATCTGAAAATATTTTTTTATTCAACAAATTTTAACCAAAACTAAATTTAAGAAGCTGCAGTTTGAGTTTCATTGGCCCTCCCTCATTTAAATGTACTCATTAAAAATTAAATGTAATGTACACCTTTATGAATGTGTACATCAATAATGTAAGGACAATCATAAAGCAAGTAAACACATTATTATGTCACTATACATGTGATTACACAGTGATGTTTGTGTGGATTTTTATAGTTTACAGTAATTGGCAATATTTTGAGTGGTTTAGTTGGAATCAATTTATTTAACCTTTATCATGTATTCATTTTACCCCCCTCGTTACACTATATCATGAGGGACTGATGTAATGACAATGGCAAAGAAAGTGCTTTTGCGTATGTGAGACTTTAAGTGCCAGTTTTTGACGTGTACATTGTAGTGGTCTACTAAGGATGTACAGGTAATTTGCCATACTGTATTCGCTACTAGCTGACAGATTAAAAGATGAGTATATTTTGCATGGTAAATCTAGTTTTTTTAGACTTATTGGCATCATACAAGACTAAAAACTATTCTTCTGACAATATGTTGTCATTTAATGGCAAAAGCATGCTTTCTCTCGCCCGTTTAAATGCCATTTTTTATTATGCTAATTATAAATGACTGAATGTTTCTGTCCTCTTGGTTGTTGCTGTTGCTTACTGATGTGCGTATTTGCATCACGCGTTGTCAAACTGATGAGGATGTTTTCTTAATTTGCATGTTTGTTTTTCTTTTTACATGTGTTTTTTTCATTTGCAGCGTGTTGAGTTATCTTGGCCAAAATAAATAGAGCATTCTTTCACTGTTCAAGAATGTAGAATAACATCATTCATGTTTTCAGTATGAGCTATGAGCTACTTTAGGGCTACATTGTAAAATCTCCAGAAAGCATTGCATAAACCCTTCTAATCATCAATAAGGTGGTCACATTTTTCAAGGAGGTTGAAAGAGCAGCTGAGTTCAGCAAAAGGGTTGTTTCACAGAGTGATGGGGATTGAGATGGACATTGATAAGCGACATGACGATGCCAAGTGGGTTTCTCTTTTGTGTTGACCTGCTGGACATGAAAAGCCAACTGTGCAGGGCCACAGAATTTCAAAGTTACCCCCGGATGAAAATGTCAACATGCCTTCATTTAAACCATGAAAATGCTTCTCATGTATCTTTAAAAAAACTGCGCTACCAATGAGGTTTTTCCACATCTGATGTTAGACTGAAAATTGATATGGATGATATTTCAAGGCCCCATTAACATTTCTGCAGAGAGTTTGTAAGGTTTGAAATATACTGGCACATGGTTTATCATTATTCAATGAGTTTTTATTTTCATAAATGTAAGCACTTTAGCTCTGTTTTGATGGTCTTTTCTGTAGAGCAGGATGCCTGATGAGTTTGTGTCACTGATATCTCAATAGTACTGAATGGACTTAATAATGGACTGCACATTAAAATTCTCAATTTGTGCTACAAAAAGCACACATTCCTTACATTCCCAGTGATATTATCATTATTTGTGGTTAATAGTGCAACAGAAAAGCAATTTAGCAGAGAATGCCTGTCACATTTTAGCAGTTCAATTGTAGGCTTTTGAGATAATATTGCCCTGAGCACAAACACAGTTTGAATAAATCCAAGAGTTGGCTTCAGCTACAACTATATCAAAAAGGTGTTCTTTGAAATATAATAAACTTAACTGAAGTGAAATAGAAAATAATAATAATAATAATAATAACAACAACAACAACAATAATAATCATCATCATCATCTCAGCTATTTGCCAAGGCAACATTTATCTCTTTATTTAGTATAACTGGATGTACTAATACTAAAACTGAAATAAACATTTATTAAAGCTAACAAATTAATTATACATTGAAGATATGAAAATAAAAACAAATTCAAACTGTAATAGTATCTCTTTGATACTTAAATAATTGCTGCCAATCTGAATAAATCAAATTATAATGATGACATAATCTAGAACGACAACAAAATAATAACAAAATATTAGTCAATTTGTTGTAATTCTGTCACTGGATGTCTATCAATCTATCAATGAAGGTTAATCATTGTCAAATGATCCCTTTACCATTATCAAATGACCTGCAAAAGCGATCCATCAGAGGAGGGAAGGACTTCAACTGCTACCTAACCAGGAAGATTAAGATTTACAAACATTATAATGTCCACAAGGAAACCCTTTATATAATCAAGAGCAATCGGTTAACATGCACATCAGTTTTCTCCATGACCATCATTTTGTGTCACAGAGGAAAACTGAATGATATTGCATCTATACAAATCCATGGTTGATTGACAATTTTATATTAACTGTTGTTGGCCCATCTCATTTTAATATTGAACAAGGTTGCTGATTTGTTAATGGTTAAGTTCCCAGTGTGCACTGAAGCATGCATAAATTATTTTTAGGTTTACATGTTAGGTGTTGAGAAGGGGGCACAATATACTGGTACCAGATATGTTAACAACACTGGATATACAGTATAAGCCAATATTGGATTTTTTTATATATATATTTGATATTTAATTTAGCCCTTTTACATACTTTTTTAAATTTAGGTGATATTTTCTATCATTTAAATTTCACTTAAATCTTCTGAAAATTCCAAAATAAATATACATTTTCATACAGTACTTATCATAATAATGTTATATAGAATTTTAAATTAATAATTGAAAATGTTAGGAAGTAATCAGAACTAATGTAGGGAGGTTAGATGTGGACATTTAAATTGCAATGTACTAATCTGACCAGCAGGACATAAATTGGCTTACACTTGATTTATGTCTCATAAGACATTCAAAATGTCAACGTGTGGGAGAAAGACAAAAGCAGACCTATGGGTTAATTTGAAAAAGTGTGACAACGTGAAAGAGAACTCAATTTGGTACAGCTGGCTGTGCCACACAAGCCTGAAGCACATACACAGAAAGACTCCTCTCAGACAGTGTACAAGTAACAAATTTAGTTGTCTTTCGCATCTTATTGCACCAGAATAAACAAATACAGACAAAACTATGCCAATATGTTTGTTTTGTTGAGTATTCACATAAACAGTGTTGACTATGTCTTAAGTTAATATAAACAGCTGGGAGAATATTGGATGTGTGCCAGTGTATTGGATCTGTGCATTAAGTCTTAAAGTGACAGCAGCCTAATATACCTGCTCCTGTGTGTGTCCATAATGTTAATTCAACAACAAAAGAAAGAGTCAAGATCACTCACTGCTCTTGACTGAATAACTTAAGTAGCTTTAACAAGGATTCACCTATATAGAATTTATAGAAATAAATATGGGTCAAAATATATTGCATCACAGTCCCACAATGCATGCTATTGGTGGTCTTATACGGAGTGTAATACCTAAGGACATAAGGAAAAAATGTTAAATTACCCTACTGATATATTGTTGCAGCTCAATTAGTCCTTTATTTCCTATGAAACCTTTGTGGGGCTACAAATTATAGTCTGAGGTGCAATATGTTTCAAGGACAAAGGACGGATCAATTGGAAATCACACAGCTGACACAAAAGCTGTGTGGTGCCACGTGCATTATAAAGCTGTAAGGCGCCAGCTTACTGCAGCCTCTGGGACATGTCCTAAAGGTGTTGTTAGCTGATTATCCTACTAAATTAATTTAAGAGAACATATTTAAGCAATAGTGAGGCACTTTGAATCATGCCTCATATCCTTAAAGTGTTTAAAAGGTCAATGCTGAGGCACAATTATTATATATATTTTTTTACATATAATCTCAATCCAGAAATGTGGCTCCATTTGATACAATTAATGTTTCTTACCTCAAGGTACACCACCCAGGGCATAACTAATGTGGCCACAAGAAGATCTGCCACCGCCAGGCTGACAATGAGGTAATTAGTGGTGGTCTGCAGCGCTTTCTCTCGGGAGACAGCCATGCACACCAACACATTGCCGAAGACAATGACAAAGATGAGGAGAGTCAGGAGCATGGCATAGTAGTTATACTGATGCTTGGCCTCACAGCTTGTGCTGTTGAGTGCCCCGGTCCTGTTGTCATAATAAGTGTCATTGTAGGGATACTCCGTGAGGAAATCCATGAGCTGTGGCCAGTGAAGAAGCCTGAAACTGAGAGACATAATTCACTGTCAGTGAAGCCACAAACATGCAATGAAACCAAGCAGTAGTACACCAACACAAAGGAAATATTATTGATCAGATGTTGCTCTATCATATCACAGTACAGTTTTCGGGTATGTTTCATTTATTAGTGATTAGTGAATTAGTGAAGTGACATTCAGCCAAGTATGGTGACCCATACTCAGAATTTGTGCTCTGCATTTAACCCATCCGAAATGCACACACACAGAGCAGTGAACACACACACACACACACACTGTGAGCACACACCCAGAGCAGTGGGCAGCCATTTATGCTGCGGCGCCCGGGGAGCAGTTGGGGGTTCAATGCCTTGCTCAAGGGCACCTAAGTCGTGGTATTGAAGGTGGAGAGAGAGCTGTTCATGCACTCCCCCCACCCACAATTCCGTCCGGCCCGAGACTAGAACTCATAACCCTTCGATTGGAAGTCCAACCCTCTAACCATTAGGCCACGACTCCCCACTCCCCACGACTCCTTGGATTTTATAGCAGAAGTGTGTAATTTACAGATCATGTTCATCACCAAATGGAAAGAAAATTTGGATTTTCTTTTAAACATCTTACTCAAACACTCCTAAGTCATAAGTTTGAGATATAAAACTGAAAATTCTAACCGTTTTCTTGCAATTTTGAGTTTGTATCTTACAATTCCAACATTTTTTCCTCAGAATTCTGAATTTACATCTCACAATTCTCACAATTTTCTCTCTTTTTATCTTGCAATTCAGCTTTTTTGGTTCCTGCCATTGAATAAAAAATCTCACAATTCTGACCTTTTCCTTGCATTTCAGAAATTATATCTTACAACTCTTTTCCTCGGAATTCTGAATTTACATCTTGCAATTTAGCTTTTTGGTTTCTGACACAGAATAAAAAAAATACAATTTTGAGATTAAAAGTTGCAATTACTTTTCTTATTTATTCTTTATTTTTTTCATGAACTTCGATGTTCCTAGAACTTAATGAGAAAGTTTTGAGTTTATACAGACTTCTCAGACCTGTAATAGCATCCTGGCATTTCAAGTTTGTGACGTTGTCACAAAGGAGAAGTGTTTTTCTTAGAACCAAACTGAGAAGCCTTCATTTGCATTTAATCTCACTGCTATCTAGAAGAAATAAGTGAGATATTAAAGAGAACTCATTTAGCCTGTGTTTTTTCCTTCCCACTGGAAGCTTGGTTTGAACAAGAACAGAACAAAATTTAACAGAATTAATGGATTAAACAGTCATTTATTGAGAGATAATTTATATTCACACGACTTTATGAGGACAGATTCAATATGATTCAGTTATAAAAGCAGCAAGATGCTAAGGAAAAGAAAATGAATGAGAACGGGGAATCTTCAGCAATCTTGCACACTATGGGTAACACTGAGCATTGTAAATGAACAATCAGCACAATCATAGCATTCACCTGACACTCTCGAAATCACACCTTTCATCATTTCCTAAGTAAAATATTTGAGACACACAAATTACAGAAATTATCTTCTATCCTTCCTCCAGTTTCTCCTCTAAGCTCCATAACATTGGACAGCTGCTGAAACATGGTTGATTTGTTCTGTGTGAATAGCGGCATAATAGCCGTCTTGTATTGATTTGGAATTTACACAGCAAGATCTATTCCTGTTCCAAAATCAATATCTCAAACTGACAGGAAATAGCAGTGAGACTGAGGATACAAGCTACCATAGCTTAGGGACAATTATCATATACAGTGTATTATAAATGTATAATATTTATTAAAATAATGTTTGAATGCCTCCATTTTATACAAAGTATGCCCGGCGCTGATTGTCACAAGGTAAATTATGGTTGTCATAATCAAGTCAGAAATACAATATATATATATTTGTTTGTTTTTTATAGAATTAAGTAATGTGAACACAATCAAACACAAGCATACATGAGAAAAGAAGCAACTATACAATAAAGTATAACAGTAAAGTTCTTAGAACAAAAGCCAATTTTTTATAAATATCATAAAAAGTTTATCTAATAGTTTCTTTTGAACAGAAAGTATTTTTCTATTCTTTTTTTCTATTTTCTTTCATATTTTTGCTCATTTATGAATTGTTTTGTGTTTCATGACTCTGAGCCTATAACAAACTATTAACATGCACTATATATTAACTGTTTCTTTTTCGAATTTCAAAAATAGACTGACAAATATTCATTGGAATATAAAAGTGTGAAACTATATATACTACTGGTTAAGGTATAAACCAACACACACCACTCTCTTCAATCTCTTAAATTAGATAATGCATTTTGCTGTGAAAATTCAATCTGATCTATGTTCATCCTCAATCAAATGCTTTGCACTTGAGAGTGACAGTTTATCTAATCTGGCATGTCAATGCCTCCATGCCCTTATCCACTCTGTTACACAGGATTTCTCATGTTTGCCCTCTTTAAGTCTGAAGTGATGTTGAGCTTTAGAATATTCAGCTTCTGATTAAAGCACTGAATCCTCCGGAGACTTATCATTTTATCTTTTGTCAAACTCAGTCAATCAATAATTAAACACATTCTTGTGATGACAAGTCAGCACACAGTGGACCATATGCTGCACTATAAGACACTCACAAATGATAATAGCAAAGTCTAACAAACCAATAAAAACACAAATGTTCAAGCATCAAGGCAAAAACAATTAAAAAGAAAAATCAATATAGAATCTTTTTCTTTCCCAATGAAAGAAAAATTACGACAAAACCACAAAGAAAGAACAGGCAGTAAAACAAATGCCCTTTCACAGAAACAATCTCCCTGCTCCTTTATAGCATCAATCTATATTCGCTGCCCTCCACCCTTACCCACAATCACTTCTGTGAATGTGTGTGTGACGGTGGCGCCACAGATTCAATGGAGCAAGTGAAGGCCACTGATTGATGCGAACTGCCTGACAAAATGATGTCTTTGTCAAACACAGCAGAGAGGATCCTCCATCCAGCTTTGATCCAACAAGAATCAATGAATACCTTCGAACCACTGAGCACCTTCCCTTTGCTCAGGATTGCCCATCTGAATAGTTTGTCTCACTTATTTCAAGTCCTAAATGACTAGGATGCTAATTTTATGGTATTTTAATTTTAATACTTCTAATCAGTTTTATTAGAAGAAAATAATGTTATTCAGGCATATTCAGTCAGGAAGAAGTTCTTTCATTGCTGTGGTAGTTTATTTTAACTTTAATATTCCTCAGAGAATGTTACTGATGTAAAAAAAATAAAAAAAACTATAAATATAAATATACTCTTGACTTGAGATTGAATTGAAAGGTAAAATATTTCAGTAAAACAAGTAACAATGTAATACAAACAGTTAAAAATGGATACATTATTGATGTAACATCCGTTTACATCAATAATACAAATATAAATATGATAATCCAATATCCTTGATCTAAATTATGTCTGGCAGCACCATGTATTTCGGTGCTCCAGGCCTAAAGTACATCTGTTATCAGGGATTGCCTGGCGGTCTTCACTTTGCCTCTTGGGAAATCTAGGCGAGGGCAGAGATGTATTAAGCTTTTGAATCAAAATTAATTCTGGGGAGGAACAAGGTGGTTCCTGGTTCTGCTAGGTAACAATAGCTGCATTTACATGGATCCAGTTCAATCGTAATAGGAATAGAAGCACAATCAGAACAAAAAAGTAATATGTAAACACGTCAATTGGACTGAATTGGCCAGAGCAAACTATAATTTTGATCGGATTGTAAGGGTTAGTTTATTCCTTTTGGTAATCCGAGTGAGAGGACATGTAAAGTACTGCATATGCACAGTGACTTGGAAATAATGTAATGACGTATGAGGCATGGAACGAGCTGTTCTTCCTGGTGAATAAAGAGTCATAAATAAGTGTCCCATCATTTTAAAACTCCCCTTTCACTCAGTGTCTGTGAAGTGGAGGATTCCTTGTTTAAGACTCTCATTAACAAATGACTGGTTTTGGGTGCGGGAAGGGGCACTTTTACTAATTTTTTAGTTCATGTGCTGGTCGTTACCTCATAAGAACCCAAAGTAGATAAATAATCATGTGTGCTTTTTAAAACAGCATGCGACAGCAGCGGGAAACTGTTTATTCATGCAGTGTGGCATGTCAAAAGCGTAAATCCAATCAGAAGTTTGTGACATTTAAACGCGCAAATCCACCCGATCTCTTTATTTAGCGTTCAAGTAAACACTACGTTCGGATTCATCAATCAGAACGAATTCATTCTGATGGAAGCAAAAAGTGTCCATGTAAACGCACCTAATTAGCCTCAAACATCTTTCACCAATCAATAGCATGTGACACTTTGATTTGACTGAATGAAGATTTCCTCCAGCAGAGGATCTCTGATATTCTGTTGCTCCCTGATTAGCTGTCTAGTTGGATACAGTATTTGACATGTTTTTCATGGCCAAAGAGCTGTGTTTCTGACAGTGTATGATGGTGATCACATAAATGAGAACTGACCCCCCAGACAAACCAGTGGCTGGTAGGATATCACAAAACACATGGGGACTCCAGCAACAGGACAGTGTGGAAACTACAGAGAAAGAAAAAGCAATTTCAGTGTCATTTTCTCCATATCCACCCCCACCCACAATAAAAGGGGTCTTTTCGTGATATGTACTTGAACATATGATGGGGGGAAAGATTGTATTGCAGTTTCTGCAGGCAAAGCAACATTCAACTCTATCTCACAGCAACCAATATGTGTAGTCCGTGGCACCGAGAGGAGGAAGGATATCATATTGCAGGAGTGATGTTGCGAATGGAGATATATTGTATTGAAAATTAATCAAGAACATTTCTTTTCAAAGCCCCAGAGTGAAGATCTTTCTGAGTGTTGATACAGTTTAATCAATTAACATTGCAAACACACACACACACATATATATATTATAATATCATAATATATGTATTATATTATAATTAGCAGACAGTTAAAAATATATTAATCTTGGTCATGAATTAAGTTAATTTTCTTTTATTCATTCCCTCATTTAAGTAAATTATGACACGTTGTACTGATTTGTTCCCTTGTTTTAATTAAATCAAAATTATGGCAATTAATTGGTACAATGTGGCCATGATTTATTAAAACCAGAACATGAGAAAAAAATTCTTAATCAATGGCCATGATATAAGATTTTTCTTCTTCTTCTTCTTTGTCAATTGGAAGCTGCATTAAAAAGCCCCCTCTGTTTGAATGGGCATGATGCCTCTTATAATTATCTTTTGCATTCAGTCACCAGTCTTTTCTACCCAATATAAGCATTAGTAAGTAGCCTTTAAGCAGAAAACACTGTGGCAAGGGAAGTTAGTGTTTTACTCAAGATATTACCTGTCCAGCTTTTATGATAATTAAAGTATACCGTACAAAAGCTGTGAATCCATTACTATTCTTAAAAGTCCTTTCTGGATGATAAATTTACACTTCAGAAAGTTTTTCTCCATCATTTATTGATAAATGAAGCAAACTGGGTAACTGCTGTTTGTGGTGTATGTGTATGTGTGTGTGTGTGTGGTTTCTGAACATGATTTTGTAGATCAGAAATGAACAGTAAAAATAAGAACAGTCCAAAATCAATTAACTTTCAGTGAATACTATAATAAACTATAATACTTGAAACATGAAACTAATGAAAATTTTATGTGGTGAATGCCGTTATAAACTAAGACAGGCTCATGTCGAATCACAATTTTTTAAGCGTAATACAGTGTTGCACATTATAATCACACATAATACTTCGGAGTTCATGAACACAACGGCCAGTCAGAGGCATCCACATCAGTCATCCCTGAAATCTCTCAGTTTTTGCGTGAGAGTACTTAATTAATCTCACAAATTTTCTCATCATAAGTAACAAAGTGCAGCTGTATGAATTATGCAAGTAAGAGATGCATTTATCATACAGGGTATGTACAAATTGATTGATTATGACAGGAATTTTGTATGCTTAATATCTGGCTAGAATATATTCTTCTATGCGAATGTTCTTTGCTCACTTTCTCCATAATTTACTCGCTGTTTGGATAACGTATGTTTTAATATGTGAAGCATTATAATTTTTAACTTAGAATGTTTTTACTGAGTTGTGATAACTTTAGATACAAATTCAGTCATATTCAAATATTTCCTGATATCATATCAGGTACTTGTCTAATCAGTGTCCAATCTTAATTTTAGGTTTTCTGAGCGGAGGAAGCCAAAATAAAAGAATCATATTTAATTTAAACAACAATGATTTAAGATAAAACTAAAAACATTTTGTTAGTCAATGTTTAATTTCGTGGACTTACTATAAATAAGGACAATTTCAAAAGAAAAGAGCAAAGGTTGTGGGTTCAATTCCGAGGGAACACACATACTGGTAAAATGAAATGGTATATCCTGAATGCACTGTAAGTCGCTTTGGATAAAAGTGACTGCTAAATACATAAATGTAGATGTTTTCAGTTTATATGTCTTAGAAACAGTCTAACATACTTATTTTATGTTTCCAGTGATGTGTTTACAAATGGAAACATAAAGAGACCTCAGCTGAACTTAAAAGTTGAACGCTAAAATAAGAAACATGTTTAAGAAAATTAGTAATTGTATATATAGTATAACATTTTTATTACATATGTTTCTTTTAAATTGTAAACCAAGCTCACAGCACAATTTGTCATGTGCTGTACTCAGGGGCGAACTTACCCATTGGGCAGGGTAGGCGACTGCCTTGGGACCCCAAAAGCCAAGGGGCCCCCTAAAATGCTTTTCATATACGAGATGCGCATTAAGCACAGACACGCGAACGGTTGCTGTTTACAGTGTTTATTACCACGACAACCATCTGCGTATCCGAGCTGAACGTGCTTCTTGTGTATCCTGCTTACAAATGAAAATATTATGTATCTGAAGCTGACTGCTGCACGAGTGCGAGGTCTCCCTTTCTCAGACTGCACACACTTCTCTCTCTGCATCTGCTCAGTTCAGCGAGCGGCTGAAAGGAGCTGCGTTTTCAGTTAAAACACAGATATGTTGTTTCTCAAATTTGACATGCAGAAATGACGAAATCACAGCACAGCTATTGTCTTTATCTTGTCTGTAGCCTATTGATTTCATCAGACGACAGCACGATTATATATCAGCATTTCTGTACAGATTAACACCTCTGAAGGGAGAGCTGGTTAGTCTAAATGCATCGCATTTCAGTCACTATTTCATATTCATCCCGTTGTCTGACAACAAACAGTCAAATATATCAATAAAAACACTTTCTAGAATTTAGCTTTATCAAAATACAGTATGTGGCACAGAGATGCAAACAAATGTAATAGTAAATAATAAATGTACATTTTGCATGTTCAGAAGAAGTGAGCTGCTCTGTCTTGCGGAAATACAAACAGGTTGTGTGTGTGTGTGTTTTTTTCATGAGTCTAATAGACATGAACAAGTTCTCTGAAAAACATCTATGACCTATGAAACATGTCTACTCTTTACGATCTGTTAATTATGGTTTCACTAATAATACAAATACATTACATAAAGCGTCCATATTTGTCCATGCCCATGTTGATTAGATTAAAAACGTGAAGGTCTGGTTTCACAAACTAAGATATTTAAGCAACTTTTACAAAAATGCCTTAGAAGAAAATTTTACAGGTGTGCATCTTGACGCAATGACACTGACATATTTTAAGATATGTTAGAGCAAGATATTTTCAGTTGAGACAGCTCAAACCTGTATTTTAGTCTGGGACTAGCTTAAACCTTGTCTGTGAAACCAGGGGCAAAGTATTAATTTAACGTACATTTAGAACAGATAAAAATGTGTGATTAAATTAACTCATGATAATCATGTGATAAGTCACGATTATATATTTGAATTGATTGACAGCCCTAAGTTAAAATTATTAAAATTAAATGTAGGCTGATGCTGGTAATTCATCAGTGGACTTTGCTCGTCAATATAGGCCATATTTTTAACACTTTTCTCATTCTTACGAATTCAAGTTTTTATATGAATGAAACTCTGAAGGGAACTGGTTTTCTTCAAAAAAGTTTCGATCACATTTTCATTTTACCTGATTAAGTGTCTTTTATTTAACTGGCAGAGAATGAATGTGCGTTTCAATAATCCAGTCTGCAGTTTTTTGTTCAGACCAATGCAAAATAAATCCGTTTTAAATGATATAATGATTTATACTTCTGATTCATCCCTTTTCTTAAAAAAGGTTTTTATTTTATAATTAATTTAGTTTTTTTTTTTTTACTTGTATGTCAATGGTAAATCACTTACTATTTCGTGGTCTACAACATTAAATAATAAAAGTGTCTGCTTAATGAATAAATGTCAATGTAAATGAAAGAATCCCATTATAACATATACATTAAAAGGTAGAAACATTGGACACAACAATGTGGCACCATTGTGCAGCAGCAAGCATCACAACAAAAAAAAAAGAACCTCAAGGTTGATCTAGGTAAATGTGTGCAAATGTATAGGGCCACATTCCTATATTTGCCTGGGGCACCCAATTCACTAAATCCACCCCTGGCTGTACTTGCTGTTTAAAGGGCGAATTTGTATAATGATGCAGTGACCTTTGCTTATTTTTGGTCCTATAGTGTGCCAGAAGTACATGAAGATGTGCAATCCTCTGGGGAGAGCAATTTTCATATTTCTCTACGAACTGTTAAGGTCAACAGAAGGAAGGTAGTTATTAGATAACTACAAAAGGGCACTTATACCTGTAGAATGTTGTCACCCATTTGTACCTCATCTGCCATATTATGAGGGGAACATCACACTTAATACTTGAGGGTCTGTTTGCAGTAATGACACTCAGTGTTTCACTCAATGTACCACGTAAACATGCCAGTTTGTTAGGTCATGTTGACATACTGTATGCAAGGATGTTGTGGATTGCTAAGCTTGTTAAGGCTGGGTAAAGTCAGAAAAGTAATAGCACACTTCTGTCAGATGAGCTACATGTCAAAGTTTAGAGGCTCTTAGGCTTAATTCAAATGGAATCTGAGAACTACCTATTGTAACTATTTTTGATCCCGTCATCTTAATTTATTTGATGATTATTTGATCAATTGCTTCCCTCTTACATCAAACTCTGCAATGTAAATACAAATAAAATATAAAAATTTAAATGCATGTATTATTAAATGCAATGAAAGATGAAGAATTTACTGAATGTTAGCAAAGAGCATAATATGTTAAAAAAGACACCATGCTTCTAAGTACAGGTCGAGAGCTGTAGTTTAAGTCACACAAATTTGGTTTTGGGAAACACCAACTTGTTAAAGTATGTCAGCAACAATGGAATTTGCTACCATAGCTGCTTAATGATGGTTTTGGGAAACACACCTCCAGACAGATGTTGCTACTATGTGCTGACTGCCTGTCTTAAAGGGGGGGTGAAATGCTATTTCATGAATACTGAGTTTTTTACACAGTTAAAGAGTTGGATTCCCATGCTAAACATGGACAAAGTTTCACATATTAAGTTGTACGTTTGAAGGAGTATTTTTGTTCCCAAAATACTCCTTCCAGTTTGTCACAAGTTTCGGAAAGTTTTTTTCAAGTATGGCTCTGTGTGACGTTAGATGGAACGGAATTTCCTTATATGGGTCCTAGGGCACTTCTTCCGGAAGAGCCCGCGCTCCCGTATAGCAGAGCACTGAGAGCACAACAGACGTTCACTGATCAGAGCGAGAGCGTCGCGAAAAGTCACAAAAGAAGTGTGTTTTTGGTTGCCAAGGCAAGACAACCCTGCACAGATTACCAAAAAAAAAAACAGCATTAAGGGACCAGTGGATGGAGTTTATTTTTACAGAGCATCAACGGAGTTGTGCAAGTGTTTTTGTTTGTTCCCTGCATTTCGAAGATGCTTGTTTTACAAACAAGGCCCAGTTTGACGACGGATTTGCGTATCGTTTATTTCTTAAGGATGATGCAATCCCAACGAAAAAGGGTCACGATCGTGTGTTGGAACCGCAGGCGGTGAGTAAAACTGCTTAAAATATCTCTGCCTCCTTGTTAGTGTGTCCCCTCCCATGCCGGAGACCAGGGTTCGAGCCCCGCTCGGAGCAAGTCGTTGCTGCTGCTGCTCTCATTCAGTTTCAGCCTCGGGATCTGATTCTGGATCATAAATAAACGGCTGAATCTGACTGTTAGCCATGTTTTGTTTTGGATGATGGTTTTTCCTCACGGTAATGTCACAGCTTCCAAACGCTCTCAACGCAAAAGCCTTCTGGCGCTCGTGATTCATTAGCTCCGCCCACACGTCACGCCTCCAGCCGGTCGTGTTTTTCCGGGAAAAATCGGTACAGACTATGTTTCTCTTATGAATATAATAAAACTAAAGACTTTTTGGAGTTATGAAGGATGCAGTACTACTCTATAGGTACTCAAGATTAACAGGATATTGAGTGAAAACGAGCATTTCACCCCCCCCCCCCCCTAATGTACTCACAAATTAATAAAGCTGAAAAAAAAATATAGGACTCACACTTTATTTTAATGTGTCCTTTCTTACAAATAGGTAATTAATAATATTAATTAACAGGATTGACTTACTATATGTTTAGTTTTAGGGTTTGGTTTAGTTGTGTGTAATTACACAATTATTACATAGAAAAACATGTAACTCATGTAACAAGGACATTAAAATAAACCTATTTAGATATTACTTGACAACTTCAGGCTAAAATACACTACATTACTCTGGCCTAGATTTTTGCCTTAGAGGAGCTGGCACTAGTTTCTGAAATCAGATCAAGTCTTCAGATTATAAGAAGGCGCAGTGGACAGATATCACGGAAAATCACATTGTGTGTGAAGGGCACAGACCCATCCCACCATTTTATTTTTGGTCAAATTTAGAAATTGTTTTCATTTGTCATGCCTCTCCTAAAAGGATGAAAGTGTATGATAACTGCAGAGGACATCTTGTGTTTCTTTCAATGACTGGCTACTAGTATGCAGGTTATTTGTGAGAAACTTTGTTGCCATGGAAACAACACTAATGATGGTTTGTTTCTCATCTCAGACCAAATATTTTTTAAATAAGGAAACATTATGTGAGCACTTTATTCTAAAACGCAATTATTACTATACAGAAAAAAGTTTCCTAGACATATAAAATCCCTCTGCATATTGTTTACTGCAGTTAAACAGTGTCCTCACTTAATGTATTGCTATTCAAAGGTGCTGTACAATTTATATTATTTCAGAAATATTCTGTTACAGAAACCTAAATATATACGATATCAAGCAGCACAGAGTAAATTTGAGTACTCATGTCTTGCTGTGTGTTGGCTCCAAAAACAACCCATCTGAGACCTCATGGCAGACATCCTCCATCCAAACATGATAATGCACCTAAGTTCTGTGCGCATGTTTTGTGTCTGGGGTCACATCACAGATTCTAGCCATGGAATCGCTCACTGTCTCTCTCTGTCTCTTTGAGCAGTATGTTGGAATATTCTAGTGCCCCGGGCCACTGGAGCTCTGGCTTTGCCCCACTGATGCCCCTGCTCTGTCTCATCTCATTAGTTTGCTGGGGTGCATACGAAAGGAAGGAAAGAGGGAGAAGAGGACAGGGGAGAATAAAAGGAGAAGAGAGGAGCGATGAGGATAGGAAAAGAGAAAAGAGATGGGATACATAATTATCTTTCACGCAGACTCTGATTCAAATGAAATGTAAAACTATTAAAAACATATAAATTTAAAGCTTTTACCAGTTTCAAATCTTTCACCACCTTTAACCAAATTTAGAATGGTTTATTCAGTTCTCGATCTGCTTCCACTTAACACTCAAGGACTTAGAAATAATATTCATAATGTGATTAGTGATTAATTACATAAATATTATATTATAATATATTATATTAATAAGAAAATAATAATGACATTTCTTAAAATACCTAAAAATAACTTTCTGTACCATTAAATGAACAGTTTACTGTTTGTGAGAACAATACGAGAAAGTCTGAGCACTAATGTTCAGTGTATTTTTTCTGTGTTACATATATTTGTGGAACATTTATCTAGGTGGCGATCTGTGGGAGCAGTATGACATCATTGGGGATTCCTGGCATTGGCAGCAACAAAAGCACTCTCACTGTTTAATTTCATATGTGATTTTTCTTTGTGTGGGTGTTTTTCTTCTTCTTATCTTATTCTTTAATCAGTAATGGGTAGTGGATTTAATTGTTAGTTCATGGATTGTTTATTTAGTAAGCTTAGTGAGGGAAGCAGAGGCCCGGAAGACTCACCTGTTTAATTTTGTCAGGAGTCAGGTAAGAACTGCGTGTGAGAACAGCTTTAACCAGCCGTTCTTTGTTTCCCTAGCTGCCCCACCTGATATTTCTTTTGCTATTATTCATTAAAATATGTCTGTTGATATTTTGTGCTGTGGATCGTTATGCATAGTTTATTGATTGTTAGAGTTATCTTTCATTATTGAAGTAAACAAATGCAATGGGATCTTGAAATTAGCAACAAGTGTCTGTGACTTATTCATGTGTTTGGTCCGTGCCCATTATCTGTGTTTTAACAAGCTGTTATTTTTGGTTATGGTCCAGCTAGTCTTAGATTTATGTATTTTTAAAAATTTGAGAAGAGAAGAGAAGAGAAGAGAAGAGAAGAGAAGAGAAGAGAAGAGAAGAGAAGAGAAGAGAAGCTCTTCTTTCTTGGTTCA
The DNA here is from genome assembly GCF_003368295.1 of Carassius auratus. Taxonomy (NCBI): domain Eukaryota; kingdom Metazoa; phylum Chordata; class Actinopteri; order Cypriniformes; family Cyprinidae; genus Carassius; species Carassius auratus. Next base: position 23,505,199 of record NC_039247.1, on the reverse strand, counting down.
TGTCAGATTTCTTATCTAGGCCTAATGGTTGGCTGCTCAACTCCAAAATCCTCCTTTAAGGTGTTTTTTTTTCTTCTCCACAACGACAAAGGACAGTTAGAAAATAAATGGTATAAAATGAGAGTTAGCAGCCGTTCCTGGTGGATAATTCACAAGATACATCCTCAGGTGGCCTGATTAATTAGTTTATAAAGCCTGGATTCAGAAGGCTAAAGCAGGCTGGTCTTATATCAACCTAAAGTAATGAAGCACCATCAAGCATCACACTTTATATTTTTAACCAAGAGGAAATTTTCCCTTTAAAATCTAGCCAGGTAATTTAGCAAAAATATATTCAGGTAGGCAATTCACTGACAATGCTTGTTTCACAGGAGGTACACCAAAATGTTCAGACCCAGATGAGAGATACTCAAGGGAAGCATAAACAACTAATCTTCAGTTGTAAATTGGGTTTAGATTGACATGCGGGAAATCATAACCATCCAATAATTTAACAACTCCATTCAACCGATCTCTGCAGACTGCATTTCATTTTCTCTCTAACAGCCAGAAAACTGTTACTCAGAAAAAGGTGGGAAGCTGTCAGCAAAAGAGGTACCCGTAGAGTGAAACTTGCTGTGAATCTTGTAAACTAATCTTAGATTACTGATTTTATTCCAATCTAATCTCATGGGAAAATATGACCATGTATATATTTTTGCAAAACCTGAAAATTTTTCCATTGTAAAATCACTACAGTTTTATAGGTGAGTTTTATTTTCTGGGATACATTTGAGGTTTTAATAATGTTCTATCAACTTTTAAATCAACCAACAGAAATGCATTTTTTATCTAGGTCTGGACCCCTAACCCTAAACCTATCTACATGGATTCAGAATCTATTTTTAGATATAAAACTCTACCTCAGGGGAGAGCACAGCATTTTCTGATGCATTTAAGTCACTTACAGAGCATTCAAGGTTCGTTCTGTGATCTGGGAGTCAAAGCCATGGCCTTTTTGTTGGTAGTGCTATGCTCCATTAGCACAGCTACAGGATGCCCTTAAAAATAAGTGCACAACAACATATGTTTATGGGGATAGTTCACACTATCATTTGCTCACTCTCAGGCAGCTCTTTTTCATATGACTTGAATGGTATTTTCAGGACTTCTGGATCCATATGTTACTTTATGTTGAGTACCTACAGTATTTAATTCATCTTTTTCTATTATTATTATACAAAGTTGTTATTAACAAAATAAAAATTATCTAATCTTGATCATCTCAGTCAGACACCTCAGTTTTCAGCACCACCAGTGGTAATTTTATATGGAAACTGCAGCAATGTATTTTATTTAAACCCCCCCCCCCCACCCCAACACCAGTATGTTTACATATACAGTATGTAAAAGCAGTCTATAGTATGAAATGTGTCACCTTGTCCTACACACAACCATTTACCGCAACAAGAAGATACCCTGATATAGAAAGTCTATATTAACCAAATTAACCTTGGACATAGTGCCTTAAATTACATCAGTGTGGACATTGTCAGGTTCTACATTACTGAAATCTAGTAATCTGCACTGAGTCTACCTCCAGATTCACTATTCAATATTATAGTCTCAAAATCAAGCTCTAAATGAATTGATGTCTTTTGTTTTGTTTAATACCAATGCTAGTAAAATTGCATGGTTCCTGATACCAGTTTGTGTAACATAGTTAAACTTTTATTTTAATATTTTTTGTAATAAATTAATAAATAAATAAAAAGTTAATTATTAATGCTATTAATAATTAGAAGTAAATAATACATTAAAACATTAGCATTTAGCCTTCAAATATTGTTCAATTATGTAAGCATTTCATTAAAAAGATCTAATTAAAGTAATAAAATAAAGTCCAAGCGCACATACTGACTGAAAAATATGCATATAATCAATAACCAATCAACAACCGGTGAATAGAACCAAGTCCCTACCCTACATTTTTTTTTACAGACAACAGCACAGTGCCCAGTTCCCCGATAACGCTCACTCTTAGCGTGCTAAGAACACTCGAAAGATATATCTTACCAAAGTTGTTTATTTTCCTAAGAGTGTTCCCCAAAGTGTCCCTTAGGAAGCTTAACACGCTGCCTCTTATGTTCAACGTTACAAAGGCGCTGTCCTAAATGAAGGTGCTGAAGTAGATGGCCTCGATTGCTCAGGAATCGATTTTCCACTTCACGCGAAGGTGCATTACGGCATTTAGAAAAACAACACATTCTATGCAAATTAAACATTCCTCAAATTATTACAGTAAAATTTATTTTAACATAGTTTAAGTTATCAGCAAAATAAAGACTATTAATTAAATTATCAAATTGTCAGTAATATGTTCACACGATATGTTGTGACGGGTAGACAAACCGGGTATCCCTCGCTAATCATCCACCCTCCTTATCCCATTGTGCCACTTGTGCCATTTCTTGACATGGGTTTAACAACTTCTAAAAATTATTTAATGCACTTTCATATTAATGGTAAGGTACTTTACAATCAGAATTGATTAGCAAGCAGCTGAAGTTATTTCTGTTTATTTCAGTATTGATTGCCATTGGTTAATGTTTTCAATAAAAAGCAACCTATCTACAAGGAACAGAGAGAGAGAGAGAGAGAGAGAGAGAGAGAGGGTTAGATACAGAATATGGTCGTCGGGAAGCAACATTTAAAAGGGCACATAGCTTAGGCCGTAGCCCTCTCCCATGACCTCAATGAAGCTCCCTGTAGCAAAAAACCTTAGTGCTGCAAGCTTAGTTGGACTTCAGTGCCTACAGCAAAATTCTGCAGGTCTGAGAAGGTCCAGCAGCTCCATAATGAGTCTTTTTGGGAGGCGAAATTTGTAATTTATAGCCAAGTCAAGCAAAATTTCAAAAGGGCTTAAGTTTTGCCGAATTTATTTATTTTTTTGACATGGACTAAACGGTTCTGCGGCAGGCGCCGTCTTTGATTCAATACAAGGACACGTTGGATCGTTTCCATAGTTGGTCGCTTTACTGGACACCACCATGCTTACCCATTTATAGATCTTAGCCATTTAGAGCCAAATAGTTTGCCAGATTTTAATTATCAAAAGTGATTGCACACTTTAATGACATTACGAAATAGCTTAGGCTAATTACACCATATTAGATCTGATACCAAATAAAGTCAACTTCATAAATAGGCCAGTATCCATTGCGAACATATTTTATTATTAGTCTTAAAATGCCAATAACATAAAATCATTGTTGAGCCACAACATTGTCAACATACCATAGTTTGACTTTTACTGTGCTGAGCTGATTTCTTAAGACTGCTGCACAGTGGCAGTGACTAGCGCCTTGAGCTCAAACAACGCTAAGAGAGAGCTTACGAATGGTCCAGACCAACCTTACGAAAGTGTGACTTACAGAAGATATACTTAGCATACGAACATGTCGTGAATCGTGCCATAACGTTAAGAGAGAGGTTAAGGAATAGGTTAAGAACTACTTAGTGATAAGAACGTTTTGGGGTTCCGGGCCCGGGACAATATCACGCAATCTGTTTGTACTCTGCATGACAAATGCCAGTTATGAGTTACACAGATGGGGAGCACAGCATTTTTTATAAAAATAATGACATAGCTGGTATCATGATGCCTTCTTGTACTATCACATTATGAACTTGACAAATTCAAGCGGTCGACTTCATATTGTTTTCATATGCAATTTTTAACTACCACTTTCCTATTTACGATCATTCTGGTAGCACATGAAGCCAGCATCAGTGAAAACAGGCAGATAAAATGGTAGCTTTAGCAATATTAGCCTTACAGAGAGCTAGGAAGATTTTCTGTTGTTGTATTTTTTAAAACTCTTATTTTGAAGTTTGTTTGGTTCTGTTGTATTTGTATTTAAGTGTTTTCAATTAATTTCCAGTTATTGATTGAAATGTTATTAAATAATCATAAATTTAGACTGGTATACAAGTATATTACTGAAATAATGAGAAAAATTTTTTCTTTTCATTTTTGAAGCTTGACAGCCCCATTCAAAACCTTACAATGGAAAAGTTCACCATGTTTTCTATAAAGCTAGATATAAATGGGAACCATCAGTACTGAAAATTCAATAAGCAATTTTCTTAATATTTAAGTATGAAAACATCCTTATAAATTATGTACGGTAAGCAAAGAGTTTCTGAAAAATAACTGACTGCACCATTTTCCCCTGTAGGTCCTAGGTGGATTAAGTTCCCAGCCCACATTCAATATTTAAGGCTCTTGACTGACAGTCTTTCCCATTGAAATGACAAGGCTAAATTCACTGTATCGATATGCCTAAACATATCTGTAGGTGCTAAACCCTCTGTCTAGCTGATACACATTGTACCACAAACACACAGAGATACATAAAAAAAGTCTGTACACAGATGCATGAATTTGCTCCAAAACTGTGTGTACAAAAAACAAAACAAAAAACAAAACACTTACATACTGTATGAATATGGTACAGCTCCAAAAAAGCATCTAAATTTCAAAAGCAATATAGAAAATTAGAAAAAGTGGTAGGAGGTCTTACATTTCAAGAAAAAGTTACAAAAATAGGGCACCTTTATTGCTAAAAAATATATGATGATACACACTACAAGAGAAATGGATATTGAAAATGGGTCCTTTCATCCTACTGATATTGAAATAAAAATTTAAAACCACCTGCACCTCTGACATTAAATCACACCTATAGGCATCTGTACAAGAGCTAGATGGCTAAATTATCAAATTCATTCTATAGACACTGAATATCTCCTTTCACTGCTACTGTTGAACCAGAAGCTGTACCTGAATCTACAAAGAAGCACAGTGACCTACGTGAAAAGGTGGAAATCTCTTAACATTTAACCACAACCAGTCAGTTTGATTCAATATAAAAGACATCACCTCTGCTGACCCTGCACGTTAATCTGAGACATAATGGCTCTCTATTTCTCTGCTGTCACGGGATCTTAAGGTGAATTGTTTTTTGAAATGGTTGAGAAATTTCCAGATACACCCCAGCAACCTCGACACAGAAGGTTAATGTAAATGGAGTTTTCATTTAACAAGCTGTTGGAAGAATAAGATTATAATAATGGTTGTCGTGCCATAATTTTACATGCGTTTAAAAAAAAATAACATTTTTTTTTTAAAACAGATTTTGATCTAATATATTGACATGAAAAGATCTTTAAATTATACTTTAATGATAGTTCAGTGTAAGATCCATCAGTTGAGCCACAGGGAAATATAGAATTTTCAAGCCCATTTATATTTAAGGAGTGTATCTAATAAATAATAGAAATGATAGAAATGATAAACAAACATCTCAAACACAGTGTCATATAAATGTTCCTAAAAATGCTGGGCTCCATTCTTTACAGAAATGTACTACGATAACCATAATTTAATAATCTATTACAGTTATTACAGATAAATATAGAATTGGAGGGGGGGGGGGGGTAAATTTACATTTGCAAAAGAGCAAAAGAATAAAAAAAATAGCACATTTTGTAATGTCAAGAGATTTTGACAAATGTGTAAAAATCTAAAAACAGATTTTTAAAGGGAAAAAAGTCATTTAAATTACTTTAATCTTTAAGGAAACATATTTAAAGAAACATTTGCAGTTTAAAGTGACAAAAACTCATCAACAATACTATTCAGACCTTTTGTAAAAGGCAATAAAATCCAGTAAGAAAAAAAGTCATTATCTTTGGACATAATTGTAAATTAACTTTCAAGGTTTGTGATTAAATTTTTATGCTTTGGTCTACAATTACTACTTTTGGCATTTCATGATGAAAAAATCAATATAACCCAAAGGCCACAGTGTCTGCTCCACCCTCAGGTTATCAAAGGTTTAATGGAATAAAGGCAGGCACGTCTCTAGATAATCTGAATAAAATAAACACACGAAGCAACACTGTGTTTGTTGGCTAACGTCGATGCAAGTATCGCTGTGTGTCAAACCCACATTATTCCAGTGTTCCAGTTCTGTCTGTTCCAGCACTCACTCATTCTGAAGCAACCATTAGGGAAACTGCAGATACGTCTGCTTCTTGGAGAACAGCAGCGGAGAAGCACTATAACAAGCCTCAGATGAGCTCATTAGGACTCTGTGACCAGACTGTATCCTAACAACCATGTCTTGAGCAGCCCCTGCCTGTTTCCTATATTGGAGGGTGCCTTCTAGCCTCAAGGGTCAAGCAAGACCTCTCCTGTTACAGGAGTATGGGAAACAGCATGAAACAAATGATGATTTGGGGCTGAAACACCCCTGATGACTTCCTGACCAGTGTTTAAGGGAGTTTTTTTTTTTTTTTTCATGGTAAAGCAACTTGATCTATTTATAAAAATAATTGTTGTACAGCATTTTAAATTAGGTAGCGTTTATTCATCCGGGGCAGGCAGTGTGTAAAGTTCATCCATATAAGAAACATGAGGATGTGATGACGAGTGTGTCCTAAGTTAATTTGCTATATGCCATTAACATATACTGTAAGAAATGTAACACATAAATCAAGTATTTAGTGGACAGATGTGTATATAGCATTTTCTTCTGTGTGTCAAGTTTGTTGGTTAAAGTAATATTCAAATCTGATCAGTGCACTGATTTTTCTTTTTTTTTCTTTTCATTTTTTTTTTCTTTCAAGGCATAGTTCGCCAATTAAAGGAAATTTCAGTCATCATTTACATACCCTCATGTCATTCCAAAGATATTTGTTTTGCGAAAACCAGTGATGTTTGTTCTTGCATGTTACATATGTTTGTGCTTCAGTTTACCATATTTGATGTGCTCTATGTATGTATGTTGATCAGAGATTATGTGAATAAAAGTCTAATTTAAATCTTTTAAATTATATAAAGTTATCATGTTTCCTCATGATAACAACTAGATAAAACCACTCAACGGATTACTTTTATGATACTTTTATGAAAGTTAGAAAATTTCGATTACGTATAGGGGGTCATCTGATGCTGCTAAAAAGAACAATATTTGGTGTAATAAAATCTGTTTATGTGGTTTTATTAACACATTTTATTAGGTATTTTCCACATACATGTTCGTTTTTATTTCCCTGCCTTCTGAAACGCGTAAATTTTTAAAAGGCTCATCGGTCTGAAAAGCGAGGTGTGCTCTGATTGGCCAGCTATCCAGTGTGTTGTGATTGGCTGAATACTTCAAGCGTGTAACAGAAATGTTACACCCCTTAACATATTGTGATGTCCTGTCTGGACAAAGCAACGAAACATAAACATAAAACCCATTATAATCATGATTTAAACATGATTTCTAGTCGTGTCCTGTTTTGGAAGGCAAAACAAAGTAGTTTCACTTTCTCAACGAAACAGCGTCACACTGCGGCCTTGAGTGAGCAAAGGCTGGAGGCCTAAAGTGAACCAGCTTGAGTGTGCAGAGGTGGACTTGAGAACGGCGTGGTCGGCAGGCTCTACAAAGGAGCGTCCGTTGGGCTTGCGGCAACCACATGTGACGACCCCGGGCTGGACTCTGCTTCGTTCACAGTGAAACCTGATCTGGCAATCCACAGTGCAAAGTTTATGTTTTTCCTCAGCGACCAGCATGGATCAGCTCCAGGCATGATGAAGCGGATATCGTCCTCTTTTGTAAGGCCAAACAAAGTAGTTTTGCTTTCACAGTGAAACACACAGCGTCTATACAACACGGCGTGAACATCTGGGCGGTGTTATGCAAATCTTCCCACATAGTGACGTAGATATGTGTGGAGCGTGTTAGAACGAGTTGTTTGGGGGGTGTGGATGAGTCTTAACTTTTATAAAGAATATCTCTTTGGATTTTAGACGTTAGTCTTTGCAACTTCACAGATCTTCTTTATGCACCAAGAGCTTGTAACACTCCAAAGAAAAAGGAAAATTTTAATTGCATCATATGACCCCTTTTATTTATATTAGCAAGATAAATGAAGTCTTGTGAGTTTGGAATGACACTAGAGTGAATAAATTATGATAGAATTTAAATTTTTTAATGAACTAACCCAATAAGGAATAGTCAACCAAATATTTTTCTCCACCATTTTTTTCTCTATTCACAAATAGAACAGAGCAGTTGCAATGTTACAATGTCAGTAATATGAAAATCCCAGTATATAAATTCATGTTTAAATACTGCAAGACATAAATACTGCGATTTTTTTAATTTAAGATAATTTCTTAAAATGTGCTATGTTTACCTTACACCAAAAAGTTACTATGGTAAAATAATAATACATTAAAACAAGATATTTTTTTTAAACAGTGTAAAAGGTTTTTTAAAGACATTTATGTAGTTTTTTCTCATAGTGACTATACCTGTCAAGCTCCAAAAAGGACACAAAAGCACCACTGAAGTAGTCAGTATGATTAGTAGACTTCGTTTCAAGTCATCTGAGGATTTTTGTGAGAAAAACATGACATTTCAGTAGTTGTTCACTGAAAATCTGCACTGATGTCAAATGTCAATTAAGTAAATAACATTTAAAACCATATTACTGCATTTTTTCTTATGACATATATTTGTCGTTATCATTATGCTATTATTATTTTTTATTATAATTATTATTATAGTTTAAATTAAAATAATAATTACACTTTATTTGGCATTCAAAATTTGCAACTTAAGAAATGTGCATCTTAGTTTAGGGTTTAACATGGTTGTAAAATGTCTGAATGACTCTCCAGCTGGGCCTGCACTTGCTGAAGCATGCACATTTTTGAGACAGCATTTATTTAAGTTTGCCCATGGTTATGATCCATAGCATTAGTCATGGTCTAAAGCCCCTTATGTCTCTGCCCTGTCCTCTAAATTAAACAGAATCACGTAGTGGACAGGAAGGTAAACAGAAAACAAGAAATGTCTTGAAAGATTCAAAAATGACTGTTAAAATTGGTCTTCCTATGAGTTAGATGTCATGTCCGATATACAGAGGTATAAGGGTATAAAGTCTTACATAACACTGTGACCCTAGAAATGCTTTCACTGTAGTGTAATCTGTAAATAGCAATAGATCGCAAACTGTACAGTTATAACTAAATCACTGTGGTGACATTTAAGAGACACCAATTTTCTGAGACGACTTGTTTTCAGCAATACTAATGTTTTTTTTTTTCACCATCTCCTATCAAATATATTTAGACCATAATGTGCTGTATTCAGATCTGCTGATTTTTCACAATAGGCTGAGTTCACTACTTCCAAAGAAAGGACATAAAATGAGAGACTTATTATAATTTTTTTGCTTCTCATAAAACCTGAGAAATCCATGGGTATATTTTCAGTCTGTGCACTAAAAACATACTGTACTGTACTAAATTTTGCTGTCAGAGCCTATAGCATCTGGAATAGAGATACACAACATGGCCGACAGCCCCTGCTATCTGTTGTCATATTTTTAATTATAGCTGAACCTTGCATCAATACCATAAACATTTTTGATCAATAAGTAACTGTCACATTAATACAGCTCATAATCTGTTCTAGTTGATCTCAAAGGTTTAAAATGTTCTTCTTGACAGCTGTTGTGTAACACTGCCCCCTGTTCTACAAGCCCCTAAAAACAGGCTCTGATAAATAACAAAAGGGCAGTCTGTAGTGTGTGCCTTTTCCTCCATGGAAATGTTGCATGTGCAGTGTGCTTTATGCTTATACTGGTATTCTTCAATGCATGGTTGTTCTAACTGAGAGATCAATTTTGAAGCAGAGGCAGACCGTCCCATTAATCATATTTTCTTCCTCATGTCAAACCGAGTCAGTTTCACATATTCCACTCTTGCAGAGATTAATAATACAAAAAAATCTGCAGGTACTACAGAATACTATTATGTTCTGTAAACAGACCAGCACTCCATTAACTTATGGACACCGTCTCTCCTACTTGACTGGATGTAAATTATTTAGCACAGATTAATCTTGGCAGTAAATAGATTCACTTTGCCAACTGTCTAAGATTAGGGAACTTGGTAGATTAGTAAAAGAAGGATAGCAAGCGTTTTTTAATTTACTCTAGTAAAGGGTCCAAAATGTGAAAAAGCACAAACTAAAATGGTGCCAGAATATGTTTGTGGCTGATCTAGAATGATAATTAAGAAGTGATTATGTAAATGAATGAATCAAGAAAAAGCAGGCTGTAGAAAGGGTTAAGCACCCCCCCCCCAACCCCACACCCCAAAACCTCTTGGAATAATGCCTCGGGTTCACATAAGATGCTCTTCACTTCTCTGTTTATTAAACAATGTTTAATCAATGCTGTACTCACACATCTATTTACTCAATAATACCTCAACCCACTATGTCCAAATACAAAATACTGTTAAATATATAAATATTTAATATTTGTAATCTTCAGCACTACTTCATTACAAGTGCATTAAGCACACAATTTAATATTATTACAATTTAGCAGACTTTAAGTATACCAGATTAGTATACTAAAAGTACAATAGCAGAGTATTTTTAACTAAGCACATAAATATATGAATGTTTTTGTAATATACAGTACTTAGCCTGAAATAAATGGATTACAAATACATTTTAGTATACTTATTTTTACTAAGGACATACCATCAGAATGTAAGTTAAGCTAGCTACACCTCACTTACAGTGAGTTCTGGATATTTAATTGTATCCGTCATCATCAAGATCTGTCACAAAATAAGATAAATAATACATCTTCAACAGTAAAAAAAAAATGTTTTCTTCTCATAGTTGACCTACCTGGCTTACATGTAGTGTCAGCCATTTTGACTCAAGTGCTATCCACAAGCTTTACCTACAGTACATTTCTCAGTGTCAAAGGGGCTTAAGTGCAGTTACGCCCTTTTGGCACCAACTGGTTTAGTATGTGCAGTGTTAAGTCTTTTGGTTTCTAATGAATATCTCCAAAATTATTTAGAATTTACTTTGTGCCCTTTTGGCAGTAAAAAGAGCTCACCAAGAGCTTTCATTTATATATATATATATATATATATATATATATATATATATATATATATATATATATATATATATATATATATATATATATATATATATATATATATATACACACATACATTCATACATACATATCTCCATTTCACCCAAAATGTTTTGATACATATTAATATTTAATCTTGTTATTGTCCTGTGAATTAAATTACATTTTACGAGGTTCTTATTTCTATTTATTACGTTATTTTAATGATGTTATGGTATAATAGCCTACTGTTGTGTTTAGCAATATATTTTAAGATACAAAGAGATTTTAATAGTTTGAGAAGGCTGGAATATAAACATTATATGTTATATGTGTTTGTGAACTTTAAAATATACGGGCAGCAAAAGCCAAATGATAATATGTGAATTTCTGGCAACCACATCTGGTCTTCCCTGTAAATTTGACATAAGTGCATTCGGGCAGTCTAGCCTACTTCAGTTGCTTAATTAATCATAAAACGCATGTTTATGCATGACAACCAAAAAGTTACGCTATACTAACTAATAATAATAATAATAATAATAATAATAATAATAATAATTATTATTATTATTATTTTTATTTTTATTTTTTCTTTACAAACAGAAGCAATAGCAAAACCTGTCTAAAATCCTTATTAATTTAACTGATAATTTCAAACAAGTAGACTTGTTTTTAGAGGAGAAAAAAAGATCAAATTTAATAGTTTTGTAACATGCACCTCACCTTCAAGCCATAGGATTTTACGAATGAGCACAGTTCTTCTGTCCGTTTATATCCACAACTTCTTGATGTTTAGCATCTTTTCCGCGAACATGCTGAAACTGTCCATACTCGTTTATGCCAAAGCGTTCTGCGTTCTCGAACTATGCAGGATGCTAAAGAATTTCACTTGACTGAATCAAAAGTCAAAGTTTATTTTATTTATTCTAATCGATTCTTGTCTTGCATCTGACTTTAAGAGCCAGTTTTAAATAGTTACATCAAGTGCGTGCTGTCAGCAGCAGAGTGCGAATGCCGGGCGCAGCTCCGCTCTCACATCCAGCAGTATGAGCGCGTGGCAGGTAGGAGGCGGAGTTGACTGATCTCAACACGAGCGCGTGTTCAAATGCCCAGAGGATCCAATGACAGACGAACACAAAGAACAATACAAACCCAATTCTGGGAAAAATATAAAAATAAAATAAGAATAAAAAACTGTCAAATGGAACAGTGGGAATGCATGAATGCCACTTGGGAAAATCAAACCGAGTGACTGCTTTTGTAATAGTAGTAGTACAGAAACAATTCTACATTCTCAGAAATAAAGGTACAAAAAGCTGTTCCCGGAGCTAAATTATAAAATTTAGGTACTAACAGGCAACTGCAATTAATTAAGTATAGGTAATTAAGTATATAATACTCATCAATTACAATATCAAAAGTCTATCTCTTATGAGAGATATTCTGTTAATTATGTTCATCTGTTATTTTTGGCAGTCAACTTATTGTCGGCTCATCAGTCATGAAAACCTTTTTTTTGAGTGAGCCGAATTGCTCACTTAAAAAAATAAAATAAACTAATAATAAATATATAGTTTCATTTTAAAGTGAAAAGTGGTGATATATTTGGAATATGAGTGGGCATATATGTTGTTGACTTAATTTTTAATTAGTCTTCTCATTATTACCATCATTTATTTTGTGGGTGTTTACACAACACAAAAAACAACAGACTAATATGTGCTTTTACATGCTCATGCACTACAAATCATCGTGTACTGTTCCCCAGCCAGCTGCTTGACTTATGATGTTTATCTTTGCACATGTACAGTACTATGGGAAGCATTCATATTGTCTATATATTTTTCTTTTTCAGTCTATGTATAGGTAAACATTTATATATATAGCATATTTAAAGTCAAAATCTGTCAGTAGGTTAGTTGTTTGTAGTATTACGTGAAGCATGCATATAGTTTGTATTTGTTAGCTTATGTAGAGGTAAACATTTACTGTATATATATAGTATTTTTAGTCAAAATTTTTCAGTAGGTTAGTTGTGTATAGGTTTGTTTTACTTCATTTTTGTATGTCTGTATTTATGTAGCACCGTGGTCCCGTGAGGCACGACATTTCGTTCCACTGTATGTCCACACATGTAGCAGAATGACAATAAAGCTCAACTTGACTTGAAGACCGTTTTCAACTAAAAACAGAAACAATTGTGTGCATGTTGGCCATTCATTTACACGACAAAGGCATTTTGGGGGCCTGAAAATGCAAACTTTATAGGTTTCTAAGTGCAAGTGTTTGAAAACGATACCATTATTATAAAGTATAAAGTACGAAAACAAGAATTTGTGAAAATTATTATTATTATTATTATTTTTTTAACAAAGTAACATCCCCAACTACTGGTCTGAAATTCATAATACATTTTCATTCTTTTTGTGGATCCATGTGAACAGGGATTGTTTTGACAATGTTGCCGCCTATGCAAACATTTTCAAATATGCAAAGGAAAAATGCTTCCATTTTTAGTCCTATTATTGTCACATAAACGTACCCTTAGACTGATTCATGAAGGTAAAATGTATCACCTGAACCAATCAAAACCAATCATAGCACAATGGAGGCAGTGATTTTTTCTCACGTGACTTTGCCCATTCATATTCCCAATTAACCTGATTACTGTATATTAAATCTGACAAAAAAAAACAAAACAAACAAAAAAAAAATGTTACGGGTTAGATCAAACATAAAAGATCATTAAGGACCTAACAGCTTTGCTGTTATGTTACCATGTGTGTGTGTGGGGGGGTGGGGGGGGGGGTTGATAACATTACACACAGCCCTGCGTCTCCTTTGACAAAAATGTGTTAGTGTTTATACCACATCTAGAGAGCACACTTTGCATTCATGAATTGTGTTATTGTGTAGGATGATTGCTGAATTCATTTTGATTGTATTCATCACAGCATGTCCGGAATGTAATCAGGGCTCATGCAGTGCTCCCATCCATCATGCAAAATTCATAGTATGCGGGTATTGTGTATCCAAGCCATGTAGCTTCCCCTGAAACACTGTATACTGTAGATCACTGAAATTGTTGCTCTTTGTTCTTGCTATTTCTGATAACCTTTTATCTGAAAAATTATCATTCTTTTTACTGTAAATAAGCTGATAAATTATCTTGGATCCTCACATTTTTTTCATTTATAAGTACAAACGTACAAAGGCAATTTGGTTTATTCATTCAGCCAGCTGAGAATAGACCACTATAATGAGATTCACAGCATGACACCCATGATATTCACATTACAAAACTCAGGCATCAGGGTCAAACCTTTTTAACAGTTTACCACAGCTGGAAGACTGGCTTTAGTGGATATCCTTTCACCATTTCCTCTTTGTCTAGCTCTTGAAAATCCCCAGAGAGCAATTTTGTATGTAGAAAAATAGCTTCTAAATTAACCTTGCATAGTAACAAATTAAAAGATGAATGAGCCTCCTATCAGATGCTAAAACTGTTCAAGGTTGTCCGGCACTGGGTGAGGAAAACAAGTTCATGGTAATTTTGGATGAGTCAATATCATTTAATGTGTCACTCTAATTTAGAGACCCTTAATGCTACTCATGGGACACCATGTTCTGCATCTTCACATCTGGATATGTCCTTGCTTAGCACTGTCCTAAGGAGATTGAAACAAATGAGAATGATAGAGATAAATTAATTTGTTATACTTGATTACACAACTCACTTTTCAAAATAAGTCAGTTGCCAAATTTTGGCAAAAATAAATAAATAAATAAAGGTCTAGGTTCTATAGCCACTAACCATATTAACACATCTCTTTTTTAAACTGCAAACAAAATGCTTGAATATCTTGTAAAAGTTGTGAAGTTGTGAAATTTAAAAAAATATATATTATTATTATTATAATTATTATTATTTATCCAGCGTTTAGCACTCACTGATGCAATCCTGGAACTTACTTTTGCTTCAGGGTGGACTTTTAAAGATCGCCACACAACAGACTCCCTGAAAACCTGTAAAAAAAACCCCCAGCCAATTAGATTTGTTTCCATATTAGTTTTCCATATGCATTAGATGCTCAGTAAATGGAGCGTGGTCAGCCCGTTAGTGTGACGTCTGAGGCTAGGGATCAGCAGGCTAGGACCTCCAGGACCACCAGAGCAGGTTCCTCAAAACTTTTCCAAATTTAATGGTAAAAGACAAGGATCGCTTTTGTTGCAGCTGTAGAACTTAAAAAAATATTGTATGCCTACATTTACTTTTAAAAAATGTTAAATTGATGAAGACTAATTTATAATTATAAAACACTCAGCTTTTTTTAATGACCAGGCAGGAATAATGGTCTATTCACAATAAACAAAGAGAAAGACAATTAAAAATGTACCAGCCAGAAGATAAAGCATGTGAACTATGCACTTTAATTGTTAAAGTCGGTGCTAATGTGAATGTACAAGTAGATAATGTGCCAATAGATAATGGCAGTTTAATCTTCTAGGAGGAGAGGAATATTAAGAGTTACTGCACGTAGCTAAACATTTACTTCCATTTTATGAAATAGAGCAGCTTGGACATTCTTCTAAATAGTCATAATGCAAATGCAAAAAAATAATAATAATAACCTTGTTTACAAGATTAAGATCAACTCTCCCAATGAGATCAACATATGAATCAGAACATAAGCACTTGAAGTAATCTGCATGTTTTTTTTATTTCTTCCTTCATTCCTTCCTTCCTTCATTTTCTTTCTTTCTTTCTTTCTTTCTTTCTTTCTTTCTTTCTTTCTTTCTTTCTTTCTTTCTTTCTTTCTTTCTTTCTTTCTTTCTGTAATGCTTACATTTCCAACCTTCAGCTATTCTTTGTTGAAAGCATACTTTTAAAAAAAGTGTTTCTTACAGAACGCAAATACTTGAACTAGTTGAACCTAAGGGTCAATTTTTGAACCGCTGATGTAGGACCTAAATTCATCTTTATATGTGTTTTCATAAGTAGCCAACTTCTATTGTATTTGAAATATGGCAACAGAGTGCACTTTTTACAAGTATGCGAAAAGTGTTTTAAGAAACATACTCATGAAAGTGTGCTCTTTAAGTAAACTCTTTCATTCATATTATATTGTCTGAAAGTACAGTTTTTTTTAATGTAGTTTCAGTATTTGAAATAAACAACAAGTGCACATTCATTACAATTAAGTACACTTCTTTTTCAAAAGGGTATGACCTAGAATGTTTTTATCATTCCCCACATCATTTTGTCCACCTGATTGTGACATGTCAATTGTACTTCGCCCTTGACCTCAGCCAATGCAAAACGTGTTGAAAGATGCAGCATTTAGGTCAAACACGTGAAAAATAGAAATATATAGAGAAAGCCAAGATGTCTTTACTGATTCAGTTAAACTTAATAGGACACTTAAGGTGATATCAGATATTTATGCAGTAAAGAGAATGTGTGCAGTTACTGAAAATATTAAATCAGATTTTTATGTCTAGCTTTAAGCACTCTGCTGAGCAAACTACTGTAGAATACTAAACATGATGTGGTAGACAGGGAACAACTAATAGCTAATTCAGTTTTAATGGTTTTTAACTTAAACAAGTTAAATTCCTGCACAATTGTTGTTTATTAAATGTTTTATCATAATGGAGTTTTAATCTATTTTCTATCATGGTTGTGCATTAGATAAGAAAGGACAAAATAAACAGCACAAATGCAAATAATTATGAGATTTCAAAACATCAGGTGCCATGTGAACCACATAAACAGAACTATGTTTGGTTATATTTTGTGGAAACATACATTACAGACCAAAAGTTTGGACACACCTTCTTATTCAAAGAGTTTTTATTTTCATGACTATGAAAATTGTGGATTCACACTGAAGGCATCAAAACTATGAATTAACACATGTGGAATTATATATGGAATTATATACATAACAAAAAAGTGTGAAACAACTGAAAATATGTCATATCCTAGGTTCTTCAAAGTAGCCACCTTTTGCTTTAATTACTGCTTTGCACACTCTTGGCATTCTCCTGATGAGCTTCAAGAGGTAGTCACCTGAAATGGTCTTCCAACAGTCTTGAAGGAGTTCCCCGAGAGATGCTTAGCACTCGTTGGACCTTTTGCCTTCTGTCTGTGGTCCAGCTCACCCCTAAACCATCTCGATTGGGTTCAGGTCCGGTGACTGTGGAGGCCAGGTCATCTGGCACAGCACCCCATCACTCTCCTTCTTGGTCAAATAGCCCTTGATTCCTTCAGTGTGACTCTACAATTTTCATAGTCATGGAAATAAAGAAAACTCTTTGAATGAGAAGGTGTGTCCAAACTTTTGGTCTGTACCGAAGTTCAAACAATAGTTCACCCAACAATAAAAAAAATTAAAAAAGCTGAAAATATACTCACCCTCAGGCCAAACAAGATTTTTTTTTTTTCTTTTTTTTTATCATTGAAACAAATATGGAAATATTTTGCATTACCTCACTTGCTCACCAATGGAACCTCTATAGTGATTGGGTGCCGTCAAATGAGAAACAACTATAATCCACAAGTAATCCACATAACTCCATTCTATCCATTAACATCTTGTGAAGTGAAAAGCTGTGTGTCTGCAAGAAACAAATATAAATTTCTTCTAGCTAAAGTAAAATAATATTGCTTTATCCAGTGAAAAAGTTGTTTCCTCTGAATCAGAAGAGAAACATGCACGAATCAAGCATCATTTACAGTAGAAGTGAAACAGTCCAAAACAATTCCATGCGGTGGATTTTGATGTAAGAGGACAACAGACATGGATTTATTTATTTATTTATTTTCAATGGAGGAATTTTTATTATGGATTATGGACTTATATTTTGGCCAGAAGTGACGATTTTGTTTCGTAGAAGCTTTTCACAACAAAAGATTTACATTTACATTTAATAATTTTACATTTAATCATTTAGCATACACTTTTATCCAAAGCGACTGACAAATGAGAACAACAGAAGCAATCAGACCAACAAGAGAACAACAATAGTATAGTATACAAGTGCAGTGACAAGTCTCAGTTAGTCTAGCACAGAACATAGGTGAAATGAAAAGCTAAGTGCTAGTATTAGTTGGTTAAGTGCTGGTGAAAAAGATGAGTCTTTAGATCTTTTTAGAAAATAAGTAAAGACTCAGTTGTTCGAAGTGAGCTTGGGAGGTCATTCTACCAGCTGGCCACAGTCCAGAAAAATGTCTGAGAGTGATTTTTAACCTCTTTGGGATGGCAACAAGGCGTTGTTCACTTGCAGAACGCAAACTTCTGGGGGGCACATAAGATTGAACTAGTGAGTTTAGGTATGTTGGTGCCATGCCAGTGGTTGTCTTGTAGGCAAGCATCAGAACCTTGAATTTGATGCGAGCGGCTACTGGTAGTCAGTGTAACCTGAGGAGGAGAGGAGTAATGTGAGCATTTTTTTGGCTCATTGAAGACAACCCTCGCTGCTGCATTCTGGATCATTTATGGACTGACATGTGGATTAACTGTGGATTATTGTGATGTTTTTATCAGCTGTTTTGACTCTCATTCTGACAACACCTACTCACTACAGAGGATTGTGCAAGTGATGTAATGCAAAGTTTCTCAAAATTGGTTCTGATTAAGAAACAATTTAATCTACATCTTGGATGTCCTAAGAGTTAGTACATTTTTAAGGGAAATGTTCCTTTAACATGGTATTCCAGTGAAGCACCCTTTGAATTTCCTGTCACTGCCTTCAAAACCTTCTGCATTTCTAGTGGCTTAAAAAAACAAAAACAAACGAACAAGCCAAAAAAAAAAAAAAAAAAGAGAAATGCAATATAAAATTCAATACATTTGGGTCGCATTGTACAATCCTTAATCTTTGAGAGTTCATTCTGGAGTTACCATACTGAAGCTATTCCCATGATAAAACGTCTGTCTACATGATGTATTACATTCTATTTATCTGGATTCTTTCTTTTTCCAATTTCAAAGCAGTCAAAACAGTAACTCATAGTTATTCTTTGCGGAACTACTGAAAATGACTTTTATTGAATTCTGGAAGACCTCAGAAAAAGATAACCATGAATCGTGTCACTGGAAATGAAGACCTTCAAGCAGTAAAGCATGTTCATTTTCAGTATTATGTAGATACATTTTGACTCTTAACAGCAATACACTATGCCTTTATTCACATTATTATTTTTTTCTACAGCAATTAAACAGATTCTGTAGGCGTTACAGAAATTGATCAAAACTGGTGACACTACTCAATTAAATATTACATTAGAAATCAATAGCAAAGTCACAAAGTGTTTGAGGGACAAAACTTTTGATTATTGGACTGTGAAGAAACAAACAAAAAACAACGGAAAAAAAAAAAACTCAAGGTCAGATTGATTGCTTGAATGGGTGAGAAATTTTAAAGGCACGCACCAAAAAATATTGTACTAAGAGTAAACTTATGAATCTCTCAGCAAATGGTTTCCTGAGTGGATCTTTTCTCATCTGTTGGCACATAAAAAAAAATCTGTTAGAGCTAATGTAACAGATGGGTGTAACAGGCTGACATGTAACTTCAAAGAAATGACAGCTTAGCGTAAGGGAAAACTGTAATAATCAAGACTTCATTGCATTCTGACCATGAGGGACAAAATAACAGGTGTCACAGTATCAATCAAATTACAGTTTTGTCAGTTTAATTTATCTCAGTAACAACTGTGAAGGGACAATTACAAAAAAGCATGTTTAAGGATTTTACTTTTTGCCACTGACCATCTTTCTATTCTCTATATATAGTATATATACAAAGAAAGATGGTCAGTGAAACACACACACACACACACACACACACATTCCAAAAATGGCTTGTGCTCTTACTGAGTGTATTTAAATATTAAGATTAAATGTACAGTTAATGGTAACCACAATGATAAATGTTTATATTAGCTGACTCTCAGGTATTATGGATAGGATATATGCTAGTAGGGACCTTCACATAACACATTATTTTCATAACAATAATATGTCCTAGAAAAACAACAAGATAATTACAGTAATTATAATAAAAACAGGCAGCAGAACAAGAACAGGAACAAAGAACTAATCAGAGATGTGGTGACAGCAGACCATCATACATTAAAGGGATGAGTGTAATACTAAGTGTGTCATTTAAAAATAATGCTAATTACAAAGTGTACAGTTACTAATACTGAAATGTGCTGCATTAAATTGAAGTGGGAAGACCTTGTTGCTTTCATGTCAAAATTGGCAAGTGTTTGTTTTTTGCTATTTTGCTTGTATATTTTAGTATGGCTTTTATAAAGCATGTCACGAACAAAAGCGTCTAAGGTTACGTATGTAACCCTGGTTCCTCAAGGGAATAAGACGCTGCGTCAGAGAACGCTTTGGGGAACGCCTCGGCATGATGGCTCTGAATTGCGTGTGTAATCAGTCCAATGGATGGGCTAGACGTCATAGGCGGGTGACGTCAGAGACCAGGAAGCATAAAAGCACTACTATCTACTATCCACCGAATGAGGGTTTGTTTAGTAGCAGGAAGACCTCTCTTAGGGGGACCATAACAAACAAATAACTGGTCCGCCCTTCTCCACAGGGCAGCTCTGTAGACGTATGTGTCCAATGCTCATACTAGACACATACAATTAAACTTCTTATGGTCTGGCTCTCTGAAGGGAGGAGGACTGAAGGCCTGGAGTGTGACAGGACATGGTGTAGAAGAGGGAACCTTAGGGAAATACCCCGCACAAGGATAAAGGAAAGCTTTTGTCAAACCAGGCGCAAAGTCTATATAGGACGGGGCCACAGAGAGTTCCTGTAGGTCCGCAACTCTCTTGAGAGTAGATATCGCCAACAGGAATAGATAGAAGGTGATCGGAGATCTCCTCAATAGGCCCGAAGGGCGGCCTACAGAGAACTTCTAACACCACAGCCAGGTCTCACGTGGGGATACGAGACAACCTGGAGGCCTCAGTGCACCATGGAGGAAACGTGTAATAAGGGGGTGGCCACAATGGCCGCCACGTAGACCTTCAGGGTGGAGAAACAGGCCTGCATGAACTCCAGCACTGTACCAAACAGGCAGTTAACTGGTTTGAGCTCTCACAGTCTCACGGTCTCTGCAGCAAGAAGTGAAAAGTTTCCACCTCAAGGCGTACAGAGAGCCTTCAGTCACAAACAGGTCCACCTGAGACTGGCCGATAGCTCTTCAAATCTGCTTCACCACCTCGGTGTGATGCCGCCATTCCCTGGGTCTCTGCCCCTGCTTCGACAGGATGTCTGCTCCCATATTCATATGGCGGGAATGTGAACTGATTTGAGTGACAGGAATGCATCCTGGGCCCACACAAGGATCTGGTTCGCTAGTTTGTATAAACGGCGTGAGCGCAGACTTCCTTTGTGGTTGATATAAGAGACCACCACTGTGTTGTCGGTGCACACCAACTTATGGTGACCTCTTAGGTCTGGGAGAAAATAACAAAGTGCACAAAGCACAGACAGCATCTCCAGGCAGTTGATGTGCCAAGTCAGATGGCGACCACGCCACAGACCGTGGGCAGGGTGGCCCCTCATGACTGCACCCCAGCCGGTGAGGGATGCGTCCGTCACTACCATCACGACAAGGACGACAAGGAGCTCCCAGCACCTGAGACAAGAACCAAGTCTTCCTCCACATGTCCAAGGCACGTAGGCAGCGCCGCGTGACCTAGGGCTGTAGTACTCGAGTCCGGTCTTGGACTCGAGTCCGGACTCGAGACATTTTTCTGTCGTTTTTCCAAAGCACTCTGTAGCCTGCACTCTACGCTCGCGCTCCAGTGGCGTCTGCTGTTGCTGGGCAACCATGACCCACTCTCCTGAAGACGCAGAAGTTTCAGCAAAGAATAAATGGATTTCCAGCATTAAACATCCCTTGTAGTAGCTCTGCTTATAGATTCATTTTAAAAATGTCTATCCTTGTACAGCTATGATCATCTGTTTTCTCCATTTTATCTTTCAGTATTGTTCCTAGAAAGGATGTGCATGACCAGTGGTGCACTTACTGCGACCTGAAAAGTTTGGATGTTTCTAATTAAATTTTCTAACGTTACCTGATAGATTGTGTTTTATTTACGTCTACACCTAGATACCCTTAACGTACCCTTTACAATAATGAAATGCTAATTATTGTTGTACAGTATAGGGGTTGCAAGACTACTGATTTCTACTAGTCGATTTTTTTAATAAAAAAAATGCTTGAGTTACTCGGCTACACGTGGTTCATGCTATTGTAAATGAAAACACATAAAATGTATTTTATTTTTTTATCAATAAACGCGTATTATAGCCTTATGCAACAATTACATATGCACATTTTTTAAACTTTAAAATTATGACATTACATATTTAAATTTTCATGTAACAGCCAGTTATCTGTTATTTGTATCTGTAACAGTCACAACTTTATTCCTATCTGCATTCGGATACAACATCGTTACTTGATAATACTGTTAAGACTTTTTATATATTTTTTCGTAGTTATCAATGAACAAGTATGTCGTATTAAACTAAAATAATTATTAATTTCTAAAATAATATTTATCATGCAAGCAGAGAGATGTCATGACAAACGTTTAGTGATCATTTGAACACGACTGAATCCATTTAATGCGCACATTTTCATTACGCAGAACACTTTGAGCGAGTCTTCATGTTAATGAACTTCACTAAACAAATGTGCGTGTGCCGCGCAAACCAGCAAAACATAAAGATGCAAACATGTAGGACAAGTAGACAATGTATACGTATCTAAGCTGATTATTAGCCTACTCTTGAGAGAGAACTGGTTTGGTTTTTGAGAGACTGAGACGCGCAACACTGCTGTTTGATTGGTGAGCGCGCTGTGCTTATTCCATTCATTCGTATCATATCGTAGCCTAAGCTTTAAATATTTGCCTTTTTCAATATATACAAATACTATAACGTGTATGATGTAATATTATAGGTAAAATTACTCTTGCAATGCTCTGATTTCTGAGAGATGCACAGAGAGGAAACAACAATGCGGTGTTTGATTTGCGCTCTTTTCATTCATAAAGTTTACATTCATTCACTTCTGGCACTAATCTTCCAGGTGTGTTAAGGCCAGCTGGAGCTCAGGACATTGGCCCTCCAGGATGTAGTTTGGAGATCCCTGTCCTACAGAGTTGTTACTTTGCACATGCTTTTTGATCATTACAAATAATAATGTACAATTATTTTCTTAGAATAGGAGATATGCTGTCTCTCGCAACACAAACATTATCAGTAGTTAAGTATGTGGTCTTGAAGAGGACCCTTTTTTCTCTTATTTGGACTCGGTCTTGACTTGGACTCGAAACTTTTGGACTTGGACTTGACTTGGACTCGAACCTCTTTGGACTCGGTCTTGACTCGGTCTCGACTAGTCCTGGACTTGGACTTGACTTGGACTCGACAAAGCTGGACTTGACTACAGCTCTAGCGTGACCTTGATCATGCGAAGTGGGTTTCCCCTCGGGGAGAACCCCTTGGTCTTGAGCCACCACAGTAGGGGTCTCATGTACAGCAGGCCAATAGGTATCATGCTGGACGCAGCTGCCATTAGACCCAGTAGTTTTTGAAACTGCCTCACAGTCAGTGATTGGCATTCTCTCACTCTCATGACTGCGGCAAGGATCGACTCGATCCAAGCAGGTGACATGTGTGCCTGCATCGTGGTCGAATCCCGCAACACGCCCAGATAAGTGGTTTTCTGTACTAGAGAAAGCACACTTTTCTAGCCGTTTAGTCTTTACCCCAGCTCTTTCATATGGGTGAGAACGAAATCTCGATGCCGAACACCATCTGCTCTGATTGAGCTAAAATCAACCAATCGTCGATATAGTTCAGTATGCGGATGCCCTGGAGTCGTAGCGGATTGGGTGAGAGTGCAAGGCCAAAGGGAAGTACTCGATATTGGTATGCTTCACCCCCGTAAGCTAACCTCAGAAACTTCCTGTGTACGGGAATGATGGAGATATGGAAATATGCATCTTTCAGATCTATCGTGACAAACCAGTCCTCAGACCTGATCTGAGACATGACCTGTTTGAGTGTGAGCATCCTGAACTTCGGTCGCTTCACTGGGCGGTTCACTAGATGCAGATCTAAAATGGGACACAACCCCCCCATAGTTTCCACGCTGCTAAATTATCTTCTAAGTGATCTATCTCCGGCAGGGTTGGCAGAAACGATCTCCTGAGGGCACTGAGGTGAGATGGACACTGTGTAATGCAGTGTAAACCACTGCACCACAGAGGGGACTGCCCTCATAAGCCCCGGGCCAGTGGTGTCAGGGCTTGTTGGCCGAGGACCTCTTAGCCATAAGTACGGACCGCAGATCCGGCTTAGACTTAGAAGCCGCCAACCCAGAGCATTATCTGTTTTTGTCCCTCCCTGAATGAGGAGCTGGTACTCGGTGGAGGCTCCCCCTGCCCAGCAGCCTCCAGATTTAGAAAGCGATGCGGGAGGAACCGATGGAATGCCAGCGTCTGCTTGCGAGCCTCCAGGTACCTGTCGATAACAGAATTCAGAAATCTTTCAGTAGGTTCGGCTTGGTATGCCTGTAACACCGTCATGGTGTGCAGACACGCACGAGCCTGACCCACTGCCGAGTACCCCTTGCCCACCAGTATTGATGTTGTGTGCAGCGGCTTGGAGGACAGCACCGGAGCCTTTAATGACGATGTCGCGCTGGGAGCATGATAGCTCACGAGCCTCTATTCAACCCGGGGCATTGCTTTATAACCACACTCATTCATCCCCACTACATTGCCGTAGTGATCAGAAATGGGGATGAAGAAAGGGGCCGAGAATGGCTTTTCCCACAATGTGTAAATCAGGGGAAAAAGTCAGGCTTCAACTTGGAGGTGGTGGCTTAGTTCAAAGAAAATGGTTTTCTTTGGTCCAGTTTGCTTTTCTGCGGTTCAGTCTTTTTTTTAGGCAGGCCAATCAATGTTTAACTTGGCCATGGCATGAATAACCACCTCCAAAAGCTCCTCATACTGGGGTGATTGAGGGGGCGAATCCTAAGCAATGTTCACCACATCAACCTCCCCAGAGGAAGATAGATGAAACACCGAGCCCGCTCCCCGGGGAGAAGCAGTGCCGGAGCGCGCTTCCGATCCCTGAGAGGGTGCTGGATCTGGCAGGTAGGGTAGAAGATAGGGACTCGCCCGTCTCCATTCTCTCTGCCAAATCCAACTGCAAATCCCACAAGCGAGATCGCCACTCCGCCTCGGCGGAAGCGGGACCAGCGCCATGGGGAACACTATCGAAGGCTCCCTGGGTGAAGAGAGCCCTCCATGAGTGGAGGACTTGCAGGGCAAGCCGATCCCAATGCAGGCAGTTGGCCCCCTCGAGAGCTGACTCTGCATGCTCTGCTCCAAGGCAAACAATGCATAAACTGTGTGTATCCCCACACAGGAGGAACACACAGTCTGAAACACTGCTTGCCTTCTCCCTTTTAGTGTTTGGTCTTGGAGGGTGCTTTTGGCATACATTTTGGGGAAACTAAATACTGAATAAGACTCACAAACATAAATGTTGAACAGTACACACAAACAGAGCGCTTGCTGAAGACATAAGGCTGAATGCCGGCTTCGCCGCTCGTGCTTTTATGCTTCCTGGTCTCTGACCTGACGTCTCACCCATTCATTGGACTGATTACACACATGATTCAGAGCCATCACGCTAGAGGCATTCCCCAAAGTGTTCTCCGATGCAGTTTCAGTTCATGAAGAGGAACAAATAGATCTGAGATATGGAAAGAAGTTCCTGCAGTCTTTAAATATGAATGTAGTTCAGGCGACTGAAACCAGCCTTACAACCTCCATCTGCCCGTATTCTCTCTGGTCTGCTTGTCAATATGAAGTATCCCTGACATGAATAAAAAAGTGTCTTGGTATAAAATGTCTCGTGTTTAGAATCAACCCACTGGGAATTCTCCATAATGGAGTGGAACAGAAATTACACAAAATCCCACTGTGCATTACAAGGACAACAGAGAAACAGTCAAGGATACATTTCATGGCTTTAGGAAGACAATAAAGTCCAAACACCACTAATGTTTTAGTTAAATAACTACAATAATAATGTACTGATGTTATAATTTAGTCTCCAGCATTAATTTAATTTCTCCATTCAAGTCAGGATCATTATCAGGCTTTTGTCCTTTGAAAAAGTTGTAGATTTTCTAAAGAGTTAATCAACTGCAGAGACTCTGATAAAAAAATAAAATGTATTATAGAAGTTAAGAAAACTAGTCCTGTCTGAATAGGGCTATAGATGTTAGAAAGCAAGTAAAATGTATATATAGAGAGAGAGGCGTAGATTACTGCACTTATATTGGCTCTAAAATACAGTGGCCAAATCTCATAAAATAAAGCAGCCCTTCACTTACTGCTTGCATAAATTAGATTGAACGTTTGTAATATTATATGAAAAAAAGCTATTTTGGATTCTCCACACAGGCTGTGGCTGAAACATCTGGCCTGGGGAACATTATCAGATACTCACTGAGCCTTCCATAATGAAAGGCATTATCTGTTGATCACAACATGTTCTGGATAGAGGGACAGTGCCTACACATACCCCATCTCTCAGGGTGTCTTAGCAACTGGGATTGCATCCAAGTCACATGACAGATTTTTTTATTTATTTTTTAAATACAGTGGGGTGATGTCATTCATCCAGTCAAACGCAAATGCACAGCTCGAAACCTGGGATCTTCTTTGAATATTTCAGACAATTTTAGGATTATCAAGGTATTCCTTCATTTTCTTAAGCTCCTTACTTCAACATTTGCAATGTAACAGCAATTTTTATTTGGACTTGACTTTGTTCAGCACTATGACGTAATGTGAGAAGAAATAGTAGCATTTATTAATTACATTTATAATAACAGTATTTATGTATTTGTTATTCTAACTTTAATACATGGCAAATTTTATTTTTAACTTTTTTAATGTGATTTCATACCTTAAAAGTAGACTTTTCTTTGTCTAAAGCTATTTTTTATTATTATTATTATTATAGTTATTTTAGGGTGACATTTTGTCTGGACAAGTTTTTGTGAGGCATTTGCATTATGGAAGAGCTTTTTACTGAAAAAAAAAAAACATTTTACTTTTAACAACTGGAGAGTTTTCAGATTCTGTATAATCCATAATGTGATATTTCATAGACAATGTTGAGCTCTTATTATTGTCAATAACTGTCCACTCACGTAAATTAACATAATGAAGATAGCTGGAATGAGCGATTATGACTCAGCATTAACTTTCCTATTGTTCACCTCCCACAACATGTGTTGCCCCATCCCAATTCATAGGAACACACCAGGACTAGGTACAGAAGGGAGAAATGTGGTGACAGCACCAGTGCAGAGACCAAAGGTCTTGTTATAAGCAGATGGTTGACTCCCAACTCACACAGCACAGTGTGAACATAAATTTATTAAATTGTCATCAAAGTGATGAGTCAATATACAAGGACAGGCACCAAGCAGTGAAAAGGGTGCTCTTCATTTTAACGCAGTGGATCATACTGACAACTGAATAAGACTATTGTCTGCATGCTAAGGATAGATGAATCAGTAGGAGCTGCATAAGGACAGCTTGTTGGAACATATTGTTCTGATTTTTTTTTTTTTTTCAGGATTGATTAACACTCTTATCTCATTTTGATGTTAACAGAATTGCAAAGAGCTGCCAAACAGATGCTGTTTTGTCTTCAATTGACTTTCATCAAGAAAACCCTCCTGGATATATTATAATTGACTAAGAAGTTTGTTTTGGCTTAGGAGAGCTGATTTACTACTTTGCAGTTGCAGATTATTCTTGTTGTTCTCTCAAAGTCAAAATACAAAAGTGTCAACTGTAAATTAATAAATATTTTTATATGATACGTGTCCTGGAACTGGAGTTTTAAGCCGACTATTGCTGACTATATACCAGGCCAAACAGAATAGCTACAAGAACGTTGGGGCACACAACAGGGGTTCTTTACAAACAAGAAGTGAAGCTACAATAATACATTCATGAGTGTACAATGCAAGTGACAATTTAACCAAATATGATGTAATGGAGAAGTGTCATTGCCAAGTGCTTTGAGAGGCTGGTTGTATCCCATTTTAAAATCCTGCCTCCCTGCTAGATTAGACCCATTCCAATTTTCCTATCGCTGCAATAGGTCAACAGAGGACGCCATTTATACGGCACTTCAATCTGCTCTCACACACCTGGACAGTCAAAATACACATGTGAGAATGCTGTTCATTGATTTCAGTTCTGCATTTAACACATAAACTGTATAAAACCATGGACGTGGTGTCCGTGATGTCACCCATAAACTCCTGAAGAGCGTTTTTTGAAGCTCAAAGTGTGCAGAGGCCATTGCCATGCATCACTGCGTCACTCTCCCGGACGATCGAAAATGGGCAAAAAGGCGGGAGCTGGCTGCTGAAGCCAACGCCCACATAGCTTTACAGCATTTTCAGCAGTGGCAATCCACCTGTCTCTCAAGTGGCCATGCCTTAATTATGCAGAACGTTAAGGCTTAATATCATTTAAACAGATGAGTTAAAAAAAATTATTCACACACCTCACAGTTGTCATGAAGGGCAAAATTAGCTATATAGACCAAAATCATTTTTTTTAATCAGGCTGTAAACATTGCTGTAAAGTTGGGCATTTTAACATGGGGAGTCAATGGGACTGACTCCCTTTTGCAGCCAGCCTCTAGCGGCCAGTCAATGAATAGCAGTTTTAGGCCCAATCCCAATTCTACCCCTTAGCCCTTCCCCTTTCCCCTAGCCCTCCGTTTCATGCGATCACGTGAAGGAGTCAGGGTGTCTCGATTCTCTTTTGGTTGGAGGGGAAGGGGTGAGGGCCAAATAGCCCTTCAAACGAAGGGTTTTCGGGACCACACTTCAAGCGAAGGGGTATGAATTATCTCGGCAACATGGCTGCTACAGTGAAAAAAAGACACATTAATGTAAGCTTTTTTGGCATAAATAAAGATTTGAACAAAAAGTAATCATTTGTTTTATGTTACATTCAATTGTGAGTTCATACTAATGGTCATGTTACTCAATGAAATGTTTGCAAAAAATCAATAATATTTGCTAATGTCATATCATTACAGACTACATGATAACTGCCGTAGACATTGATGGGGGCTAATCCCCCCAATAGGTCTTGGGCGTCGTGATGTCATTACTTGGCGTGGCCGCCACGTTGAATGCCTCCTTTACTGCCACTCGGACTACTGCGAAGTGTTTAGACATACTCCCTCTTATCCGTGTGTCTTAATTAGATTAATTAAAAATCTATTTTAACCATTTTTAACCGTTGCTGTATTGTGGGGTGTAATAGCACAACACATAATCACCATGGGGAAAATTAAATGAGAATGGATTAACTTTACACCGCGTTCCTGCTTGGAGGCGCGACCACGGAGACCATAACATCTGAATATTAATTTATATAGCTTAAGTCAACATTGAAAATAAGGGAAATTTATCGAGTTACTCATCCAAAATATGGGAAATCTCAACATTCATCTTTTTGTTGCTATCCCTCTGCTGACAGCAAAAATTCATACTATAAAACTGTTGCATTAACTAACTAAGCGATTTGTGAAGCTAGGTCTAACGTGACTTTAGTTACAGATTGGCGTGAAATCGTGCTCTCACAACAACCACGCTATCTTAAAAAGCCCAACATCATGCTAAGGTTGCTTTCAAGTAAGAAAATCCCAGAATGCAACTCGGCACCCAAGCCCTATAATTAGAAATAGCTAAACCATTTACTCAAATATTGCCTATTCGAGAGAGAGAGAGAGAGAGAAAGAGAGAGGAGAGAGAGAGAGATGGAAGTTGCGTGTATTCGCGTCTGTGTGTTTATCCTTTTACAGTGAGTTTACTTAAAAACAGCGATTGTATCCTCTCGTTGCTGGAAAAGAAAATGTAGTGATTCAGTATTTAAACTGTATTTAATAAAAGTCGAGGGGCAGCGTTGACAGGTTTATTTTCTCCTGGATGTGTGAGCTGCACGATTTCCAATATGTGTGTGTGTGCAGCTCAGTAATACAGAACGATAATTAAAGGCTCTAATGCACACAAGTACATGTGTGTGCTAGAAGACGAATGATGGCGTATGACGTCATGGTAGTGGTATCCCATATCTTAGGGCAATATTTTCAGGAGTATAAAATAGAATTGGGATTGGGCCTTAGTCACTTCCTTGCTGGCTTCACGAGGGAGAGCGGGAGCTTGCCGCTTGGTTTATTGACAATAAAGTTGAATCCAATCTAAAAAACAAAAATAAAAATAAATAAACACAAAGAGACCTCTACTGAGAACTCAGTCAGTAGAAGATGTAACATTGTAAAATTTACAGAATAAAGAAAAAGAAGACAGTAAGTTTTATATATATATATATATATATATATATATATATATATATATATATATATATATATATATATACTATATATATATATATATATATATATATATATATATATATATATATATATATATATATATTGTACTTTCATATTGATATACTTTGTGAATATTTTGCAATTATACTGTAATAAATTGATTATGGTCATGCTGTGAGTTTTCATCAGGTTTGTTTAATACTTTCCATTTAATAAGAAATTCAGTTCAATTTCCCAAAAGCCATTTAATAACAATGCACAGACTGTCTACAAAATGTGGACGTTAGAAAGCCATTTTCATTCAGTAATAATAATGGACATGAGGCTTTAACATCACAGTTATTTGATAAAATAACAAAACTCCCATTTTCCCAGAATATGGAAGAACCAAGTAACTTTAAAAAATAAGCCTTCCAGCACTGTGATGGAAGAAATTACATTTAAATTGGTAATTTATGAGCAAGAGGACAAATATTTTTTTGGGAAAAAAAAGTTACCAATGTTTTAGCAACTCAGAAAAGGTTTGTTAGGTCATACAAACTTTTCACAAATACTAAAATGCTAATGAATGGCCTTA
Organism: Carassius auratus; assembly: GCF_003368295.1. NCBI lineage: Eukaryota > Metazoa > Chordata > Actinopteri > Cypriniformes > Cyprinidae > Carassius > Carassius auratus. The sequence continues at coordinate 23,474,122 of NC_039247.1, read as the reverse complement.
CTTTCTGCTACCTAAAAAGGCATCTGCCTTCTAAGGTTGCATGCTAATTGTCATATAACCCAACATGACTGATTTGAGATAAATAACACTTACAGAACATAACTTGACTCATTGATTGAAATTAGTATTTTGCTAAGCTAACAGAGTTATACTCTAATAATCACATAAAAATAGCGTAAAATCACATAAAAAATCACCTGTTAACTGTCACTCATGTTTTTGAAGATAGACTTGAATGTGCGTGATACAAACCTAAATTTTTATAGTTCATGACTGAAAACAGTTTGTAACATGATTTTGATGAACCGTTTACATGGTAATGCAATGTCTGATTTTAAAATGGGTTTTAAAGGATGAATTTTGAGATTTAATGTTTTCAAGTGATATATAACTTCTAATGATTTCTAAAATGTGATAGAGAAAAAGGCAACGAGGAAGTCTTTTTTTTAAAACAAAGGTTAAAGCTCCTTTTGTAATGTAGATTTCTGAGGGTGCACTCTTGTCATAAATTGATCTATTTCTTTTCCTACACAATTTTTAACAAAAAATATTGGTAAAATATATATGTGGGAGTCTTAGACCTTTCCAACAATATATAGTTTGTCAAGATTAGATTAGATTTGATTGTAATATAGTATAGTCAACGTAGACGTCCCGTATACGGGACGGGGTGACATTTAACAGGTTAAATGGTAAAATACTACATTTATTTACAATGAACTATTTCCTGTATATGCTTCTCATGCTTTTGCTTTAGCTGCCATTTTGGATAAATTTTTTAGTTAATTCTGGACCTCCATTTTTGTGATGGAATAGTATTGGGCTAAAACTAGGTATTACAGTATGGCTAAACTAGGCATTTTTAGTTCCCAGAGGGGGAGTCGCACCACATCAGAAATGCTTTGAGAAGACCTCTGCATGACCATGTCCTGAAGCATGAAATCAGTCCAATGGAATAGAGAGACATCATGGGTGGGCAGATTTAGAGACTAGGAAGCTATAAAACCACATCTGTGTCTCCAGCAAGTGCTCTGTGTTTGTCAGTCCAAAATTATTGTTGTTTGTCAGTGACAGTGCACAATTACAACAACATATGATGAGCAAGAAAAACAGGCGGTCTTTTAGACTGTGTGTTCTTCCCTGCCAACGCTACACATTACACATGGATACACCCAATCTCGATGGGGCTGACTGTGCATCGTGTTCCTGATGTGAATGCTCTGCTCCCTCAGGGCACACTTTAAGGAGTGTGTCCATATTTGCAGACCTAGCAGTTCCCGCTGTTGCTGAGCCACGGTCGCAATTGAGATTGTGGAAATTGCATATGGATCTAGTGGAGGGGTTGGAGACAGGCATCACCCTTTCTCTGCCTTCACACCCTGGATAAAGTTCTCTTTATCAGGGATTGAAAGTCCACTCTATGGTCTCTTTGCCCTCAGAGTAGCTTTATGCTGCAGTAATCTTCCTCTGAGGAGGTTGATGTTGTTATCATTCATACAGAAGATCTCTCAATCTCTTGTGTATGATGTGTATGAGCTGACTGCATTTCAGATTGTGTGTTTCTCCCTGCCCTCATGACATCATCGTCTGATTTCAGATACAACTGTGAGCTGTGCCACATGCAGAAGTTTTCGGGTGATATTGCTATTGTGGCATGCATCAGGGATGGACAGAAGTGGGAGTACATAAGCCTAGTAGATGACTTTGTGATTTGGTGCAGAGCCAACCACCTGCAGATGAAAACCTAAAGAGATGGTGTTAGACTTCAAGAGGCCCAGGCCTCACCCACAACCTGTCTACATAAAGGAGAACATTGTGGAGGTGGTCAGGTCTTACAAGTACCTGGGGCTGCTGCTGGACAGAGGCTGAGGTCCTTCAACATCTGTCAGAAACTACTGCTGATGTTTTACCAGCCTGTTGTTGCCAGTGTCCTCTTCTACTCCATGGTATGCTTGGGCTACTACCAGAGGTGTCAAGTAACAAAGTACAAATACTTCGTTACTGTACTTAAGTAGAAATTTGGGGTATCTATACTTTACTTGAGTGATTATTTTTCAGCCGACTTTTTACTTCTACTCCTTACATTTTGAGGCAAGTATCTGTACTTTCTACTCCTTACATTTTAAAAATAGCTTCGTTACTGCTATTTCATTTCGGCTTGTTTCCATTCTGGCTTGTCATCATTCAAAAAAAAAAAAAAACCTATCCAGATAAATCGCGCCATCCGGATGGAGTGAATTTGATTGTGGTTGGATGAGAAGTATAAACAAATATATCCCGACACCCTATTGGTCTGTACGCGATCCATCGCACCTGCACGTGACACAAATCACATCACAGTCCAGCCAGGACATAAGACAGTTTTGGGTTCGTTTATCAAAAAATATATTTCTTAAAAGTAGGGTTGGGTATGGAACCGGTATCCGATCGCCTCAGAGTCAGTCCTCTTAAATTCCACATGAAACCAGCGTCAGACCGGTCTCCTCCCGTCTTTCAGCGCGCTCTTCAATCCGCAGAGGCGCAGACCGTGAACGGAGCAGCGCATGCGCACTTAAACAAACAGAGGATAAAAGGTATGTGTTAATCGATAGATTGTTAGAATATCCATATCTGTGCAGTTCTTTGTCATAAATACAGTTTACAAAAGGTCACGAGGTAGCAGTCGGTTTCTCATCTGTAAAGTTTTCGCTCATCACACCACAGCCGTTTCCTCCAGCGAAAATCTAGCCCTTAACACATAGGAACGAACACATACTTTGATTGCACTTACTTAAATATACTTAATTTAATCATACGTACTTTATACATACACTACTGTGCAAAAGTCTTAGACACTTTAGTATTTTCACTTAAAAGAATGGTGTTCGGACAGTTATTTATATATTTTGCTGTAGTGTGTCAGTATAAAATATCAGTTTACATTTCCAAACATTAATTTTAGATTATTATTAAAATTAATGGCAAACTGATATATCCTATTGACACACTACAGCAAAAGATATAAATAACTGGCTTAAAACCCTTTTTGGGGAGAAAATACTAATTTTTCCATAAGACTTTTGAGCAGTACTGTATTTTAAAAACGACACTGTTGCTACTTTATAAAGACTGAGCATACAGTAATTCACAGAACTGATTTAAGACAGTGACAGACAGCACTCATGTTAACTTTTATATCAGAGTGAGTGACAGAGATACAGTAGAAACATTATGTGTGGTTTTGTATTAAATAATGACCCAGATTGTGAAATACATTTATTAGCCTTAGATTAAGGGAAGCACAATTTGCACAACAAGCTATGGATTTATTTTAAATATTTGTAATGTTCTTTAAAGTTATCCATAGTTTTTTTTGTGGTTCTTTTTTTTAAAGTATCGGTTCAGGCACCGTTTAGGAGCCGGTACCGTTTTAAAAGTATTGAAAAGGCACTGGACCCTACTTAAAAGTTATTATTTCTCACTGGCTCATTTACCAAATGAGTGCTTTTTCTTCGTCCTCCACAAATTAAGCTACTGTAGGTAGTTCGGTAGCGAGACATTTTAATAAATTAGCGTTTTCGATTGACGATGCGATTGACAATGTTGTGATAAGTAGGCTATACCAACTTTGAAACTCGTTACCCCCCGAACAATGGACATAGCAGACGTATGTACCAAATACAAGAAGCTATCAATCAAGAAAGTATCAGGATTATGATTTCTTTTTTAGTTTTTGATTAATCACTTGGAGTAATCATTCATTTTGACAGCACTATAATGTTTACTGTAAATAGCCTCTGAAGTTTGACTTTTTGCACCATAACAATACTTATTGTCAACTAGTCATCATATCAAGTCCTTTAATGTATTTGCATTGTACTAAAGTGCGTTCATTTTAAATGGGCATATATGCGGCTGAGGAAGACCTGAAGGTCGAAACGTTGCTTGATTAAATTCCTCTGGAGCAGTAGTTAACATCCTAATTGGATGTTTGGGATGTGCACACCATTTTTGTATTTTCATATATGCGGATGAAACAGGAAGCCTAGTGCATCCCAAATTTTTCAACATGAAAATTTTAATATAACATTATAGTCATTATGGCCTATTGCCTTTAGAAAAATGTTTTTTGAGGCGGTGGGGTAGTACACAATAGGCCCTTGTGGTGCGGCCTAAGCTTTTGTTCTTAATGGCATTTTTTTCCCCTTACATTACTTTTACTTTTATACTTTAAGTAGTTTTTTAAACCAGTACTTTTACACTTTTACTTGAGTAAAAAGCTTGAGTTGATACTTCAACTTCTACAAAAGTCTTTTTAAACCCTAGTATCTATACTTCTACTTGAGTAATGAATGCCAGTACTTTTGACACCACTGGCTACTACAGAGGGATTGGAGAAAGGCCTTACCCTGTCTGTCACAGTTATATTAAGTTTAACATAGTTATCTTTTTTCACGAATGCAAAAATCTCTTTTATAAGGTGTTTAAACACACCTTATACACACAACGCTGAGGACACTGTGGTTAAATTAACAAATAAACATTTTTGAAGGAAATGTCCCTGAAAAAAACAGAAATGTCCTGTATGTTTGTGCTAACATTTTACGCCGTACCGACTCACAAACAAGGCTCAGTTCAGCGATGACGTTGAGCAAAGGTTTCTTCTGAAGAAGGGATTGATACCAACCTGCGCAAACGTCGAGACAAAGTAAGCATCACATATTTTATTTTCTAAAAGAGCATCTTGGCTCTCTGTTAGGCTAATGTTACTAATTTCGGTGGAATTATTAAAGACTATTTACCTTCATCTTTGTCTTTGTGCATGTTCATTGACACTCATTCATTGCCAGTGGTCGTCTTGTAGGCAAGCATCAGTACCTTGAATTTGATGCGAGCGGCTACTGGTAGCCAGTGTAACCTGATGAGGAGAGGAGTAACATGAGCTTTTTTTGGCTCATTGAAGACAACCTTCGCTGCTGCATTCTGGATCAGTTGTAGAGGCTTGACAGTACATGCAGGAAGGCCCGCCAGGAGAGCATTACAATAGTCCAGTTTGGAGAGAACAAGAGCTTGGACAAGAAGTTGGGTGGCTTGCTCTGATAGGAAGGGTCTAATCTTCCTAATGTTGTGTAAGGCAAACCTGCAGGAGCGGGTCGTTGTAGCAATGTGGTCTGTGAAGCTTAACTGATGATCCATCACAACTCCTAGGTTTCTGGCTGTCCTCGAAAGGATTGATGATTCATGAACCTAGCTGTATAGAGAAGTTGTGATGAAGCAATGGGTTAGCTGGAATCACCAGGAGTTCCGTCTTCGTAAGGTTAAGCTGAAGGTGATGGTCATTCATCCAGCTAGAAATGTCACTGAGGCAGGCTGAAACACGAGCAGTTACCTTCCGGTCATCTGGCTGGAATGAGAAGCAGAGTTGGGTGTCATCAGCATAGCAGTGATAAGAAAAGCCTTGCTTCTGAATGACAGATCCTAATGACGTCATGTATATAGAGAAGAGAAGTGGTCCAAGTACTGAGCCTTTAGGAACCCCAGTAGCAAGGTGTTGTGACTTAGAAACATCACCCCTCCAAGACACACTGAAGGATCTGTCAGAGAGGTAGGACTTAACCCAAAGGAGTGCGGTTCCAGAGATGCCCTTCTTTCTGAGCTTGGACAGGAGAATCTGATGATTAACAGTGTCAAAAGCAGCAGACAGGTCCAGTAAGATGAGTACTGAGGATTTTGAAACTGTTCTTGCTAGTCGCAGGGCTTCAGTACCCGAGAGCAGAGCAGTCTCAGTTGAGTGGCCACTTCTGAAGCCAGATTGGTTGCTGTCCAGGAAGTTGTTCTGTACAAGGAACATAGAAAGCTGGTTGAACACAGTTTGCTCAAGTGTCTTTGCAATGAATGGAAGAAGGGATACTGGTCTGTAGTTTTCAAGAAGCGCTGGATTTAGAGATGGTTTCTTGAGCAGTGGGCTTACCCGAGCCTGCTTAAATGCTGAGGGAAATGTTCCCGAGTGAAGAGAGGAGTTGAAAATGTGAGTAGGCAAAGGTATGACTTAAGAAGAGATCATTTGAAGGAGGTGAGTGGGGATTGGATCAAGTGGACAAGTAGTAGGATGATTGGACAGGAGAAGTTTGGAGACGTCCATCTCTGAGAGTGGGGAGAAGGAGGAGAAAGAGTGTGCGTCGGTCATTGTGAAGTTGTCCTCAGTCTGTGGTAGGGAGAATTGGTCACTGATGATTATTGTCTTATTTGTGGAGAAAACTGCAAAGTCATCCGCTGTAAGAGTCGATGGAGGAGGTGGTGGCAGTGGATTAAGAAGAGAAGAGAAAGTCTTAAAGAGTGTCCGAGAGTCACAACAGCTGTTAATTTTGTTGTGGTAGTAGGATGTTTTAGCTGTGAAGACATTTGCATAGAAGGAAGAGAGGAGAGACTGATACACACTGAGGTTGAAAGAGTTTCTTGTTTTCTGCCATTTCCTCTCTGCAGCCCTGAGTTTAGAGTGATGTTTACTGAGAACCGCGGACAGCCAGGGGGCAGATGGGGCGGTGCGTGCTGGTCTAGACAACAGTGGGCAAAAGTTGTCCAAGCAAGATGTTAAAGTGGAGCAAAGAGTGTCCATAGCGCTGCTTGTGTCCAGAGCTGAAAACTGAGAGAGTGCAGGAAGCGTGGATGAAACCACAGAAGATAGGCGAGATGGAGAGAGTAAGCATAGGTTCCGTCGAAAGGTGACCTGCGTTGGAGTGGTCTGAGGTGTGCAGTTGAGCAACTGAAGAGTTGTCCACACAGCAACAGCGCGTGTAGATGAGGTCCAATTGGTTGCCTGATGTGTGAGTCACTGTAGTAGACACTAGCTTGAGATCAAATCAGTCGAGCAGAGTTTTGAAGCCAGCAGCCTGGGGTTTATCTAGGTGGATGTTGAAGTCACCAAGCAGTACCAGAGGAGTACCATCTTCAGGAAAGTTTGATAGACGCACATCCAACTCCTCCAAGAAGTTTCCCAATTGACCTTGGGTACTATAAATGACCACAAAGTGGATTTTAACAGGGTGGGTTATAGTAATGGCATGTGATTCAAATGAACCAGTACCTGTAGGTGATGGGTGAAGATTAAATTTAAATTCTTCTGATATTAGGAGACCTGTACCTCCACCCCTCCCAGTGGTACGAGGAGTGTGGGAAAAAGTGTAATTAGTGGAGAGGGCTCCAAGTCTCAGTCAGTGCCATGAGGTTGAGACCGGAATGAGTAGCAATAGAAGAAATTAAGTCTGCTTTGTTAACTGCAGACTGGCAGTTCCAGAGACAAACTGGAATAGAGAGCGTAGTAGTAGAGGTCAGAGGGACAGGCCATAGGTTTGTCAGACAGGCCTTCCTTCAAGTGCCCTGTCAGTGTCCTTGCTTGGTGGAGTCGCACAGGCAGAGTCGATTTTCTTTACACTCGTTGGTCTGCCGTGACCGCTGCCGCGGTGAAACCGACCGCTTTTGTATTTGCCTGATTACCAGTGATTGAAGTCAGCTGGCCACGCCTCACTATTTAGCAGATCGAAACTTGGCAGTCCCGCGATAGGCAAACGCAAAACCATGCTCCACTTTCAGCACGTAAGTGCCGCTTGCCAGTTCCTCATATCGGTGCAGTAAGATGTCCTGATTGCAGTGGCATCAGATTTCTGAGGGCAGTTCCCTCTGGGGAAGTGTGGTTGACACCTCATTATACATAAATCTGGCTCTCCTCAGTGCCCACAGGAGGCCGACATGTAAAACCTGTGTGTTAAGGCTCTGCGGTTCTCATTGTTCACCCAGAAACGTTGCGGCACTGGGATCACATCCTCTAAGGAGGTTATCACGCAGCCAGTTCGGTTTGTCCCTGTCTCGTTTCAACAATGATACAGGCATGTTTGTCTCCTGCCAGTATTTATTTGATCCCCACAGCCGTGAATAGTGTGAAACTAGACCAGACTCTCACTGTAAAACAGTTCCAGAGACTGCTTGGTCTGATCGCAGCAGCATCCAATGTGTTAAATTTTAGCCTAATGTACATGAAACCTTTGCAGTGGTGGCTCAGGACCAAGGGGTTTTCCATGAGGGACAACCCGTTTCAAATGACCAAGGTCACATGGTGATATCTTCGTCCCTCAGTCATGTGAAAGAAACCTTGGATACTGTCCAAATGCCATATGTTGGGCGCTCCTTGTCGTCACATATGATTTAGATGGATGCAGCCCTCATGGGCAGGGAAGCCATCATGAACAGACATCCTGCTGAGGCCTGGGGAATAGAGGATCCACCCCGATCTGATGAAGCAGCACGAGAGACTTCATACTATCCACTCTGGTTCTCCCTCTCACATCCAGCTCCTCTTGGACTGAATACCATAATACAGACACAATTGAGGCTGCATCTGTGCAACCTTTCCCAAAATTGCTCTGCTCCTGGGAGTTCTGGACAGAGTCTACCGGGATGGGGTCTGTCTGTGTCTAGTATCCCTATTCTTGCAGCCTGTGATTTGCTCTCTGACTTAGTGTCGCCCCTCAATGCATCTCCCTAGGATATTCCAATTAGGAGGGACCCTCTGACTCGTTGAGGGGATGGAATCAATCATTCATTCATTATTTCTGATGCTTGGGGAAGCATGATTACATACGTAACATAGAGATGTTAATTCAGTTATCTACCTTTTTCAGCAGCCTGTCAAAAGTTTGATAGAATTAAGATTTTTTTTCTTCATGTTTTTGAAAGAAGTTTCAGACAATATTATTGTTAAATATTATTACCTGAAATAGTTCTATATTTGAATATATTTTCAAAGTAATGTATTCCTGTGATAACAAGGCTGCATTTCCATATTAAAAAGATTTCTGAAGGATCATATGACAAAATTTCGGATTTATAATTAAATTATATTTTAAAATCGATAAATTTTTTATTGGAATAATATTTTACAATATTACTGTTTTTACTGCTTATTTATTTTTATTATTATTAAATAAAAGCTTTGGTGAGCATAAAAGACATTCAGTTCCCCATCTTGTGCTGTGGTGTTGGACTGGCCTCCATCTTGCCTCGCGGTGCTGGTTGGTGACCATCCTGTGCAATGGTGCTGGGTCGGCGGCCATTCTGCACAGCGGAGCTGGGCTGGTGGCCATCTTATGCAGCGGCACTGGCTCTGCAGACTTGCGCCTCCTTTCCCTTCTCCGTCCAAAATGGTGAGACGGAGGCTCCCATCCGAACTCAGGGTCCCATCCGAAGACAGGACCAGACTAGAGGAATTCTAGTGCCTACGGTGAAGTGCCTAAGGGGAAGTGAGCCCACTAGTTGACACCCAGGGAAACAGAGACTAGACAGCGTGACACCATGAATATTAGGAAAACAGTTTGGTGACGTAGGTCTGCATGTGATTCTCAATTTTGTTTCTCAACTTTCTGAAGGGCAATTTTTTACCCAGAACTTCATTTAGAGCCTGGTTCCAGTGGTGGAAACACACTGAGTACCAGCCTAAAGTCCCTAGTTCCTGGGTAAAGTTCCAGTGGTGGAAACGCAGCTAAAGAAAAGGACAGGGTCTTCCTCATGGACAACCAGTTTGCATGTTCTGGCCTGTTCAGTCATCAATTCAATGCAGTCATCAACAGGTAGCAGGACGCCATAAAACAGTTAGCATCATTGCAGCGGTTCCTCCCTCGCCACCCTCTAGCTCCAGGGACTGTTGGGCGGGAGCAACCCTCCCCGTGTACCTCCTCCTCATACCATGAGCAGCAAAAGCAAAGCGTCACTTCTGCAATGGGACCAAGGTCAGCGGATCTCTAGGTCGAAGGCTTCACAGCTGAAGCCTGATCTGAGTGTCATGGTCAAGAGAAAGTCCTTGGCCAAAAGGCCCTGACATGCCTCCTGGCCGTATTTCAAGCTTTGAAGCACTTCCTCCTGGACCTAAGAGATTGCCATGTGCTAGTTCGCACCAACAACAGAGCTGTGGTATTCCTGTTCCCGTAACGTTTCGATGCAGCTCAAGTTCCTGAAGGGGAATGTCTCCAGGTTATGTATGCAAGCATGGTTCACTGAAGGGAATGAGATGCTGCATCTCAGGTGGCCGGCATCCCTGCGCATGCTTCATTCTTAAAAGGCTGACCCCAGTTCCACCTCACATGCTTTCATAACTTCCTGGTTACTACGTCACCCACCTATGACGTCTCGCCCTTCCATTGGACTGATTACACATGATTCAGAGCATGGTCGTGCTGAGGGTGTTCCAGTAGAGTTTCGACAGATTGTGTCTCATTCCTTTTGGGGAACCATGATTAAATACATAACCTGGAAACTTAAAACCAAAAAAAAAAAAAAAAAAAAAAAAAAAAAAAAAAAAAAACATCCAAACTTTGACTGGTGTAGTGTCTAAAAATGCTGTTTAAGCATGAAGATGTTTTAGGGCAGAACAATGGCAGAGCTTCAAGTTGATTGCTAAGAGCAGAAGAAAACCTCGTGTTAGAGCAATTCCAGATGAAAGATATTTCAGAGAAAAAAAATAATTTAAATAAATATAAATATAATATATATACATAACATTTCTGACAAATTTGAGAAAAGAATTCGGCCAACTCCTGTGAAAGAACCAGTCTACAAGTGAGATGGTATTCTGTATCTGTAGAAGCAGTGACAAGTCACAATTAGCTTCAGTCACATCTCAACACCACTGACTGCGGTGCGCCTCATGGCCACATGCCCTGTCTTCAGCCAGGACATGAAGGCAAGAGAAGGAAGGCAAAAGTGACAATGATTTGAAAGAAGCATTTTTTTCTTATTTTTATAACCCCTATAGAAAAAGAGCTGTTGGTTACTACTTATTAAACACTCCCTCATTTTTTCAATTTTCATTAAAAAAGAAATTAAGAAAGAATCCCAAATCACTTCAAACTATTTATATATATTCACGAAAAATGAAAACTTAATCATTCTGATAAAAAAAAAAAGTCTGCCTGAGCTTCTATTATATGCAGCCTTTCATTCTTCTCAAAGTGATCTTATTCTTGATGGCTAAGGCTGAGGTGTTAGAGACATTACAGGATTACAATGAAGGTCAATGAATATATCTTCTGCTCAGTCAGTTTTGGATCTTAGTGCTAATCCTCCAGGAATATTTATTCAATATATACAGTAGAGTGACTTGTAGTGGACTTTTGAAAAGAGGGGGCAAAATCCACTCTCTTTTTTCAATCATTTTAAATTTATGCTTCATTTTCATTTAATGTTCCATTTCAACATATCAACGTTTTCATGTTAAAGGTACAGTATATGGGAAGCAATCTACCTTTCTTTATCAACAAGCAACCAATGCTTTATTATGTTTGTATGTTTCTATCAAAATATTTCTTATTAAAAACAGTCAAATAATTACAAACAATTTGTTAGTCACGTGTTATCGGTTCTTTTGTTTACATCAGATTTTAGTTTAATATTGTCTGTCAGTGAAGTCTTGCAGATTGTGAAAGGTTATTCCAAATCATCAGTTCTAACTATACTGGATCTATCTACCACTTTTGAAACTGTGCAGATCCTCCTGTCCATCCACTCATCAACTGGCATCACAAAGATTCCACTTTGTTGGTTTGAATCCTATCTCACATGTAGAAATGTCAGGGGTGGCTTGGGGAGGTATCCAAAGCACATCAGCTGGTCACTTGGGGTTCCTCTGGGTCTGTTCTTGTACCACTCCTATTCTCCATATTTACTACATCATTGGAGCCCATCATACAGTGTCAAATTCAAGACAATGATTCTTGCATATAGAACAGCCATGGGCTCAGCACCCACCTTACAAAAACACTTTGTTAAGCCATGTATAAATAAAAAGTGATAGAAAATCATGTATTCTTTTATACTTTTTAATTATTTATTTTTATTTTAGGTTCAATCCATTTAATGTGTGACATTTAAAAGACAATATTCATTAATATGATCAATTTAACTGCACTGAAACTCAGATGAGAACAAAACTTGAACTGAATTGAGCTGGATGATGACACAATTGTCTTCTGTAGAGCTTCCCCTTTCCAACAGTTGGTGTACTTGAAGGAGGCAGAATATGCACCCAATACTACGTGGCAACACTCCTGTTCTTGTTTCTGAAATAGAATTCCACATAGCTTCATGCCTATGCTTTGGAATAAGCTGTTGCCCTATTTCCTGAAAACCCCCCAAAAAACTGAAACATTACCCATTTTTACACCATTTTTTCAATCTTACATTATACACTCAGATAAAAATACTATCATTTTCCCAAGGCAAGGTAATGTCATTGTCCTGTTGAAACAAAAGTGACCATAGCAGAGGAAGGATGTTGCCAGGGCAGCGCTTTGTGCATATACAGTACCTTCTATTCTTTGGTGCAGATTTCAGATGTCAGCATCTTCTAAGGCAAATCAACATGCTGTGCCACTATAGTAATAAAAACATACCAATACATTACTGCAAACGTGCACAATTCATGCTTCCAGAGACATGCTTGACTTCAGGAGGTAAACAAGAGTGACAAGCTCAAAGCTATTGAGCCTTTGTGCATAAAAAAAGTGTTGAAGGGTTTAGAAGATGACAAATGAGAAAAATCCCTTTACACCAGTATGAAATCTCCTTTCAAGCTTTCTATTTGCATTTTTCATATCTCTGTCTAGTTCACATCACTGATGCTCCTTGAAATGAAATGGAAAAATGTCAAGCAAGCACATTCAAAGGAAAACAGCCAACATCACATATGTTTAAGCATGTGCTTAAGGTGGTGGTTCTTATAAGCAGGAATACATACTGTATGAACCATTTGGGCACTGTTGAAAGAAACTGGCCCCTGAGAGCAAAGCTGCTTCTTCTGCCACCCTGCAGGATGATAACTTCATTTTTATTGACTTTTAATGAGCCTCTGTGTCTTACTCCAATGAGTCACAGGTCTATAACTCCTTTAGAAGTGCTATTTTAAAGATAGTCAGCCCACGTGTTTGCTTTCCTGATTAATGACTCTTTTGCATAGTTGTTTACAATGAATGACACTAATGACCAATAATTGAAAAGTATATTATATCACACAGTTGCCTTCTGTTGTCTTCATGTTATTTTATTAAAGATCAACTGTACTGTACTGTACTGTACTGTACTCATTTAAAAATGGCCACAACAATTTGAAAGAGAAAATCTTTTCTAAATGATAACAACCTTCATTTTGCCTTTCACAGGTCCAGACAACACAATTTCATGCAATGGAGGCAGATAAATCAAATAATAATTTACCAGGACTGGTCTATTTATTAGGGAAAAGACAATGGAATGTCTGTTTGAATAACTATTCGCTATTTATTGAATCAAGAAGAAAGCTGATCTCATTCTGCTTCGGTTCTATAATGTATGAATTCCAAAGAGATTGAGATTAAATCTATTCATTTGACTTTCATGGAATTTCATTGGATTCATGGAATTACATTTTTTAGGCAATTCCTATTCTGTGATATTCCTTTAATTGGTTCAGTGTCCTAGGATGGAACATTCTCCTGGAATGTCACACAGATCAGTGGTTTTCAACTGGTTTGTCAGGACCAATATCATCAAAATGATAGACATTTCAGCATAAAGTTTGGTTTGGAGGTATGGTTCTGTTCTGGTCAAAAACTCCCTGCCTATCCATGCAGCCTGTCATGAATGAGCAGGGAGAGCAGCAATAATAACCCCCCTTAGGGTAAACAGAACAGAACAGAACAAGGCAGATATCATTAATGTACTTAATGATATTTAAGTGTATACATTATTCAAGAAAAATTAGTCTGATTCAGCAAGGAATATTTGAAGCCAAGTCCTAACTGTGTGAAAGGAGGAGTTGGGGGTGGAGGAGGGTAATTTGCTCCTGAGCAAGCATAAAAGGTGTTTTATAATTTTTCCTCATGACCTCAGTTTAAAATCAGATCAAGTGGCAACTTATTGCAGTATCATAACTGTTGATTCTGTTTAATTTATAACTGTTGCTGGTCGTATTGTGAGTGATTCAGTTTGTAAAAAAATAAAAATAAAATAAAACATTTATCCGGAAAAATCTGGTTAGTATGGAAGTATTAAATATCATAAAAACTTATTTGTACATCTTTCAATCATCAATGCATTGCTTTGCATTGTACATTCACGGTTCTGGCCACAATCTGCTGAAGTTCTGCAGGCAAAAATAATGGTTGATGCCAGAGGTCAGAGAAGAATGGCCAGACTGGTTTGAGCTGATGGAAAGGCAACATGTTTCTCACCGAAGGTTGACCTTCATATCAACTTCACATCAATCACCTTTATTTATATAGTGCTTTAAACAAAATACATTGCGTCAAAGCACTGAACAACATTCATTTGGAAAACAGTGTGTCAATAATGCAAAATGATAGTTAAAGGCAGTTCATCATTGAATTCAGTTATGTCATGTCTGTTCAGTTAAAATAGTGTCTGTGCATTTATTTGCAATCAAGTCAATGATATCACGGTAGATGAAGTGTCCCCAACCAAGCAAGCCAGAGGCGACAGCGGCAAGAAACCGAAACTCCATCGGTGACAGAATGGAGAAAAAAACCTTGGGAGAAACCAGGCTCAGTTGGGGGACCAGTTCTCCTCTGACCAGACGAAACCAGTAGTTCAATTCCAGGCTGCAGCAAAGTCAGATTATGCAGAAGAATCATCTGTTTCCTGTGGTCTTGTCCTGGTGGTCCTCTGAGACAAGGTCTTTACAGGGGATCTGTATCTGGGGCTCTAGTTGTCCTGGTCTCCGCTGTCTTTCAGGGCAGTAGAGGTCCTTTCTAGGTGCTGATCCACCATCTGGTCTGGATACGTACTGGATCCGGGTGACTGCAGTGACCCTCTGATCTGGACACAGACTGGATCTGGTGGCCACGGTGACCTCGGAACAAGAGAGAAACAGACAAATATTAGCGTAGATGCCATTCTTCTAATGATGTAGAAAGTACGGTGTTATGTGAAGTGTTTCCGGTTCCGGTTTACCTAATTAATGCAGCCTAAAAATCCTTTAACGGATTTGGATATTAAAAGCATATTAGTATGTTATGTGTATGCCAGGTTAAAGAGATGGGTCTTTAATCTAGATTTAAACTGCGAGAGTGTGTCTGCCTCCCGAACAATGTTAGGTAGGTTATTCCAGAGTTTAGGAGCCAAATAGGAAAAGGATCTGCCGCCCGCAGTTGATTTTGATATTATCAAATTGCCTGAGTTTTGAGAACGTAGCGGACGTAGAGGAGTATAATGTAAAAGGAGCTCATTCAAATACTGAGGTGCTAAACCATTCAGAGCTTTATAAGTGATAAGCAATATTTTAAAATTTATACGATGTTTGATAGGGAGCCAGTGCAGCGATGACAGGACCGGGCTAATATGGTAATACTTCCTGGTTCTAGTAAGAACTCTTGCTGCTGCATTTTGGACTAGCTGTAGTTTTTTTACAAAGCGTGCAGAACAACCACCCAATAAAGCATTACAATAATCTAACCTTGAAGTCATAAATGCATGGATTAACATTTCTGCATTTGACATTGAGAGCATAGGCCGTAATTTAGATATATTTTTGAGATGGAAAAATGCAGTTTTACAAATGCTAGAAACGTGGCTTTCTAAGGAAAGATTGCGCTCAAATAGCACACCTAGGTTCCTAACTGATGACGAAGAATTGACAGAGCAACCATCAAGTCTTAGACAGTGTTCTAGGTTATTACAAGCAGAGTTTTTAGGTCCTATAA
This sequence comes from Carassius auratus, assembly GCF_003368295.1. Classification (NCBI taxonomy): domain Eukaryota; kingdom Metazoa; phylum Chordata; class Actinopteri; order Cypriniformes; family Cyprinidae; genus Carassius; species Carassius auratus. The sequence continues at coordinate 23,458,403 of NC_039247.1, read as the reverse complement.
TTAACACCTCTGTTTTTTCTGAATTTATCAGTAAGAAATTACTCGTCATCCAATTTTTTATATCGACTATGCATTCCATTAGTTTTTCGGTCACACTTTATTTAAGGGTCCAATTCTCACTATTAACTAACCATTAACTATGACTTTTTCCTCAATTAACTCCTTATTTGCTGCTTATTAATAGTTTATAAGGTAGTTGTTAAGTTTAGGGTATTGGGTAGGATTATGGATGTCATGCATTATATGTACTTTATAAGCACTAATAAACAGCTAATATGTTAATAATAGACTTGCTAATAAGCAACTAGTTATTAGTGTGAATTGGACCCTATACTAAAGTGTTACCAGTTTTTCAAATAGGTGTGTTTCACCGGGCCGCGAAGAAATATAGAGCTGAGTATCATCAGCATAACAGTGAAAGCTAACACCATGTAACACTGATGACGAAGAATTGACAGAGCAACCATCAAGTCTTAGACAGTGTTCTAGGTTATTACAAGCAGAGTTTTTAGGTCCTATAATTAACATCTCTGTTTTTTCTGAATTTAGCAGTAAGAAATTACTTGTCATCCAATTTTTTATATCGACTATGCATTCCATTAGTTTTTCAAATAGGTGTGTTTCACCGGGTCGTGAAGAAATATAGAGCTGAGTATCATCAGCATAACAGTGAAAGCTAACACGTTTCCTGATGATATCTCCCAAGGGTAACATATAAAGCGTGAAGAGTAGCGGCCCTAGTACTGAGCCTTGAGGTACTCCATACTGCACTTGTGATCGATATGATACATCTTCATTCACTGCTACGAACTGATGGCGGTCATATAAGTACGATTTAAACCATGCTAATGCACTTCCACTGATGCCAACAAAGTGTTCAAGTCTATGCAAAAGAATGCTGTGGTCAATTGTGTCAAACGCAGCACTAAGATCCAATAAAACTAATAGAGAGATACAGCCACGATCAGATGATAAGAGCAGATCATTTGTAACTCTAAGGAGAGCAGTCTCAGTACTATGATATGGTCTAAATCCTGACTGGAAATCCTCACATATACCATTTTTCTCTAAGAAGGAATATAATTGTGAGGATACCACCTTTTCTAGTATCTTGGACAGAAAAGGGAGATTCGAGATTGGTCTATAATAAATGAGTTCTTTGGGGTCAAGTTGTGTTTTTTTTTTTTTGATGAGAGGCTTAATAACAGCCATAACTACACATCAGCATAACTACATTGTCACTGCAGCCGCAGACTTGCCAGAGTATTCACACTGAAAGCATTTATACAGTGTCACAGAAATGATTCCAAAGAAACACATTTCTTTACAAAAACAACTATAAATTTGTTTTTAGAAGTTGGTCATTTTTAAACCTCAACTTTCAATAAAGTTGAAATTCTTGAAAGTTTGTAAACTTTTGCAGGTTAACATGGGTATTTGCATATAAATGGTAAATGACAAACAGAATAAGGACAACAGCTTAAATCATGTTGTTTCAGTCATAGATACTAATATAGAATGTGGCATTTATATATATATATATATATATATATATATATATTTTTTTTTTTTTTTATTTTTTTTTTTTTTTAATAATACACTATATTTTCATTCAAACTGAATAATTAAAAACAAGTTTAAATATGCAACTATTCTATTCATATTTGCACATTTTTCATTTTCTGACATACTAAATTTTTGTTAAACAGACCACACGTTCATTTTGTGCATTTTTTGCACTTTTTGTGTGAAATCATATAATTATTTTGTCCATTAAAAGTGTGCTGTCACTTTAATTGAGTGTGAGCAGCACAGCAAAAATAGAATCATGAAAAACCATCACTTCAGTGCTGCTCATGCGAGACTCCTGCTTTGATGCTCATGCTGTTCCCAGTGTGAAAGCACTCATTTGTTAACATGCATGCTGAAAAAAAAAGACTCACACACCAGTCATGTGGAGTGAAACTGGCCTAATTCAAATAGCCATTCATTATAACCATGGTATGCAGAAGAAAACACAACACACAGAACCTTGAAGCAGATGGGCTTCAGCAGGAGAAGACCATACCTGTGCCATTCTTGTCAGCTAAGAACAGGAAACCGAGGCTACAGTTTGTACAACATTAAAACCATTGATCTATCCTATGTTGTATCAATAGTTCAGACTGGTGGCAGTGTAATGGTGAGAAGAATTTTTTATTGACACTTTGATCATCTTAGTACCAAATGAGCCACCTGCCTGTGTATTGTTGCTGATGATCACTTGCTAGCTGCGTCCCAAAAAAGAATGCCATCCACCCCAAGACTGTCCAGCTGATCTGGAGACATTTTGGGGACGCTCAGGTAGACCTGTTCACCTCCCCAGACATGTCCCACTGCCAGCTGTTCTACTCCCTGTCCGAGGGGACCCTACATGTGTTTCCCCCAGTGAGCCTTCTGAGCAGTTCTCTGAACTGGAAGGGAGGCAATCATCCAGTGTCTGAAGAGCATCTTTCCCTGATCCAGAGCACAGCCAGGCCCAGAGCACACTCAGAGCCCTAGCCTTCCAATGATGGAGAGCCCAAACCTGCCACGACCGATGAGCCATCGTGGCATGGAGCAACATAGCTAATATATACCATAAGTAAACAATTGCAAAAAATACATAGTTTATGTGTGTTTTTCAAGTTATCTCCAGGTAAAATATAAATAAACTATATTGATAATTTAATACTGATTGACATATAATTTAGTATAGCAGTGTTAATTTTGAGACCAAAAATTTTCATTTTGGGGGGAACTATCCCTTTAACAGTAGTGAAAAGGGAGCAACTTATAAAAATTATAGTTGTTCATATATACAGTACAGACCAAAAGTTTGGACACACCTTCTCATTCAAATAGTTTTCTTTATTTTCATGACTATGAAAATTGTAGATTCACACTGAAGGCATCAAAACTATGAATTAACACATGTGGAATTATATCTGGAATTAAATACATAACAAAAAAGTTTGAAACAACTGAAAATATGTCATATCCTAGGTTCTTCAAAGTAGCCACCTTTTGCTTTGATTACTGCTTTGCACACTCTTGGCATTCTCTTTATGAGCTTCAAGAGGTAGTCACCTGAAATGGTCTTCCAACAGTCTTGAAGGAGTTCCCTGAGAGATGCTTAGCACTTGTTGTCCCTTTTGCCTTCTGTCTGTGGTCCAGCTCACCCCTAAACCATCTCGATTGGGTTCAGGTCCAGTGACCGTGGAGGCCAGGTCATCTGGCGCAGCACCCCATCACTTTCCTTCTTGGTCAAATAGCCCTTGATGCCTTCAGTGTGACTCTACGTACAATTTTCATAGTCATGAAAATAAAGAAAACTCTTTGAATGAGAAGGTGTGTCCAAACATTGGTCTGTACTATATATATAGTACATTTTCCAGATAAGAGCCTCTTCACGTCTCTGAGGAACTTCCTGAGCACTCGTCCTAGCTTGTCATGGCCATGGAGGCCATCCAGGATCTCACCGCCTGCCCTGTCATGGCCATGGAGACCATCTACCATCTCATCAGGGCCACGGAGGCCACCCTTGACCTGTTCATGTTCTTTATTTCTGTCTTACCTAACCAGACTTGCTCTCCTGTTCCATCGATCCCACTGTGGTGGTCTTCTGCGCCGCCCTGGTGGGCTTCTGTCTCGACCACACAGCTGTGGTGGTCCTCTGTGCCGCCCTGGTGGGCTTCTGTCTTGACCACATGACTGTGGTGGTCTTCTGCGCCACCCTGGTGGGCCTCTGTCTCGACCACACGGCTGTGGTGGTCTTCTGCGCTTCCTTGGTGGGCTTCTGTTTCGACCGCACGGCTGTGATGGTTCTCCGGCCGCCCTGGTGGGACTCTCTCTCGAACACACTGAGGTGGTGGTCCTCTGTGCCACCCTGGTGGGCATCTGTCTTGTCTGCTCGACTGTGGTGGCCCTTTGCACCGCCTTGGTGGGCCTCTGTCTCAACCACAAGACAGTGGTGGTTCTCTGCACCGACCTGGTGGGCGTCAGTCCCGTCTGCTCGGCTGTGGTGCGCTCCAGTTCCATCTGCTCCGTCCCGGTGGGCTCCAGTTTCACCTGCTCCACCCTGGATTCCTGCCCTGTCGGCTCTGCCCTGGGCCCCTGAACTTTCCGTTCCCTCCCGGTCTCTTTGTTTTGTTGTTGTTTTGTTTTTGTTTTTCTGTTTCCCTCTATGGACATGGCCTTCCGTCCCTTGTTCTTGTGTTTGATGTAGCATCTGCCAGCTACTCCTTGGGGGGGAGCCTGTCCTTCCCTGGGTGTCCACCAGTGGTCTCACTTGCCCATAGTCACCCCACTGCAGGCACTACATTTCTCACAAAGCCTTGTCCTTTCATCACTGTCAATTGCACACCTGTTAATTGCACTCAGCTGTCTCTACTTTCATTGTTTTCACCTGTCTATATAAACCAGTCTGTTTCTATCTTTTTGATGAAATCCTTGTTATCCGTCACCCAGCATTTTCGTTTTCCCTTGTGTTTTGGGACTGATATTGTGGTTATGACCTCTTGCCTGTTTTTTGGATTTTGATTTTGGATACCCCATTAAAATACTGCGATTGGATCTCTCGCTTCCTGTGTGCATTCATTACAGTATCATGCTAAATAACTAAAGGTCTCTGAAAGTTAGGGATAGTCCTTGATGAGATCATCATGTGAAAGGTCATAATGTGGATCATCTTATTTATGGCTAAATTATTCTTCATTTATGTTACTAATCGTTTGATTGGGCAGGCCTTCACAAAAGGGAATTTAAATAATTTAAAAAATAATAATAATTGCCTTGACAAAAAGCAACTTTGGACATCCAGGGGAAAAGAGGCAGGGGCTCAACCCAAGTGCATCCTCATAGATGGCTGTGATGTATCTTTTCAAGAAGACACATGAGACGGAATTTCTGTCTTTAGACCACAGCTTTTACTCTGTCTATATTTTTAACTGCGCAGAGCGCACCCCCGAACATTGCCCAACATTCCCAGCACACAGCTACGGAATCTCTATAGTCTCAAAATGGTAAACTTTGAATACATCACAATGGCCATATGATGATGTATGTTTGGCTCAAGCCCCTGTCTGAAAGTGGGAATGGTTTCGTTCCAGCCTCTGGTGGCCACTAGAATGCAAAACTGTAGTGTGTCCTCACTCAAAGATGATTTTCCCTGACATAGGCGGGAGAGTTGATCATGCACTGACAGTTCACGGGTAGCTTGTCCAAACACTTCCTTCATTTTTGTAATGAAAGTATCCAAACAGTTGAGATGAGTTCAGAAAATGGATCTGTGTTTTGAGGGGTCTCCATGCTGTTAGTCCAACTTTTTTTCTTTCTTTTCTGGTGATTTTCTGTTATCGAACAGATGGGAACAGAACATCTAAGTCACAGTACTTAAGTTAAAATTAAATTAAATTTATGCATTTAGCAGATGCTTTTATTCAAAGCGTTTTTTAACATGTGTTCCCTGGGAATACAACCCACAACCTTGAACTGCTAACACAATGCTCTACCACTTGAGCAATGGAGGATCAAAGACAGACAAAAGGTGAGTAAATAGCATACAGAGCTAAAGTAAGGCAAACAGATGGTTTCCTGAAAGCAATGAAAATGAAGGTAATTCTACAAGATCAGATAAGTCCACATAATGCGAGTCAGGTAAGAATCAGAATCAGAAAGAGCTTTATTGCCAAGTGTGTTTACACTCGCAAGGAATTTGTCTTGAACACAGGAGCTTCCAGTACAGAAAGTACAGACATTGTGCAGACATACATACACTTTAAGGTAGTAAATTATTAAAATAATAATAATAAATTAAAATAATAAATATAAATAATACATTAAAATAATAATAATAATAACAATATAGTAATAAAATATAGAGATTCAGCATACAGAATTGTGAATTTGCATATGTGCTATTTACAAATGAAATGCTTTGATAGGTTTGATAAGTTATTGACAGATATACAGTGCTGAGATTTGTTTTTTATGTATTGTTTATTTGAAATATGGACTGGGAGAAAAAGCTGTTACTGTGTCTGGCTGTTTTGGTGCTCTTTATTGCCGGCAAGAGGGCAACGGTTCAAAGATTTTACCAGCCCTTTTCCTCACTCTGGAGGTGTAAGGTTCTTGGAGGTTAGGCAGGGAGTAATCCTCTCAGCAGTCCTGACTGTCCGTTGTAGTCTCCTGATGTCTGGTTTGGTAGCTGAACCAAACAGTTATAGATGGACACAGGACAGAATCAATGATGGCAGTAGAACTGTGTGAACAGCTCTTGTGGAAGATTGAACTTCCTCAGCTGGTGAAGGAAAGCAGCCTCTGCAGGGCCTTTTTTATAATGAGGTCAGTGTGAATGTCCTACTTCAGGTCCTGAGAGATGGTGGTGCACAGGAACCTTAATGATTATACTGAAGCCACAATGCTGTTCATAGTGTTGAGTGGGGGGGTGCATTTTATTTTTATTAATTTTTAAGTCCACTGTCATCTCCACTATTTTGAGTGTGTTTAGCTCCATGTTGTTAAGACTGCACTAGAAAACTAGCTCCTCAACCTCTTATCTGCAAGCAGACTCCTCACCATCCTGGATGAGACCAATGACTGTATTGTTGTGCGCAAACTTCAGGAGCTTGACAGAGGGGTCTTTAGAGGTGTGGTCATTTGGCTACAGAGAAAAGAACAGTGGGGAGAGATGTGTATTTTCCCAACCTCACTAGTTGCTCCCTGTCTGTCAAGAAGCTGGTAATCCAAAGACAGATGGAAGTTGGTACGGAGTGCTGGGTCACTTTGACTGAGAGAAGATCAGGCCTGATGGCACTGAAGGCTAAACTGAATAATAGTAAAGCATTTGAAGCGGCAGGGATCTTCACACAGCTCCATTTATCTGCTAAAGATCTGTGGGAAATGGGCAAATGGACTTTTCAAACCAGCAGTAAAACACATTGAAATCGTCAGTCAGTTGTTGATTCTACTGTGGGGGGTAGTTTTGTGTTTCCCAGTTTACCACAGTTTATCATTATTGGATGATGAGAATGATCCTGGTAGGGATGCACACATCCTGACAGAAACTGGATGAGTCTGTGAGCTCATTCAAAATTGGAGGCAGCGGCTTCAAAAACACTCTATTCAGTGCAAAGCAGGCTTGTAAACCCTGCTCTGCTTCATTAGCCCATCTATTTATAGTTCTTATTACTGGTTTAGCTGATATCAGTTTCTGTCTGTAAGGCAGTATAAGAACTAGACAGTGATCAGAGAATCCCAAAGCTAAAAAAAAATGGGACAGAGTGATATTTATAGACGGTTTCAAAGGCATCAACATAAACAAACGTTAATGCGCGTGAGCGCTTTTGTGGACCTAACTTAACTTCCGGTAGACTCCAAATAGAATCAGTAACAACAGCCAAGTCCCTCTAGAGTAGGTATTTTTTGATAACAAACAAAATGTGTTTTCTGTGTGGACTTAATGAAAATGCTAATTCATTATTTGCCAGCAGGAGATGTTTTAAAGCATAGACATAAAGCGCGAGAAATAGAGGTTTCCCCAGTAAAAGCTGTAAACAAAGCAGAGCTGGTACGCTCACACGCTGCTTTATCAGGTATATAACATGCACGTCTTCTTTCAGAAATACAGCGATATAAAAACACCCGTGCCTCGTTTTGATATTTAAACATAAATGTAAGGAATTATTATTATTAAACATGCAGTACGTTACGTAACGTTACTCATGTTTATTTAACGAAGCCTTTTTGAAAATCGATCAGTTTTAAAATTGTTGCGAGTCTCCAAAAATAAATAAATATATGGGAAACACATCCTGCAGCACAGCCACCTGAGCCCAACTTCAGTCTACTTCAGTCTACCCTTGGCTTTAACTGCGTTTGTAGATGGCACCGCAGCCAGACCGATATACACAACACAGACCGGAAGTTAACTTAGGTCCAGGCGCGTGCGCCCGATGAAACCGTCTATACTTGACAGTGGTGTAACAATGGTCCAGTCTCTGGTAGGACATGTAATGTGATGTCTGTATTTTGTCAGTTCATGGGAGACATTTTCTTTACTAAAATCCCCAAGAATGATTAAAAGAGAGTCTGGGTACTACTGCTCCATTTCAGTTAAACATGCTAAAACAGTGGTTTTCAACCTGTGGTCCGCGGTCCCCTAGTGGGTCTCAGTGGTATTGCAGGTGGGCTGCCAATTACTATTAAAATAAATAATAATATTGTTAATATATGTAAAAATGTCTAAGTTATAACATAATAACATAATTTCATATATATAATTAAATGACAAAAAATAAATATTAAACTGTAGCTATGCTTCCACTATTCAAGCTCTCTGATTGGTTTAAGAATAAACCACCAATTTATATTTTTGCTGTATATGCTACAGAACAACAAATTCAAACATGCATGAATGGCTGTCAACAAGGTCAACATAAATGGCTGTCAACATGTTCCCTCCTGATTGCTTGCTCCGCTGACTTTCTACTCATTGCCGAGCTCTGTCTGGATCTGGTTTTCCCATTTTGGTATGCGGTGCCAGCCCATGTTATTTTCTATTCATTGCCAGTTCATTCTAGGGCTGTGCGATTAATAGAAATCATCATAAAATCACGATTTGAGCGTGCACGATTTATAAATCGCTTTATAGCACAATTTTCCGCGGCTCTGACCTCCCGCAGTATGCTATCTTATCCAATCAGAATGCAACGCGCCTAGCGCGAGAACAGAACAGACTGGGCATATGCCTACTCCAGGTTCACACACTGTGATGCACCTTTTTTCAGAGCACTTGTTAACAGATCAGAGTGTTCACACTGCATGCAGTGAAAGGCTAGAAATTAAAATGTGCGAAAATAATTAATATCTAGCACATTCTGTATACGCACTGCAAACGGAGTAGGCCTATGTGTGAACCTATAATGTATAACAAATCTATTTCAACACATGGGGCACTGCTACAATTAATGAGCTCTATGAACAATGCATGGGGAAAAAAAAGAAAAAATGTCCCTGGACACGGGATTTATTTATTTATATATATATTTCTTTATTTGCCATAAGTCTAGAGATTGTGTTACACCTTTACTATAGTGATTATTTTGACTTTTGTCTGTTGTAGCAACGTTCCAACCTTTTGCTAAAGCTCTAATTGGTTTTCTTTTGGAAATATTTTTCAAATTCGTCTTGAATGCATTTATGACTGAAAAACATATCTGTGTGTTTCAAAATTGATCAAAGAAATCGCGATAGGCTTTTTTTCATCCATATCGCACAGCCCTAGTTCATTCAATAAATACAATTAACAATCTAGCTTCTGGGTACTAAGATATTAACCCAACAATAGCGGGGTCAGTACATTTTTTTGCAGTGCTGTGGTGCTTTGGTCCTTGGCAGAGTGGGTTAAAGTAAAAGATTTATGTATTTATAAATATAATTGGCTTATTTGTAATACATTTTTGCCTGTTTAATTGCATTGTTTTACTGTTTAATATAAAAAATAAAATAAAAATTCACCATACTTGGATGAAAAATTAAGGACTGTAACATAAAATCCAACTCCAGGGAACAACCAACATGCAATGTGACCTAAATGTGCCTGTAGAGTTTTACACTATGTGTAACACCTGCAACCAGTTTTGATATGAACTGTTGTACTGTATATCAAACATTCTGTGAGTGCAGCATCAGGGGAAACAATGCTAATGTTTGTCCTGTGTGATTTATGCTTGCATTAGCAATAAACACACACAAGAGTTTTGGGCTGTAATGTATTATCCAGCATTGGAGTTCAGCAAAGGTTCAAGTGATAAGACACGGTTTCAAATTCAGGGCGTGAGCACATTTGCACTTAAGATAAGCGCTTTAAGGTGATTCAGTTTTTGCCTTCTACAAAATCATCTGATACAGAGATCATTTTAAGTAGTCATTTTGTAGTAATTTCTTGATATGGACCTAATAGTCAATGCCTAGCCCAGAATTAAGCAACATGTACAGAATATAAAAGGTAAATCATCTCCAGTGATGATATTAGAAGTATATCTCTGCTCATGTTTACTGAAAAATGGTAGTCATTTCAATACTACAGATTATACATAAAAATATTACCATTGTCAGAATGTCTTTTTGTAGCCTACTTATATTATTAAATATATACATACAATTTGTATTTTATTTTATTGTTTGATATTGTGAAGTATCTGAACTAATAATAATCAATTCATAAGATGAGTTGTTTATTATTATTATTATTATTATTTGAAAATGATTTTACACAAATTATGATTGTCCCTTAGTTAGGGTCCGTTCCTAGTATTAATTTTTCTTTTTCTTTACTTTTTTTCTCAGTGAAGAACTGGCAATGAAATATGAGAAATATGTCAAACAAATAAAAGAAATATGTCAAACAACTATGTGCCATTCAATATAAGGGAGATTTGATGTAAAAAGTAAGGTACATTTCATTGGTGGTCAGAAATGTGTATTTATTATACCTAATCTCATAACAAGTTGTATATTTGTCAAATTATGCAAAATATGTTAAATTATAATTTAATTGTAACTGTCTCATTTAAGATACATAGATGAGTAGCTATAAAATGTGATTTAACAAAGTAAAAAGGAGTTGTAAAAAAGGTGTAATGTGAGATGTGGTGGAAATGGTATTTACTTAATCAATATATATATTGTGGGGGGGGGGGGGGGGGGGCTGTCAGAAATGACTAATTCTCCTCTGGTGCATGTACATCAACTTCTGGACATCATACGTATAGAAACTAAGTTAGGTGAGAATGTTTACCTTTAAGAGAGTTTGCATTCTAAAATCTACAGGAACATTAAGTGCCCATATTCATAATATCCATGTATCAAAACCTCCTGCTAATTTGGCTGATGTAGTGAATCCTGAGTCAATCCACCTTGTAAAATCAACATTATTGCAGCACCAGATTCCCCAAACAATCTCGCCAAAAGAAACATGCCTCAGTGATTCTTTATATGTCAATCTAGACAGAAAGTGTGGAGTTTGGAGAGGAAGAAAATTAAATGATGTAGACACCTTATAACATTAAGCTGAGAGAACTGCAATTTAAACAGATCACATCATATTTTTAGAGGACACAGATAAAGAGATCATTCTTATATATGTTTTTTTTTTTTTTCAAACACATTCCCAAAACACTCTTAACACCCTTTCCTCTCACTTTCCACCTTCCAGTGTTCATCTGATGGAAAAACAAAAACATACAGTCCGAAACCCAAACCATTAATGGTTGAGCCATGGGTGTCAGGAGAAATGGGCAGGATTCAGATGCGGGTTTACGCAAGGCTTTATTTAAAGCAGAGGAGGCAGATCAGATGAGTCACGTTCACAGGATTACTCGTAGTGACTGGAAGAATAGTCGAAGCAGATGAATCAAACCGATGAGTAACGTTCCACAGTTATTTGTACGACCACTGAGACCGGAGGGATGACACTGAAGCTTCCAAGAGCTCTGCGCTGGGGAACAGGGGGCAGAGAAAACAGCTAAACACACTGGAGCCTGAGGACAAGACACAACAAAGGTGAGTGCTAAGAACAGCTAGAAGATCCGAGCTATTGAAACGAGTAACAACAGTCTGACAATAGGCAGAGAAACACAGGGAATGATAAAGGTGTAAAATTAGAAGAACATAGAAAACAGGTGGCGAGCAATTAAGGTTCACAACACAGAAACAAGGAGGGCGGGGAAAACTCAAACAGGTAGACACGGTGAGCTGACAAGTGATAAACACACACACACCAAAAAGGCAGGTGATTAGCCCCGAGACCCGACAATGGGATGACATTGGTCAAATATCTGGTTCAATATTTAGTTTGTCAACATGCTTCCAAAGCTCTGAAATGAGGCAGATGTTACTAATTAAAAAATCAATTAATAAATAAATAAATTTGGTTTATGTTTTTAAAATGGCCTGCAGGAAGCACTTTGAATAAAAACTTTTTATATAAGCTTTCTACTTAATTGCTCTCTGTGCTGGCATAAATCCCCATTACCAGTAAACACATACACTGTCAGATAATCACAAAGGGTTTTGTGTCCCTAGGTGGGGCACGAATCCAGAATAAGCCTGTGAGAGCTTCTCCGCTGTGCAACGACATATTGAGCTGTGCCTGTGGCTCTCCTTTTTTTGCAGGGGAGAAATCGCAGAAAAGAGAAAGTGCTCTCACCTCCAATTATGTCCCTGTCTAGCTCCTCTCTCACCAGTTCAACTCCATCTGTCTGTTTTTTTTTTTTGTTTTTTTTCTGATATCATATCTCCAGGTCATTGAGTGATACCTGAGGAATAGATTTAGTCCAGTCTGGTTGAGCAAGCAGTCACAGGGATATTATATTTGCTCTTTTTACTACAGCCTCCCCTGCTGTGGCAAATGAGCAGTGGGTTATGATGTTTTGCAAAATGTTTAAGCACTGGGGTTGTCAGGTCACTTTCTTCATTACATTCTGCTCAGGGGCAGATGAGCCGAGTGACCTGCAAATGTGAAAGTGCTGCATTGGCTAGAACAAACGAGTACAAGAAGAAACTTGTCAACACCTGACTGAAATAAGAAATGGGTCACAACTAAAATTTGGCTGCGTTATGGCAGCTTTATGAAAAAATCTAACAATAATGTCAACCCAGGCTCATTGGGAAAACATGCCTCTGCAAGGCTACATTTCTGCTAGACCTAAAATACCTTGCTTTAGGTACAATTCAGTGCATTTTTCAGGTGACACATCCACAAGAGGTGCTATAAGCGACATTTTATTCCTTCACTGCATATGTGGGTTATTTACAGTATTGTTCAAAATAATAGCAGTACAATGTGACTAACCAGAATAATCAAGATTTTTAGTATATTTTTTTATTGCTACGTGGCAAACAAGTTACCAGTAGGTTCAGTAGATTGTCAGAAAACAAACAAGACCCAGCATTCATGATATGCACGCTCTTAAGGCTGTGCAATTGGGCAATTAGTTGAATTAGTTGAAAGGGGTGTGTTCAAAAAAATAGCAGTGTCTACCTTTGACTGTACAAACTCAAAACTATTTTGTACAAACATTTTTTTTTTTTCTGGGATTTAGCAATCCTGTGAATCACTAAACTAATCACTAATATTTAGTTGTATGACCACAGTTTTTTAAAACTGCTTGACATCTGTGTGGCATGGATTCAACCAACTTGTGGCACCTCTCAGCTGTTATTCCACTCCATGATTCTTTAACAACATTCCACAATTCATTCACATTTCTTGGTTTTGCTTCAGAAACAGCATTTTTGATATCACCCCACAAGTTCTCAATTGGATTAAGGTCTGGAGATTGGGCTGGCCACTCCATAACATTAATTTTGTTGGTTTGGAACCAAGACTTTGCCCGTTTACTAGTGTGTTTTGGGTCATTGTCTTGTTGAAACAACCATTTCAAGGGCATGTCCTCTTCAGCATAGGGCAACATGACCTCTTCAAGTATTTTAACATATGCAAACTGATCCATGATCCCTGGTATGCGATAAATAGGCCCAACACCATAGTAGGAGAAACATGCCCATATCATGATGCTTGCACCTCCATGCTTCACTGTCTTCACTGTGTACTGTGGCTTGAATTCAGAGTTTGGGGGTCGTCTCACAAACTGCCTGTGGCCCTTGGACCCAAAAAGAACAATTTTACTCTCGTCAGTCCACAAAATGTTCCTCCATTTCTCTTTAGGCCAGTTGATGTGTTCTTTGGCAAATTGTAACCTCTTCTGCACATGCCTTTTTTTAACAGAGGGACTTTGCGGGGGATTCTTGAAAATAGATTAGCTTCACACAGACGTCTTCTAACTGTCACAGTACTTACAGGTAACTCCAGACTGTCTTTGATGATCCTGGAGGTGATCATTGGCTGAGCCTTTGCCATTCTGGTTATTCTTCTATCCATTTTGATGGTTGTCTTCCGTTTTCTTCCACGTCTCTCTGGTTTTGCTCTCCATTTTAAGGCATTGGAGATCATTTTAGCTGAACAGCCTATCATTTTTTGCACCTCTTTATAGGTTTTCCCCTCTCTAATCAACTTTTTAATCAAAGTACGCTGTTCTTCTGAACAATGTCTTGAACGACCCATTTTCCTCAGCTTTCAAATGCATGTTCAACAAGTGTTTGCTTCATCCTTAAATAGGGGCCACCTGATTCACACCTGTTTCTTCACAAAATTGATGACCTCAGTGATTGAATGCCACACTGCTATTTTTTTGAACACACCCCTTTCAACTAATTCAACTAATTGCCCAATTGCACAGCCTTAAGAGCGTGCATATCATGAATGCTGGGTCTCATTTGTTTTCTGAGAATCTACTGAACCTACTGGTAACTTGTTTGCCACGTAGCAATAAAAAAATATGCGAAAAACCTTGATTATTCTGGTTAGTCACATTGTACTGCTATTATTTTGAACAATACTGTACATATCACTGCAGTTCAGAAATTATGTTAGGTAACTGGTACTAAAAATTAATGCTTTATTGAGTTAACATTTTTTTTACCACCAATACTAAACCCATAAATCTAACTGATTGTTAACAAAGGCAAATTGAGGAAAAAAATCTGAAGCAACCATGCCATTTTAGCTTGTTTCTACAAGTCTTTGAGTTCTTCTTTCATAACTTATGTTTTACGGGACTCGTACGTCCATTCTCAAAGTGCAATATTGTACCAGATTCATGACTGATACCAGAGCTATAGAATGTCAGAAAAGCCATGCGTATAAAGCTGGTCATTAACACAAACATCAAAATATATTAGTTTACAAATCATGCACTATGGTAAAAGTGTTTTGAGGTCATAACAGAGTATTGTGCAAGGAACTGCAAAAAAATGATTATCAATTAAATTACTCATGATCACTACAGTATGTTTTCATACACATCAGAACGTACAGATTCATACATGTATAATACTTACAATAAGCACATAAATTATTGGTCCCAATTTATATTAGATGTTCGAGGGCCCAGCTTATGGCAGGGCCCCTCTCTGACCACAATAGTGGACAAAGGTTTGCTACATTTTGATTATATCTCGGTGGACTAACATATGCAAACTGTCCAATTCCATCAGAAAAAGAAAGGAAAACAAGACCTCTGGTACCAAGCCCGGGAATGAGAGGATTTCTCATCTGTCAAAATGCAGTTTCTGCCCTTGACCCACCCAGAGACTGATTCCTAAGGTTCTGGTCAGTGACTGCCATAAAAATTATGTAGGACCTGCAGATGCAACAGCAGTGGATGAAACAAAGAGAGATCCTTCCAAATCAATTCATATGATTTTGAGGATTGAGGTTCTCAGCCTCCAGTCTGTGATGACAGAGATACTTTACTTTCAAATTTCAGAGTCTTTGTCCAGTGAGACAACTCCATCCAAGGGAGACATAGCAGATCGACCAAGTTCTGAGTCTCTAGCCCAGAGAAACAGAAGACACACAGACATTTGCAACAGAGTTAAGCTCCGGTGAGCGATGTGTTACAGATTTTGGTACCATTTGGTGCTCCAGGAGAACAGAATACTACAGCGCTTCATGTTCAAGGCTGTTGAAATGGATTCCTGCTCTTTTCCCCAATGCACTGTTACCAGCACAACCAGTGGAAGAAGTCAACACCACTAGACTGCTCACTCAGCTACAGAGAAAGTAAATATCACTTATCCAAACCTCTTCCAGAGACCTTGGCATTGTTGTATTTTATCAGTATATTATTTTTCTCATTTACATTACATATTATATAGGTGATTGCAGTTGAAAACAAATAATCTTTCACATATTTGTTTGACGCATAATAAAGTTCTTCACCTTATTAGTTTCAGAGAAGCAACAGTTTCCTGATACCGTGGCTCTGACGTATCAACACCCAACATAATCACCTGCATTTTATGTACTTTATTCCTTTTCATTCATGGTTTTCATTTAGTAGTTGTTGATGACTCTTCTCTTTATCTTCTGTTAATAAAATCTATTTTGTTAAACTTGTGTCTATATTGTGTTGATGATACAGAACGAGGTTCTACAAGTTAGGTATCCCACCAATCTTTCTTATGTGATGTACTCATAACCACACCTTCAGTGATCCAAGCATTATAATGTCATTGGTGACGTGAGTACCCATTACTACACTATTTTGTCCCCCTAGGCTGGTGAAAGCAAATGCACTACAATGTATTTAAACATTATGTACTTTAAAAAAAATAATAGTTATGTACAATGTAATTGTTGTATTCATGTTGAATTGTTAGACACGTTTGCTGCTAATGAAGTAATATATAGGTAAGAATATTTGCCAGGGGCCGAATTCTGCCAATGATACCAGGGGCCAATGACCTTGGCTATATATATAAAGCGCCGCCGCTCCCACCACGCGCATCACGCACTGTGCGTAGGGCACCAAGTGCTGAGGGGGCACCAAAAATAGCCTAATGATTTTTTTTTTTTTTTTTTTTTTAAATGCCATGTCAGGGTTAGGCAAGGGAGGAACTCAAGTGCAGACAGGGAATCACAAAACAAGGGGTTTATTCACAAAAAGGGGAAAACAAAACCCACGAGGGGGAAAACAGGACTAGGGCAGATACAGCAAATACTAAATAGACTGACTAGACGAGATAAACAAAGACTCAAGACAGGAGAACACTAACTACAAATAACACTCACGGCTATACAGGATACAATCTCACAAAGGGGAATACTTCTTTCACGAGGCTGACAGGTAGGAACAAATCTGAGAAACACTCACAATTGAGGTACAGGTACAAATCACAATCACAGGTGAGGAACAATCACAAATCACAATGAACCGACAAAAGACAGAGCACACTAGGGGATCTAAATAGGGGAACTAATCAAGAGACAACAGGTGGCACAGATAAGGCAATCACAACAAGACAAGGATAACAAGGGGGGCGGGGCAAGGGAACGAGACAACACAAGCACATGGCCCAAAGACAAGGCCATGTGCTTGTACACAAAACACGGGTCTGCCATGATCCTGCCTCAAGACTAGGAAAAATCAAGGACACGAGGGCAGAATCATGACATGCCGGTATTATTTCATTAGCCTATAGAAATATTACCCTTACGAAAAATAACCATGGTTTTATTATAGTAAAACTGTAGTAACCCATGGCTTTTTGGCATGTTGAGTACCATTTGTATAACCACAGATTTACTACAAATACCATGGTTAAACTATGGTTAATTTAGCAAAACCATGGTTATTTTGTGGTTACCATGGTTTAACTATAGTAACCATGGTTTTTTGGTTTTATTTGTAGTAAAACCATGGTTAATTTTCGTAAGGGTAGGCACATTTTAGCCATGTATATGTAACAAAAAAGGGGGAACAAGAAAGATATTTAATAATTACTCTAGTCTAGTCCGGTCTAGTCTAGAAAGTACGGGAAATGTGCTGCATGTGCGTGCTTCTGCTAATCGTAATGCGCCTCAAACTTACTGACGTTAATGATAGCATTAGCAAACTATGTTATTATAACTTACAATGTAAAGACGTCTTTCCACGCGTCTGGAGGTCTCGCGGCACGGTAGACGCGAATTCGCCTCATTCACGCATAGTTACAAGAGATTCTGAGTTATGAAAAGGACCAAGCTGATAGTGACCAGCTTTTGTGATGGAAAATTGGCAGTAATACCAACAGTAATACCCCCACCTTGCGCAGCTGTACCTGAGTGTCCTGGGAAATCAGTGCGGTCAGTGTGTTCTCAACAGCTGGATATAGTGAATAAAAACGCTCTTCTCTGGACCCCGAAAATTTTGTTCGACTTGTTTTTCTGTCCAATAAATTTGTAATGGCCCTAGTTTTTTTGCGCATTTCATTATGCCTGCCTACTGCCGCCTAGCCTAAGTGTTGGTTACGTTCAATAATAAAAAAATAAAAAAAAAAACACGTGGCCTGTTCTCAAGTCCATTTGAAGTTTCTTTTTCCTTTTTTTTTTTTTTTTTTTTTTTTTTTACCGTTGTTTGAAATGGATTAAATCATTATTTAAAATAATCTTGGAGATTTTTGAATTGCCTAAATCATAAATGCAGCCGGGATGAGGCCCACACTGATGTTTTTCTTTTGTTATGGCAGCCATCCCCTCTCCATATATATTTGTGTTATTTCATGCCAATAAATAAGAAATATTGCTGAGTGTTTCCAGCTCTCTCTTTACGTTCGTCCGTTATTTGACATTGAAAAAGGAAACGTCTTTTTTTTAGACATGGAAAATCGATTTTACAATCGATTCAATGAACACTATGTCTTAAAAATCGAAAATGATTTTTTCACAAAAGTGACAGCCCTAGTACTTATTGATGATTATTTAATTTAATTTATTCAAAGTGACATTGAATTTGCAAAATCTGGATTTTTTTAATATTTTTCTTATTTTGCTATTCTGTTGACTGTTTACAAAGTCAACAAAGCTGTGAAGATTTTAATTTCTCTTTTTAGGGTTCTTAAGTTTTATACTGTGATGCTGCTATTGTGTGTTATTGCTATTGAGTTTTGTTTGGTAATAAAAAGTTAAAATGGCAAAAACAGTTTTCTTACTCGGGGTCAGGGTGGGGGGCGTCATAAAGGAATTATGCTTAGGGCACCAAAATGGCTAGCAGCGGCACTGTATATATATATATATTTATATATATATATATATATATATATATATATATATATATATATATATATATATATATATATATATATATAAATTATTATTAAAATATATTTGTTATATTGTTGCTTTTATTGAAATAATTAAAAGAGTGTGTCCCAACCATATATGACGCAATGCGATTAAAAAGTATCTGTTCCATGTGTTTTTTGTCCTAACCACTCGTGACAGCTACAAGTGACAATAAGCGACACGGAATACTATTTTAGAAATGCTTTTTATTTTCTGCGATGTCACAGCAGGATTAACATACAAAATATGACAGTGATAATCTTAGGTAATGATTATGTGCTTTATTCAGTGTTAAAAGTGTCTAATATGAATTTTAATATTATTTTGATCTTTATAGCCATAGTGAAAGCAACAATAGATATTTTACCTCAGATCTTGAAAATAAATTATGCTTAAGCAAACAAACTGTGAACTCACTGTGAACCAGCATCCATAACAAAGATAACATCAGATTCCTAAGGGGACCTTTTAACCTCTGGTCTGCACAGAACATCTTTATGTCAAGGAACTTTTACAGAAGTAGATGCACCAAAATGAACTCAAAAATACTTATAAATGAATATCAGTCCATTGCTTATCTCCATATTAATTTATGTGTAACCCACACATTGACTATCATGTTTTTAATCACTTATTGTGTATGTCTTTTTAATAACTATTGAATAGCTTAAGGATTCATATTCATGTTTAGTATGTGTGTGTGTGCACGCCTGCTGCTACTTAGTCACGATGAGAAGGAACACCACCTAATCTCATCAAACTTTACTTCTGTTCTGTTCTTTTACTTTATTTTATTTTATTTTTTGAGAGTTTCGTGTTCTGAGTTAAGTTTTGTAACACTGTTTCTCCGAGTCTGACCTCGAGTGCACGTTCAACTTCAACCAGCCCACAACTCTGCTTCTCCAGCCAACGCCCAACCACAGGGTTCCCAAGACGTCACTTCAACAACTACTGAACTTCCAGCCAATCAGCAACCTCAGGAAACCCCTTTTTCAAAGCCAACAAAGGGAACCCCCTTCACACAGACAACACCGCTTAGGTCTCAATATGGAACCCAGCCTTCCATGGTTCTCACGGATTCATCATGAAGCCCTGACGCCAGATGTTCCGCCGCGTCAAGCTGCCTAGGGTGATGGAGAATCTCAACAGGGTCTACAGTACGGAAACTCTGGAGCAGTTTAAGCAAGCCGACACTAACCGGAGCCTCTCAGTGCCACTATCCATTTGAGGTGAGAACACAGGAGGATACCGGCTCTACACGAAGGCTATAGATCCTAGCGAATGTGTTAGGGGTCGCCCAGCCTGCAGCTCTACAAATATCTGTCAGCGAGGCACAACGAGTCAGCACCCAGGAGGATGCAACACTTCTAGTTGAGTGGGCTTGCAACCTGAACGGGCAGGGCACATCCTGAGCCTGATAAGCCAGCATCCTCTGCTTAGAGACGGAATTCCCCTTCTGCCGGCCTCCATAACAGACAAAGAGCTGGTCTGAGGTCCTGAAGCTTTGTGTCCGGCCTACGTAGCATCTCAATGCTCAGACGGGACAGAGCAAAGCCAGAGCTGCGTCTGCCTCCTCCAGGGGCAGCGCTTGCAGGTTCACCACTTGGTCTTTGAAGTATGTAGTGGGAACCTTGTGCACGTAGACAGGCCGGGGCCTCAGAGTTACCTGGGAGTCAGCCTGGCCCAAACTCTATGCATGAATCGTCAACTGAAAATGCATGCAGGTCCCCTACCCTCTTGATGGAGGCCAGTGCAAGCATGAGCAGAGTTTTCAATTAGTTCCACTGAATGCAAAGGCTCGAATGGGTCCTGCTCTAGCAATTTAAGCACTAGAGTCAGGTCCCAAGAGGGTATAGAGGGGGGCCAGAAGGATTTAACCTCCTGGCCACTCTAAGGAACCTGATGATGAGGTCATGCTTACCAAAAGACTTCCCATTCACGGGGTCATGGTATACAGCAATAGCAGCAACCTGGACTTTGATAGTGGAGGGAGACAGCCTTTGCTTCAGCCCTTGCTGCAAAAAGGAAAGCATGACCGCAATCAGGCATTTTGTGGGGTTCTTCTCAGAGAAAAGAACACCACTAGACGAACAGGTTCCATTTCAAGGCGTAAGTGTGTCTCGTAGATGGTGCTCTTGCTGAAGTGATGGTGTTCACTACCTCTTGGAGTAGGTCACCTAGAACGTCCGCGTCCCATCCAGGGACCAGACATGGAGTTTCCAAAAGTCTGGACATGGGTGCCAAATGGTGCGAGAGAGAGAGCTCGTCGGCTGTAAGGTTGAACAGGTCTGGAATGTGAATGGCACGAAGTGACCTCAGAACCTACTGACTCCAAAGGAGGAGGTGTGCAGGTGAGTTGTGACATGTACGCAATGTTTACTGTGTTGTCCATTCGGACCAGCACATGCTTGCTTCATAAGAGACCTTTGAGACTGTTCAAGGCAAGGTGCACTGCTAACAACTCTAGGCAATTGATGTGCCACTGCAGCTGTGGGCCTGTCCAAACCCCTGAGGCTGCATGCCCATTGTTTGTGGCCCCCCAGCCAATGGTGGGGGCATCCATGTAAACCATAGCATGCCTGGAGATCTGCTCTATTGGCACCCCTGCAGAGAGAAATGCAAGATCTAACCACAGGATGAGGGTCTGGCAACAGGCCTGTGAGTCCCACGCTTCCACGCCCACCTCGGGACTCTGCCACAAACCCAGTGCTGGAGTGGTCTCATATGTAACAGGCCGAGCGGTGTAATTGCACAGCCGCCATATGCCCCAGTAGCCTCTGAAAAAAAGTTTTAACATATTCAAGCAGGCTAACACCAGCCGCGCACGTTCCTCTGCGAGGCGTGTTGTCTGTTCTACCGAATCCAACTCCATACTGAGAAAAGAGATCCTCTGCCTCGGCAAGAGTTTGCTCTTTTTCCAGGTCCAACAGGCTCAGGTACTGGAGCACCAAATCACTGTACTGTCACCCAACTTATCCCGAGATTGTGCTAGTATCGGTCGTAACCCACCACCTTTCTTGGGTATAATGAAGTAAGGGCTGTAAAACCCTATCCTCATATCGGCTGGAGGGACCAGCTCTATCGCGTCCTTCACCAGTAGGACTGTGATCTCTTCCTGCAAAACAGGGTCATCGGATTCTTTCACTGTAGTGAAGCGGAGACCGCTGAACTTGGGGGACACCGGGCGAACTGAATCGCATAGCCGAGGCTGATGGTCCGCAGAAGCCAGCGAGACGGGCTGGGTAGTGCTGACCAGGCGCTTAAAAATCGTACAAGCGGGACCAGTGGAACAACAGCCGTAGCCGCAGTGGGGCAGCGAAGTGGAACACAGGGACAGGAGCAGATGTGTTGGATCGCCTCAGTCTGCTTCTGGGCAGCCCGAGAACTGCTGTACAAAGATCACAATTGCATCACCGAAGTGGCCGGTCTGGGACACAGGGATCATGTCTGTGTCCCTCATCTCTTCCAGACCCAGCCTGGGATGGTGCTCCTGGACCACTAATGTGGACATCGCACGACCCAGCGAACTCGGTGACCTTCGTCGCTCAAAGTGCAAGGTCAGTGGCGGTTGGAGTTCTTCCAGAATCACTGGATCGTGACCCTCATGCTGGTCCTTCAGTGCCTGAGCCCAGTGCACCTGCAATAATGCCATGGCGTGTAAGGCGGAAGCAGCTTCCCCTCAAGCCGCATAGGCACCGCCTGTAAGATCCGACGAATGCCTACAGGCCCGGAAAGGCAGTTCCCGCAGTGGGAACATGACTCATCCATGACACGTGAGGCAGCGATCGTTACCATCACCTGTTGCCGAGTAACGACCGCACCCAGAAATGCACGGGTGAAACAGCATCCATATAAGGACAATCCGTTGTCTTGAAAAAGACGCACCCATGAAGCTCTTTTAGAGAATTTTGCTCTTTAGGAAATGCTCTTTCAGTGCTGAGGCGCACAGGGGAATTGGCTGCTTGCAACACGACAGGGGTTAGTGCAGCCTGAAGTGTGCAATCCACTCGACACATGAACGACCGCCAGTGAAGCGCCATCTGGCCAGCACACAAAGCTTCGGAGAGCGTGCCAAACTCGTAGTTCACAGCAGACACAGTTGAACAGAACGATACTAATGCTCAGCTCCAAAGCGAAAAGATGGTATGCATTGCATCTGCTGCCTTCTTATACTCACGCATTGATCAGCGACAGCTGGATGCAATAATTGCATGCCATTGTGCATTGGCTCGTTTAGTTTACACTCAAAGTAGATTGGTCTATATAATAATATATATAAATGAACTGAGCTTCTGGTGGCTGTGTATCGGTGCAGTACAGAAGGCATGAAAGGTGCATTTCAGCGCCACCCACACATTCAAAACAAATATTAAAGCATAGTCTCATGATTTTCCCTTGAAAAAAAATTCCAGTTAAATTTTGATTTTCCGTTTCTTGAACAAAACAAAAATCAAACTTTCTCATTTCTATTATTTCTTTTAGAAAATCAAATGACCAAAAGATACACGGACCTTAAATACATAGACCAAAAAGATAATTAACAAGACACACCTGAAACTAATGATGAACTCAAACAAAGCCCATGTGGTGTGACAACATAAAAGAGAGTAATGATGATTAATTGAATAAATGAACAATTTTGTTCTAGGCTGGATTATCCCCTTTAAAATAAATCACTATCATCTTTAGGCAGACATGGCCTTTATGTCTTTGGTTATCGCCACACAACATGTAACATGACTACTGACTAGTTGGATTGGAGCTCAGCAGGAATGAGAATTTGATTCCTACAGAGACTAAACCACTTAATCAGAATAATTATTTGAAGCCTCCCAGTTGTAGAAAAGTAATTTGCAATTTAGGAACATTTCTAAAGATCTGAGCCACAGGCTGAATGGTGTGGCACTCTTATCAATGCACTGTACAGTAGATGCAGTTTGACTTGCTGCAAAACTCTTTAAGTGGAAGTGAAGGTCAGTGCATGCTGCAGGATATAATTTTATAGTTTTTTCACAGTTACTCAATCATAATCTCATTACGTGATTTTCAAGAGTTAAGAACGAGATCGCTCTCAAATTGTGAGCTATTGCACAGACCGAAATGTCACTGATGACTCCCTGCCAGTGGCAAAAGGATTACATTCAAGAGAACTCTTTCTGCGACATATTCCAGCATTCTTTGGTTACAAAGCAGAGTGACATTCTCAACTTTTGGATTAAGCATCTAAGGACAGAACCTGTCAGAGCACAGCACAGAAGAAAAACATAACTGTATTTCTGGCTCAGTGTTGAGAAAGGTCTGAAATAGGCCCTGCACCTATGCATCAATAAAAGTCTGTATAGGCTAGAATTATTTTATGACTCCACTGGAACGCAGAGTGGGTGGATGAGTGATGGGTAGAGGAGTGTGCATCTGAGAGCTGTGTCACCACTTTTGGTCTTGTTCAAGTTTAAATGAACGAAAAGCCTGCATGGGAGGTGATTTTAAAACGGAGCACTTTGCTTATTTAAATAAAAGCTGTCTCTTTTTAAATATTTGCTGTCAGGGCGTAAGAATCGCTGCTTTTTATTTTCTATTTGTCCACAACCATCTTTACAATAGTAGTATTGATATAGGATTTCATTAAAGAGCCAGTAAGATGAAAATTCTAAGCTTCCTATCACTGTTTATAAGTCCTGTACAATAGGTTTAAAATTACCTCAATTCTCAGAGATCCCCAAACGGTTCGCGCGAAGCTGTTCAAAAGATACAGTTTCCTTAAAACCCACCTTTCGGTAGCATACTGTGTTCTGATTGGTCAACTAACATAGTCAGGTTTGATTGGTTGTTCAGCACACAACTTCATGGTAAACAATGCGTTAGCATCTGTTTGGGGTGAATTATGTCTTATTCCTCTCATCACAAAGCAAACAGTAAAATAAAAAACTTGAACAGTCTCGCTGCTTCTTCTTCTGTGTGGGCGTATTCAAGTTTGAATCTGAATAGCGCGTTCAGCGCGGGGGCATGGTCACATTAGATATAATGAAGGGAGACGGGAAAAACGGACATTGCGTTGTTTTCATATGGATTACTTTATCACAGAATATCTGTTAGCAGCACTTGTTACACTTCATTTTAATGACGTGTTTGTAAATGAAGATCAGCACAGACAAAGGCTGCAGACAGCACACATACTGATAAGACGATTGGGAGAAAACAAACACATAACTTCATAATCATACTTCGCGTTGTGATTCCGGAGATGCTTGTTGGTCTAAATAAAGTTGGTAATGAACCCTCTTTTATGGCCAAACGCTTTGAAAATCCAGCCTTGTACTCACCGAGATTAGAAAAGCAGTCATCAGTGAAATGTTGTGAACACAACAAAAGGGATTTGTTGTACTGCTCTGTTATTGTGGTAAAAATTTATTTTAGCTATTGGTTCTTCTGATCTTCATTCTTTGGCAGTGAAAATAAAACAAACTTGCCTTTACAATTAAAAACACACTGTCTCCTCGACATGATGCTATCACACCAACCAGAGCGTCTGTGTGGGGGTTGGGGCAGGTCAGAGTTCCGTTTCTCCCAAGACGGTAGGCGGAGATTATTATGCAAAGTGCTCCTAGTGACGTACATAGAGATGGGCAAAAGATTTGAAATCTATAATGACTCGTTTCAGCGATTCAGAGTCGACTCCTTACTTTAGAAGCCAATAACTTTATAAATCGTGTACTTTTTGGTTTAATTACTTTGCACATTGTTTACACTGATGGACAGCTACATCATACACTGTAATACAGGTAATTTTTGATATTTCCCATCTGTGTGGCTCTTTAATAATATAGCTATAGATTATCATTTTATTATTATTATTTTATTTGTTTTTTTTAAGTTCACCCTAAAATGAAAATTTACTCACCCACTTACCAACCAAGATTAGTTTGTTTTTTTATCGGAGATTTGGAGAAGTTTAGCATTGAATCACTTGCTCATCTATGGATCTACTGCAGTGAATGGGTGCCATAAGAATAAGAGTCCAAACCAGGGGCGTCGCTAGGCCCTTTTTAGAGGGGCTTCAGCCCCCCTAAACTTATGCCCAGCCCCCCTAAAAAATTATTTGATTAATTAATTAGTGATCGCTTCAGTCCCCTTTAAAACTCATTTGAAACGGTGGCAAGCTGCATCAAGTTCCGGCTCCTCCCCTTATCTGAGTCTGCACGGATTCAGCGCGTTTTTCAATCCACAGGGGCGCCGAGCATAGCGAACATCAGAGAGTACAAGGTGTGTGTGTGTGTGTGTTTGTGTGCGTGTGCGCGTGTGTGTGTGCGTGCGTGTGTGCGTGTGGTGTGTGTGTTCTCGCATCCAATACCAGTACGTCTTCGCTGCGTTCACCTTCAGCCTTTATCACGGTGTGACAGTTGTTCCCTTTCGATACTTCACTCATACTGCGTATGGGGAAAAGCTCCTTTTTTCCTCGATACTGAAGCCTTTTTTCAATAACGCAGTGCAACTGCACTGCCATTGGTTTAATCTGTAAACTTTTTTAAACCAATGACAGCGCTGCGTAGCTGCGCGAGCCTGTGGCGATGCAGCGCGCCAAAGCCCGCCAGAATGGGCGGGGCGAATGGCTATATAAGCAGGCAATCGCCAGAGGAAATCAGATCTTACTCCTTCAGCGACGACTTCACTTCGTTGGATCTCTGCTGAACGCCTTCGCCTGGAACGAGCTCTCGCCGTCGAAGAGGCACCGCAGCGGACCAGCTGAGACCGCTGACCGCCTGCAGCGCCGGCGTACTCGCAGACAGCCGCTCTCAGCGCCGATCTCGGGCCGCCCGCTTCCCGCTTCCGGCCGCTTCTCAGCGATCTCCTGCCGCCATCCGGCGATCCTAAAAGAGCTTTTTCCAGCGGTTTTCACCGCTCTAAAAGAGCGTTTCTAACGCCGTTTTAACGGCGACGGCCATGCCGCGCCACAGCTGTGGCACATGCAGAGCCCCTCTGCATGAGGACGACGGCCATGGTGAGTGTGTTTTCTGCCTGGGTAAACCCCATGCTGAGGCTGCACTCACTGAGACTTCATGCTGCTTTTGTGAAAGCATGAGTCTCGCCTCTCTGCGCTCGCGGATTGCTTTCTTTAATGAAAGTAATCCCGCCCCTCGCGCCCTCCCGTCTTTTTCCTCCCGCGAGCCGGCCAGGAAAAGACAGCGGGGAAGAGGGGCCCAGCGCCCGGATTTGGGTGAGCTCACGCCGGCTCAGCGCCCGCGTGCCTCACCCTCTCCAATGAGAGAGCCGTCCCCTGTCCTCTTCTCACGCCCAGAGCAGCGTCCCTCGGCTGAAGCGAGCGACCTCGTCTCTTTTGGCGGATCGGAGGACGAGCCGCTTGACGACTCCATGTCACTCGCGGCTTCTGAAACGGAGGACTGGGCCGGCGATTCTGACCCCGCCCACCTGCCGTCACTGGAGCCAATCGACGCCAGAGCTGGGATGGATGCCGAGCTTCTCCGCATCCTCTCCAAGGCCGTTGAGGAACTCCATTTGGAGTGGGCCCCCCCTGAAGAGCCGACACGCAGCAGGCTGGACGAGTGGTACCTGCCAGGACGCCGCCAGGCCCCCCGCCAGCGACCTGCCCCATTCTTCCCTGAGGTTCATGACGAGCTGACAAAGTCGTGGCGCGCCCCCTACTCGGCCCGCCTACGCACTTCCTCTGCAGCTCTCAGCTCAGTAGATGGCTCTCAGGAGAAGGGCTATGAGCAATTGCCGCCCCTGGATGAGGCCGTGGCTGCTCACCTCTGTCCCCCCGCGGCTGTGGGGTGGAAAAATAAGAGAGCCCTTCCTTCCAAGCCATGCAGGACGACCTCTGCCATGGCTGGCAGGGCCTACACTTCTGCGGGCCAAGCCGCTTCATCTCTGCACACCATGGCCATATTGCAGGTGTTCCAGGCAAAGCTTCTCCGTTCCCTGGATGAGTCTAGCTGTAGTGAACCTGCTTTCCGTGACCTCCGCAGCGCCACTGATTTGGCTCTGCGCGCCACGAAAGCCACGGCCCAGGCCATCGGACGATCCATGGCCAACCTGGTTGTGCTGGAGCGCCACCTCTGGCTCAACCTAACAGAGATTAAGGAGAGCGACAAAGTGGCCTTTCTCGATGCCCCAGTCTCTCCATGCGGCCTCTTCGGACCAGCGGTAGAAGGGTTTACAGAACGCTTCACTGCAGCACAGAAGTCGTCCCAAGCCATGCGACACTTCCTGCCCAAGCGCTCCACCTCTGCCCCGAGTCGCCCCAGGACTGCGCCGACTCAGCACCAGAGCAAACCTGCCCCTTCTACCCCCCAGGCGGCACCCCCTAAGGAGCAGCACCCAGCTCGCCCCACTAGGCGCGCTAAACCGCCTAGACGTCAGGGCCCCCGGCAAAGGATTGTGCTGGACCCGACGCCCTCTAAATCCTCCTGATCGTTGGGGAAGAAAGAGGAAGGGGCAAAGTCCCGCTGCGGCCGGACCACCCCAGAAGCTCTCTCGCCTGTCTGCTGTGCGACCTGGGCCCACTGTTGTTGCGTCCACGCAAAGCGCCGTTGTTATGGCGAACACAATAAATATTTCACATTTTCAAAAAGAGAGCACTTTTCCTCTTCCACACTCGTCGGTGTTCAGGCCCCTGATCAGCGGTCTGCCATCCGACACTATCCAGCCCCTTGTCACGCGGGCCGAGGCCTGGCAGGCCATCCCCGGAGTGTCCAAGTGGGTGTTGGGGATAATAAAACACGGATACTCACTGCAGTTCGCCCGAAGACCCCCGCGTTTTCGCGGAGTGATTCCCACCTCGGTAGAGCCGGACGATGCTCAGGTCCTCCGCACCGAAGTGATGACGCTGTTAAGGAAGGGAGCCATAGAGATAGTTCCTCCCTCAGACAGCGGGTCGGGGTTCTACAGCCGTTATTTCCTTGTCCCCAAGAAAGATGGCGGTCTCAGACCCATCTTAGACCTCAGACATCTGAACCTTTCTCTCATGAAACGGAAGTTCAAGATGTTGACACTGAAGCAGATCCTCACGCAGATTTGCCCCGAGGACTGGTTCTTCTCGCTGGACCTGAAAGATGCTTACTTTCACATCCAGATAGCCCCCCATCACAGACGATTCTTGAGGTTCGCGTTCGAGGGTGTGGCTTACCAATATACAGTCCTTCCCTTTGGGCTGTCTCTAGCTCCCCGCACTTTCACGAAGTGCATGAACGAGGCGCTCTCCCCTCTGAGACAGATGGGAATTCGCATTCTGAACTATCTCGACGACTGGCTCATTCTAGCCCAGTCACGAACCGAGCTAGACCACAACAGATCCATGCTCCTGAGCCACTTACAGTGCCTAGGAGTCAGGGTCAATTTCGCCAAGAGCTCACTGCTCCCCAGCCAACGTATTACGTTCCTGGGAGCAGTTTTCGACTCCGTCAATATGAGGGCGGTCATATCACCAGAGCGCGCTCTTGTACTTCAGCAGCTCGCGGCCTCTGTCAAGAACAAAGCCTGTTTCCCTCTGAAGTTCTTTCAGAGGATGCTAGGGCTGATGGCTTCCGCCTCCCCAGTTTTACAGCTCGGCCTCCTACGAATGCGGCCCTTGCAGTACTGGCTGAAACTCCGGGTCCCACCTCATGCTTGGCGGCACGGCCGCTTTCGCATCAGGGTCAACCAGGCCTGTCTAGCAGCCCTGGAGCCTTGGATGAACCCTGTTTGGTTCAGTCGTGGAGTACCCCTACAGGCGGTTTCCAGAAGGACGGTACTCTCAACAGATGCGTCCAACCTGGGTTGGGGTGCTCTGTGCGAGGGCAGACCAGCCTTCGGCTCGTGGTCGCACGAAGAAAGCCATCTTCATATCAACTGCCTCGAGATGCTGGCAGTGGAACGAGCCCTTCAATCCTTTCAGGCAATCTTGGAAGGGCGCCACATCCTAGTCCAGTCGGACAGCATGACAGTGGTGTCCTACATAAATCACCAAGGCGGCCTTTCGTCCAGCCGCCTCTGCGCACTGGCAAAGCGCCTCTTGGAATGGGCATTACCCAGGTTGCGATCGCTCAAGGCGACACACATACCTGGCAAGACGAATCTGGGAGCAGACATGCTTTCACGGAGCAATGTCCCCTCGGACGAGTGGATGCTCCATCCCCAGACAGTTCTCAAAATCTGGGAGATTTTCGGGAAGGCAGAGGTCGACCTCTTCGCCTCAGAAAGCAACTCTCATTGCCCAACTTATTTTTCAAAGGAAACAGATGCACTGGCCCACAACTGGCCCAGCCTCCTTCTTTATGCTTTCCCCCCGATTGCTCTGATCCCTCAGGTCATCAGACGAGTCAGGGAAGACAGACACAGAGTCCTCCTAGTGGCCCCACTCTGGAGGACCCAAGTTTGGTCCTCGGAGCTTTTCAGGCTTTCCATGAAAGCCCCATGGCCGATACCCCTGAGGCGGGACCTCCTCTCTCAGGCGAACAGGACAATCTGGCATCCACAGCCAGAACTCTGGGCTCTGCATGTATGGTCCCTCGATGGGAGCCTCTGAGCCTCCCCGGGGACGTACTACACACCATTGCTCAGGCAAGAGCCCCGTCTACAAGACGCCTCTATGCCCAAAAATGGTCAGTCTTTGTTGACTGGTGCTTAGCACAAAACAAAGACCCTGTTGAGTGTGATGTATCTCCGATACTGTCATTTCTCCAGGAGCGTCTAGAAAAGGGTCTCACCCCTTCCACACTCAAAGTGTACGTAGCAGCCATTGCAGCATTTCATGCTCCTATTGCTGGCCAATCAGTGGGTCGACACAGCCTCATTGTGCATTTCCTGAGAGGTGCTAGGCGGTTGAAGCCCCCACGCCCTCTTACCGTTCCCACTTGGGACCTTCACACGGTCCTTGGAGCACTCAAAGGACCTCCCTTTGAACCGCTGCGGTCAGCTGACCTTCGGCCCCTAACGCTCAAAACCGCTCTGCTACTTGCTCTAGCATCGGTCAAGCGTGTTGGCGATTTGCAGGCCCTCTCGGTGAGCCCTGCATGCCTTGAGTTTGGGCCCAATGACTCTAAGGTCATTTTAAAACCCAGGCATGGCTACGTACCTAAAGTGCTCTCAACGCCATTCAGAGCACAGGTAATTTCCCTCTCAGCTCTGCCTCCGTTGTCAGGTGAGCGGGAGCTGGATTTACTCTGCCCAGTGAGGGCTTTGAGAATTTACATTGAGCGGTCTCAGCCGTTCAGGCAATCTGACCAGCTTTTTGTCTGCTTTGGTGACCGCACCAAAGGGTCTTCGGTCTCAAAGCAACGCCTCTCGCGTTGGATAGTTGAAGCTATCGCTCTATGTTACTCCTCTATGGGCCTTGAGTGCCCCATAGGAGTTAGAGCCCACTCTACTAGAGGGATGGCCTCTTCATGGGCCTGGTCTAGTGGTGTCTCTATCAAGGACATCTGTGAGGCGGCCGGCTGGTCCTCGCCGTCCACTTTTGTCAGGTTCTATAACTTGGATATCCCGACCTTGCATGCTCGGGTTCTTTCGGTTTGATACGACAGCCTCTAGCAGACTCTGTCATCATACCACCTCCAGGGAGCTAGCTCCCTCTCAGCAGTGTAGCGTCAAGGGTTCGATGGCTCCGGCCCTCTCACTTATCCTCTGGACCCCAGGGTGTTCAAGTTAAGTCTTGTCGTTCCCTACCGTGGCACGGCGCGGTTGAATTCGTTCCCCATACGCAGTATGAGTGAAGTATCGAAAGGGAACGTACTCGGTTACGAACGTAACCTCGGTTCCCTGAGATACGGAACGAGTACTGCGTTATATGCCGTGCCACGAGGCTGCGGGTTCAGTGTCGTCGCTTCAGTCGTATGACCTGATTTCCTCTGGCGATTGCCTGCTTATATAGCCATTCGCCCCGCCCATTCTGGCGGGCTTTGGCGCGCTGCATCGCCACAGGCTCGCGCAGCTACGCAGCGCTGTCATTGGTTTAAAAAAGTTTACAGATTAAACCAATGGCAGTGCAGTTGCACTGCGTTATTGAAAAAAGGCTTCAGTATCGAGGAAAAAAGGAGCTTTTCCCCATACGCAGTACTCGTTCCGTATCTCAGGGAACCGAGGTTACGTTCGTAACCGAGTACGTTTTTTCTTCCAACAAAAATGAAGCGATTAACACCCATGAAAACATACTTTAGAAAACGATCATGATTTATTTTAATTTACTTTTCAAAATTCAAAACATATTATTGTGTATTTCGGCATTACATTATGCAGCCATTCACAGAAATGATTAAAGACACACATCATTGTCTGAAAGCACTAAATGTCACAGAGAGAGAAACATCATGTGGAGTTATTTTGTTTTGTATTATTAAATATGATTTTGTATTAAGTAATAATGAATCATTAGTGTATCATGATACATATATTAGAGTAAGAGTAAAGGGATCTGTGATTTTTTTTTTTTTTTTTTTTTTTAAGTAATTGATTTATAGAAGTGGCAAATTGATAATGGTGTTATTTTTAATAAATATAAATAAATATAGAACAGATTAAACATATTGCCAATAGACAATTACATTAATACATGTTTTGTCTATATTCTTAATGAATATTAGCTGGTTAGTTAAATTATTTGAAATGAAATAAATTTCCAGGGGCTGACTTGATGTATAACCAACCGTATTGTTGATTATAAAGGCTAAAAAGCTAAAAATTAATAATAATAATAATAATAATAAAATATAATAATTTATTTTTCATTGTAGATGGATATACAACATTTTTCTGTAGTGCGGGAGTAGGTCTGCAAATGAGCAACAGTCAGGTGAGAATAGAACAGACAGCCTCACACACACAATACCACTGTATTCCCAAGATTCATTGCAGTCATTGAACCCTTATGTTGTTTTAATTTTCTGCCAATTTCCACGTACATTTCATAAGAAAAAGCTGTGGTATCATCAAAGGATAAACATGAATGTCCTAATACTGAATCAGGAAGCCTTTATTGTAAAAATCTACATTCCCAATTCAAAATTTTCCAGTGACTGGTCACATCTAAAAAACTGTATTAGTTTTTTTTTTTACAGTGTTGTATATGGCTCAGTCAGTACTCCTACTCCCATATATGAAATACAGGGAATACAATGGAATAGTGGATTGCAATAAGGTTAGTAGTATACAACCCTACCCTAATAGTCAAATAGAATTTTTTAATCATACCCTTATTGGGGGCTGAGCCCCCCTAAAATGAAAATCTTAGAATCGCCCCTGGTCCAAACATAACTATCATTTTACTATGCAACTATAGTTTAAAAGATTAGACTTATGTTAGACTAATATTTTGTAACAGTATAAACAATCAAACAGCTGAGATATGCTATCTGGTAAACAGCGACCTACACAAACATAATGTATGTATATCGACAAAGTTGAACATACTTGTATTGTATAACTAACTTTATATAAAGTGCTGGTATGTGTGAATTTTAGCATATTTATATACCCAAATTTATGTGTAGTGCTGGGCAGTGATATGCTTAGATTTTACAAAAGGATAAAAAAAGAAAGGCAGTTGAAATCAGTTTGTATTTAATTCCCCAAAGTCAAAGATATGTCTTTGTCTCTGCCACGGTCCACCGCTGACTATAGGGAAGATAAACACTTAAAGTAAGAACTTTTATAGTTTTTAATGCTAATTAATACAGGAGTATTCAGAGAGGAATAACCTAAGATTTAAGAGGATTACTGCAGCTGCTGTTTTTGAAAAAATTAAGACAGAACACATAATCACAGATTTTAAGGGTTTAAGGGTGGCTGAAATTAAAGATCTATGAAGGAAAGGTGGATTAAGACACAAATCATTAAATTAAGTCGAATCCCCTTAGTCCCCATTCTTTCATACACTGCACTCACTAAATCAATAAACCTAACTCTAAATATAACCTCAGAAGCAAAACTGCAAAAGAAAAATACCTACATTCAGATTTATTTTTGATTTATTTTGATATCAAATTAAACTGCAGGGCATTCTAAGCACCTTCTCTGAAAAGCTTTTTGCTGGATGTCTTCTGTATGATATTGAACTTCAGGAAGGGAATTACATAAAGTATTATTCAAGGATGTGAAACTTGAAAATGTCTCACTCTCTGAAATGCAACTCTTTCGTAAGTTGCTTCAACCATGGAAATGAGTCAGAGCTGGTGTTGGTAGTGAAGCTGTTGTGTAAACTGTGTGGTGCAAGAAACATCAACTATCATACAGAGCAATAGGTGTCTGTGGGTTTCTGACGCACCAGAGGCACAAACAGCAGTACAAGACAGATAACACAGATGAGTTATACAATGCCGGAGTCTCCTGGGTTGAGCAGCGAAGAGGTTGTAGAATGAACAATTCTGCACTACATCTCTCTGTTTCTTTGTCCTTGAGCAATTTTGTTTACCTGGCTATTTCACCTTGTTGTAAAAAAAAAAAAAAACATTTTATTTATTTAATAGTGGCAGTTGCCACTTATTGGGAAGTTAGAATAATTATTCAATAGTCATTATTAATTAATTATAAAAATATGCATTACTGTACTGCACTGATTCTAGGTCACTTACGAAATGATCAATGTCAATTATATAATTGTGACCATGTTAAGGCCATCAGGTTAAACTTATGTTAGCCAAAGAGCCACATTAGAAAGAATGACAAAGCAGCATGACCACAACATAAGAAAACAAACACAACACAATTTGCATGCTAACTAAAGCTTATGTGCATTCCTTAACTATCTCTTCTGCATCAACGTAACCTTGTGTCCTCAGTGTGTCACACTGCTATAAATGGTTTGAATCCCTTGTATTATGAGCACATCATAATAGAGCATGCTGTGGAGTATCTTTTCATCGGGTCAGAAATACAATTAACCTCTTGACCCATAAATCAAGGTTTTTTTTCACCTGAGCTTGAGAATGCAATCTATCATATACATTTTATTTTTCCTTTTATTTTCCTCTTCCGGTTTGTACTGAGCCCTTAAAGGGTCATTTTGGTGGAAAAAAATCACAGTGAGTGAAAATATTTCGGGTGGGAGGAAAAAAATATTTTTTAGATTTTTTGCGTTCTCTCACAAAACTTTTGTGTTCCCTCTAGAAACTTTGCGTTCCCTTGAGAAACTTTTGTGTTCTCTCACAAAGATATTTGCGTTCTCTCGCAAAACCAGTTCAGACAAACACTTCCAGTTTACTTTACAGCTTGTAGTTCATACAGCTCCATAAGTCCACAATGGAGCGGTTCATAGAGTTTTGTTTTGAACTCTGAGAAATAGTCAGTGCATGCTTATTAAGGCACGGTTTTGGGACACAGTAAAACGCTTAATGTAAAACACTGTGTGACGAGAGCTGAGGGAACGGAGCGCGGCCGGTGGAGCACCTGCGCCATTTACCGGTAACGTTATCGAGTCCCGCGGCCCTTACGAAAATTAACCATGGTTTTACTACAAATAAAACAAAAAAACCATGGTTACTGTAGTTAAACCATGGTAACCACAAATTAACCATGGTTTTGCTATATTAACTATAGTTTTCCCTTGGTTTTTGTAGTAAATCTGTGGTTTTACAAATGGCAGTCAATACGCCAAAAAACCATGGGTTACTACAGTTTTACTATAATAAAACCATGGTTATTTTTCGTAAGGGGGGAGCTTAGGAGGAACGACTGATGACAGTGTTGGACGAGAGAGGACCAGGCTCGGACTTTATTTTGGGTTTTGGTTCTGTTTGTGTGCGACAGTCGTCCACGAGAAAGGGCTGTCGCGCTCTTTTAGGTATATTGTATTATTAAAGTTTGTTTGAATGTTCGCCGGTTCCTGCCTCCTTCTTCCCGTGACTATGAACGTTTGTTACACACTGGATGACTAAATTCAGTACACACCTTATTAATAAAGCATACAGACAAATAGCCAAGAATATGAACGTAACCCGGTAAACTACACTTTAAGCCTAGGCTATCCATAGAAAGAAAACGCTTTATTAATGGACTAATTAGTCCATTATAAGACAGTCACAGTGGTATAAAAAGGCAGAATTTGGTATACATTTTACTAATAAATTATAGGCTACATGAAAGCAGATATATATATATATATATATATATATATATATATATATATATATATATATATATATATATATATTAGGGGTGTAACGGTTCACAAAATTCACGGTTCGGTTCGATACGATACACTGATGTCACGGTTCGGTTCGGTTCGATACGTTTTAGATACAGCAAAATGTAAAAACATCTCAACTTTTCAGAATGCCGCAAGCGCACCGCGGGTCATGTGACAAGAACTAACCAATCAGCTTCATCCTTTCCCGTAACAACGTTGAGAGCTCAGCCAAGATGAAGGATCAGCTGATCATAGTTGTATATGGATTGCAATTTTGAAATAAATTTAGTAGCAGCGCTACTGCAAGCGATTTTTAGAGCTGCAAATCCATTTATCCTTCGCTGAAATTTCCGCGTCTCATGGAGAGAGCACGTCATTGTTGCTTAGCAAAGACAGACGCCTCATGAGCGCTTCTGCCCGAGCGCTTTGGAAAGGAGGAGAAAGACGCGCTTAGCGTTTTCCATGCGTTTTTAGGCACGATATGTGAACGGCCCCTAAGGCGCTCGCTCACTCAGCACGCGCTGAAGGCTCGTTGCAAAATGTCGAATGCCTTTAACAGACCAGAAATATAAGATCCTAAAATAACCAACAGGTCTGGTGTTTGGGTTGGATTCCCTGTAAGCTATAGTGTCTAAATGCTGCAGGGATAGTTTGCTGCGTGCATGTTTCTCCTTTTTTTTCGTCTTTTCCCAGATAGTACTGACGCATATATCCCAGATATTCCCGCTGGTGTTTTTTTTTTTTTTTTTTGTATTCCCGTTGGTGTACCCTGTCATGTTGCAGATGCGACATACCGTTGTTTTTTTATCCACCACTCTCTTGCCATCACCATTATAGCTTAAAGGGAATCCAAAGTGCACCCAAACACCAGACCTGTTGGTTATTGGAGGATCTTCTCATTTCTAGTCTGTTAAACGCATTGGCTATTTTGCAACGAGCCTTCAGCGCGTACTGAGTGAGCGAGCGCCTGCTGAGTAGCCTAACATAAACATATAAGATGGTGTTTTTTTCTTCTTCGGGAGTGTCAGGGGCGTTGCCTGTTACGTTGTTTGGGTTATTGGGCTACCTTGTTGAACGCATATCATTATATTTCCCTCTCTCTCTTTTTTTTTTTTTTTTTTCAAATATAATTAATTACTCCAACGAACCGTTCGGTATACATAATGCGTACCGCGTACCGAACCGAAAGCGTCGTACCGAACGGTTCAATACGAATACGCGTATCGTTACACCCCTAATATATATATATATATATATATATATATATATATATATATATATATATATATATATATATCTGTATTGGTGATTCTTTATTTTAATAACGAACAGACCGCACTTGCAATGAATATGTGCGCATGAGGCACTATTTCTCAGAGTTCAAAACAAAACTCAATGAACCGCTCCATTGTGGACTTACTGTATGGAGCTGTATGAACTACAAGCTGTAAAGTAAACAGGAAGTGTTTGTCTGAACTCAGCTGGTTTTGCGAGAGAACGCAAATATCTTTGCGAGAGAACGCAAATATCTTTGCGAGATAACGCAAAAGTTTTGCGAGAGAACGCAAAAGTTTCTCGAGAAAATGCAAAAGTTTTGCGAGTGAACGCAAAAAATCAAAAAAATATTTTTTCACTCACTCTGATATTTTCCCACCACAATGACACTTAAGGGGCTCCGTAGGTTTGGCATTGCACATGCTGCACCTTATTATTTTCCAACAATAATACAAATAATTAATTGGTAGGGTTGGGAATCAAAAAAATCGATTCCAATTTCAGAATCTGAAACTTAAGGTCAGGAATTCGATACTTCTTGTCAAATTCAAATTTCAGTTCCGCCCTAATAATTCTTATGTGCTTTCTTTCTTTTTTCATCTGTGAGGACAAAACCTAGCAATCTGCCAGGACCTTGCTCGCTAATCTAAGAGCACCAAAGTTTGGCTACATTTGCGATCAGAAGCTGTAGAGGAAAAAAATGAATAAAACATTTTTGTACAGGTAATGAATGTGATCATGTGATCATCACAGAATACACAAATACTGATTTTTGACGGGATATGATTAATCATTTGTCATCATTTAGAAATGGATCTTAAAATGTCATATTTTTTAAAACTTTGATATTCTGAAGCGTTTGGAAGACAAAAGGACTTTTGTAAAAATGCTTTTAAAATGTTGTCCAATATACATGTTCTTGATGCAGATATGTTCCTCAGTTTAAGCTGATTCTGATGATGTATCATTTGACATTTTTACTCTTCAACTGTACTGAAGTATATGAAAGAACTGAGCTGCTGAGGAATGCTAATCAGATAGCATGCTAACTAAAGCTTATGTGTATTCCTTAACTATCTCTTCTGCATCAAGGTAACCTTGTGTCCTCAGTGTGTCACACTGCTATAAATGGTTTGAATCCCTTGTATTATGTGCACATCATAATAGAGCATGCTGTGTGGAGTATTTTTTCATCGGGTCAGCAATACAATCAACCTCTTGACCCATAAATCAAGGTTGAGCTTGAGAATGGAATCTATCATATACATTTTATTTTTCCTTTTATTTTCCTCTTCCGGCTTGGCATTGCACATGCTGCACCTTATTATTTGACAACAATAATACAAATAATTAATTGGTAGGGTTGGGAATCAATACAAGAATCGATACTTCTTGTCAAATTCAAATTTCAATTCCGCCCTAATGATTCTCATGAGCTTTCTTTCTTTTCTTCTTCTTTCTTTCTTTTTTCATCTGTGAGGACAAGACCTAGCAATATACCAGGACCTTGCTCGCTAATATAAATGCTCCAAAGTTTGGCTACATTTGCAATCAGAAGCAAAAAAAAAAAAAGCTAAGTATAATATTTGTGATAGCTAAACATGTTGCAAGAGAGGTGTCACTGCCAACATGACAAAGCACTTTAATTTAATAGATAATTAAAGTTTGAGAACACAGTTTAAATTCCAATGTGATTCTATTCCTAAATGTCCTTTGACGTGTGTGATCAATGTTGTGATAACTTGGTTCATCCGTGCAGCATACGATCACATCATAGCAATTATAGCTGTTAGTTTTAAAACTTAAATGGTTTAAGGCAATCGGTTTCCTCAAATAGTTTGAGTTAACATACTGTAACTTGTCAGGTTTTAGTGAGGCTGTGTCTGCAGTTGTAGTTCCTTTCTCTCTTTTCTTCAGTAATTCTGTTTGTTAACAGCAGGTGTTCATCACTAATGCTCAATTATCGCTCAATTAATCACTTCATTTTTAAATTGCAATGTAAATCTTCTTTCAGTGAACTCAACTGAATTAAGTTCAGAGTACTTAAATGGTTTAAGGCAATCGGTTTCCTCAAACGGTTTGAGTAAACCAAATTTTTCCGGTTTTTAAGGATATGTGTTTACTCAAACGATTTGAGTTAAGTTACTTGTCGGGTTTTACAGTGAGCTTTTAAAAATGTATTTGTCTTTGAATCATGCAAGAAATTCATTCAGGAACACTAATTCATCCAGCAATGAAACAATTACATCTTGAAAGAGTCATTTAATCATTCATTCATAAATAACATGTGATTTTGTTTAGTTGTCTAATGATTTTTTTCTTCAGAATCAAGAGGGAACCACAACTTCCACTGGAAAAAACAACAACAAACAGCTCTTAAAGAGTTAAGTTCTTATGTAGCCTGTTGATTTTTTTGATATCATTATTCAGTCACATTGGAATCAAAACGGGGAATCGAAAAGAACTGGAATCGATAAGCAGAATTGGAATCAGAATCTGAATCGATAAAATTCAAAACAATACCCAACCCTATTCATTGGTGACCTGTGGAATAATAGCTTCATTAGCTTTGCACACAAAATGGTGGACATTCCCTACAGCACTTCAGAACAGACCAATGCCTTATGCTTTAATGTCTTTTTAGTGTTAATATTCAAGTGTCACCACAAATTTGCATTTGGCCCAGCAGCAGAGTGAGTAGATCAGAACAGTGCAGGGTTATTATAGGGCTAGTCACAGCTCTAACACAATCTCAGTCAATACAAAGCTGGATCAGTGCTTGCACTAGGAAGTGAAGCATAAGCTTGAAAACTGTGCTCATGTCTTGTAGAATTGCTCCAAGGAAAATACGGCAGAAAATACATGAATAATATGTGCCTGTTTCACTGCACAAGATCTGAAGCACACTTCTGTTTTGTTGTGGAAAATCATTGTTGTGGAAAATAATTTTTT
This sequence comes from Carassius auratus, assembly GCF_003368295.1. Classification (NCBI taxonomy): domain Eukaryota; kingdom Metazoa; phylum Chordata; class Actinopteri; order Cypriniformes; family Cyprinidae; genus Carassius; species Carassius auratus. The sequence continues at coordinate 23,418,318 of NC_039247.1, read as the reverse complement.
CTTTCCTATTCCTATGTGCCATATTAATATTATTTATTTATTTCATATGCATGCTGTGAATAATATTACCTAAGCAACAGAGTACCACAGACCAGCATTCTGATTTATTGTCTGTTTTCTTTATGCTTTTTATCTCTCCTTTTTTTATCTGATTGCCAGAAGCATACAGCTGAAGTTAGAGCTTCTGTCTGCTGCTCTAAATGCGCATTTTATCAGCTTCATTGTAACTGTTGTGACTAAAGAGCATGGCAGTGTAAGCATCATGGACATTTCACTCAATTTAGTGTAGTCACTGTTTGATGAGCATAAACTGCGTGGCGCAGAATGCACTTCATAAAGCCACTCTATTCAAATTTGCCCCTTGTATTTTTTCACATAAAACAAACAGCTTGCAGCAAAAATCCATGTGGACTTAATATGAATCAGGACCTTCATGTATGCACAAAGGAATCTCTTTGGACCTTGGAAGAAATATTTATTATATATATACTTTTTTGTGTGTGTGGGGGGGGGGGTTAACTCTCCCCATATATATATATATATATATATGTACACACAAGTATATACTGTAGAACTCCATTAATAATCTGTAATTCAGGGATCAGCACCAGAGTTTGCATAGCACTATTTTTGTGGCCTAAAGCAAGACACTGATTTAAATATCTGTTAAATAGCAAATAGTCCTGACTGTTGTCTTCTTCTGTATATGGTAGATATACAGACAGACAGACTAGATAGATAGATAGATAGATAGATAGATAGATAGATAGATAGATAGATAGATAGATAGATAGATAGATAGATAGATAGATAGATAGATAGATAGATAGATAGATAGATAGATAGATAGATAGATAGATTTGATCTAGAATGCAATAAAGAAAATAAAGAATGCAAAAAAATAATCAGTTGTAAAAGGCTTTTATTCACCTCCTGTATGTGCTTTAAGTCTTCATAGCCGGAGACCACATTTTAATCTTTGTTTTGTGTAAATTACAGTTCAGATTCATGTGAAATATCCACTCCTGTACATCCTTTGCAATATCATCAGACAATCTCTTGTCAGTGGAAGACTGTAAAGCCACACAATGCATGATATCACAACAAATGGTGGTAATAAGTGATGTTGTCAGAAGAAGACGCTGTGCTGCTTCAATGGATTACATGACTCGCCAGAATGAAAAACTGAATTTTACATTTGGCTTGACTACACCGTCACTTGCTGGAAAACGTAGTTAGCTACAGGAAAAGCTAGACTGTTTTAAAAGTGGTATCGCTACTGTAAAGCTATTGAAAAATGAAGTTAAGCTAATAGCATCTCTACTTGTAGATAGCTAATCCCCAACACAAATTTTTCCCTTATAGGACACTCCAAATTTAATGTCATGTTTACTACTAAGCTGATGGTTTAAATCGGGTGTGTAAGATTACACCCAAAATATGCAGCAGTAGGGGTCTAGAGGACAGGTTTAAAAAAACAAAAACAATTCACATTTGTTTTTTGATATTTAAACTGAAGACTTTACAAATATTGGCTACAACGTTGTCTGGCATCTGTTTGTACACAATATTTCTCTTGAGCCAGCATCCAGCCTCATCTGCTTCTTGCTCCAGATCCAAATTCATGTGGTGTCACCCAGCAGACAGACCTTTTCCATCTCTGAGTTGTTCTATTCAGTACTCTAGTCAACACAGCTCGTGTTTCCGACCCTCCTGCCCATCTGGGCCTCGCACAATCTGCACCCAACAGAGAAGATTGATGCCGACATGTGTCCTGCCAGAGAAGCCATTCTCATCTGTCTTCAGGAAATGCATGTATTTGTGCAGCTACAATGAAATCAAATGGCATCCTTAATGTAATTAGAATGCAAGTTAGCATGAGATGAAGATCATGGTGAGATTTGAGCAAACTCTAATTCAAAAGAACATAATGACAGGAATTTGTCCCAAATACAGAGTGTTTTGTGACTTTATGTTGTTGAGAATTAACAAGGTCAATTAAAGGTAGTCATCACTTTCACCACACAACAGCCCCCTATTACAGGTCTGAAGAGTGCTCAATCCTCCATCCATCCTGGGCATTCATGGTATACAAAGCCAGCTAACAAGTCAAATTAGTCAGCTATGCAAATCAATTTAATTGAAATCTGTGCTGGGAGTGGACATTTAAGTGTTTTTTTTAATTATATAGATAAACCTGATTTATCCTTGCGTTTGTGACCAATTACATTAGTAAAATCTGACCTGTGGTTTTCATCACCCCAGTTAACCAGAAATTCTGGAAAATACACAGATGATGTGTCCTGGGATCATTTCTTTGTGTATTATTTACATTGCCAGTGATTTTCAGGAATCTGTTTGTGTGTTCACACACATCCCATAAAGATCCCATAAAGACACGTGACATTATGATGCAAACAATCTTAGTTTCAGTGCGGATAGTGAGGAGCTAACTGATCTCTGCTTTTTACATTGCACATATTTTTCACCGCAAATGTTTATCTGCCTTCAATAACACCCGGTAAAAGAGCTGCACTATAATGTGTGTCATCACTATGACACGCCCTTTACGTCACTGGTTCTAGCTTTTGTTCACTTAGCTTGTTCCGGGACTAAACCTTGCAATGTTACTATGTCCCCAACACATCCTGGGATTGATTCTGGGATCGATCCCAGGATGTGTTTGCATTCACACAGAAGGCATCCCGGCAACGTGCAGTGTGAAAGGAGCTTAAATGTGCACTTCAAAAAAGTGGCTACACAATTCATTTTTTATGAATGGGTGCAATCCAACATAATCTAACATATGGCAACTGAGGATATTGAAACACAGGTGCCAAAAAAGTAGAAAAGTTCAAAGTATATGTAAATGGCTTTACTCTGCAAAGTAACAACTACTGACTTGAGACTATTAATCATTCAAAAAAGTCAGCAGCAGATGAGGGGACAACATGAAAAGAGCAATAAGAGCAGATTCTGAACCTCAGACTGCTTGCATCAAAAAAACTACAATAATACATTTGGACTAAAGAAGATTTTAGTGTTCCCCAATCTCCAAAATCCCAATGACACCACTAAATCACCCCTACGCTTTCAGAAAAAAAAGGTACAAAACTGTGGGACAGTATCCTTTCAAATGGTACTAATATATATTTTTAAAGTGTTATTAGCTTTAATGGACTAATACGTACCATTAATTGATAAATAAGGTGCAAAAATGTACCTTTTTGCTTTTGTACCTTAAGTGTACCACCCCAGTGATAGCATTGTACCTTTTTATTTGAGAGTGTAAGTTACAATAGTTGAGTTAGAGAAATCAAGTCTAAACGCTTGACTGTGGTCAAACATGTGTGAGTGGACATGCTTTACTACACTATAATACAGGCGTAGGCAACATCGGTTCTGGAGTGCCGATGTCCTGCAGAGTTTAGCTCTAACCCTGAAAAAAAAAACCTCTCTTGTCTGTAGACTTAGTAATCATGAAGACTGTGATTAGCTTGTACAGATGTGTTTGATTAGGGTTAGAGCTAAACTCTGCAGGACAGCAATACTCCAGGGCTGACGTTGCCTACCCCTGCTATAGTAGAAAGACTAATGAGGGTGATTACTTACCTCATTTCAAAGTCACCTCATGTGACCTCATCAATAATTCAGGATGAGATTTTTTCTTTTTATCCACAGCAGTGATAGATTTCTTGTAGATGCAGTATAAATGTGGAGTGTAACTGAAACTAACTTAACTGCTTTTCAGGTGTTTCTCAGTTGTATTGGTGCTATAGGCTTTTCAGCAAACTGCAAACAGTGAAAACATTATAAAACATGCATAAAACATTAAAAACTGTTTAGCAAATAAATGCTGTAATTAATATGTTTAAAACAAAATGTGAACATTAGCAAATTGGTGGCAAGTTCATGTGATTTTATACTATTTACTGTTTATTGGATGCATTTATCTACAATCTGCTCATGCCTCTCTGAGGATTTTGTTGTGTTCTACCATTAGGTTTTCGGGGGTTACGAAGGGGTTAAGTTTTGCCTGCTGTTTTACGCATGCGTGTGAGTGAGTGAGAGAACTAGTAAAGTGATTATCCGTTCAGCCGTGTGTGCTTCATGTTTAATGGCTAACTGAAATACCAACATAACATTGGCGACGAAGATGGCTGAGTTTAGCTTACCACCGCCGGCCCCTTTTCTTCCCGTGCCTGGTGAACCGCCTATTCCATGGACGAGCTGGATCGATGGCTTCACGGTGTACCTCGAGGCCATGGACTATGTTGACATACCAGATCGGAGGAAAATCGCTCTGCTTCGTCACTGCCTCGGGGCGGAGGGACAGAGAATATATCGCGCGCTCGGCGAAGCTGAGACGTATGAGGAAGCGGTTGCTCTTCTCGCACGCCACTTCACGGGCCAACAGCGAGTCATACTCCGCCGATATAAACTACGCAAGCGTCTTCAGCGACCGGGTGAGTCCGTGCAAGATTACGTGACTAATCTGCGTGACATGGCGCGCTCATGCAATTATGGGACACTTCAAGATCAGATTGTTCGTGATCAGTTTATTGAAGGCATACTATGTGACAAGACTCGAGAAAAACTGTTATTAGAACCTGACGAATTAACACTAAGCCAAGCAGTTGTAATTGCACAGCAAGTGGAGGCTGCTCTGGAATGCTCAACACTACTTGCTGACGCGCGCCTCCCTGTGGACGTTTCCACGCAACAGTTGCGATCTTCCTGCCATTCAGGCCACTGCCATTTACCCACAGAAAAGACTGCAGATAGCAATGAAGGTTTTCCAGTGCAGCTTGCACAATTACAGAGAAACCAACGCAGTTTGAGCTTCTGTGGCAACTGTGGTTCCAGTTTGCACAATTCAAAAGCCCAAAATTGCCCTGCACGTGGACAGACATGCAGGAAGTGTCTTAAAAAAAATCACTTTGCCAAAGTTTGCCGGTCAGCTCCTGCTACACAAGCAGCACGGAGGAGACTCTCACCTGTCCGTAATGACTACACTGAGATAAGGCATGTATCATCTGGCCAGGTAGCTTTTAGGACGTGTACTGTGCTGCTGGAGGAGGTAAGCCTTCCACTCCTGATGGATACGGGAGCAGCGGCATCGTTGCTTAATGCCAGTACGTATCACAAGTTTTTCTCACATCTGCCATTACAACAACCCTGCACTTCCCTCTGTGGTTATGACAGCTCTAAGATTGTGATGCTCGGCGTTCTACGGGTCTCAGTACGTTATGGCTCTAAACATCTGCCATCATTTCCCTTCTACATTACTGAGCGGGGAGCCAACCTTCTTGGACTTGATCTATTTACAAGCTTGGGATTCACACTTCGAGATGAAAAGGGCTCTGATATCCACCATGTCACCTCCACCTGGCAACAGAGATGGCCATCACTGTTCGACGGACTGGGCTGCCTTACAACATTCACCCATAGGCCTTTGGTTGACCCTGTTGTGCCGCCGGTCATACAGCCCCTGCGCAGAATTCCCCTAGCCCTGCGGGAAGAAGTTACTGCGGAGCTTCAAATGATACTGGACATGGGAATTATTGAGCCGGTCAATGCATCTCCCTGGATTTCTAACCTGGTCATTGCAAAAAAAAAATCAGGAGGAATACGAGTATGTGTCGACCTGCGCTCTGTAAATAAGGCGGTTATCCCAGATAAGTACCCCTTACCCACAGCTGAGGAGCTCACTGCTTACTTCTATGGTTCAACAGTCTTCTCAAAACTGGACCTGCGCCAAGGTTATCTGCAGGTGCCACTTCACCCTTCTAGCAGAGATCTCACAGCATTCGTCACACACGCTGGGGTATTTCGATATACTCGTATGCCGTTTGGCCTAAGCTCCGCCCCCAGCTGCTTTCAAAAGGTAATGACCACCATTTTGGCTGGAATTCCCGGAGTTGGAGTATTCCTGGATGATATAGTAGTCCATGCGCCAGATGTCCAGACCCATAACGACCGTCTCAGCAGGGTGGCAAGTGCTCTCATGGCACATAACCTTACATTAAATGGAGAGAAATGCACTTTTGCAGCCCCAGCCATAGACTTTGTTGGGTACCGCCTCACGTCTAGGGGCATCGCCCCTCTTCAGTCAAATATTGAGGCGATACACAGAATCCCAGAGCCCACCTCTTCCTCACAGGTGGCCTCATTTCTTGGCATGACGGCCTATTACCTTCGTTTCTTGCCTCAGTACTCCCAAACCACGGCACCCCTTCGCCAGTTACTAAAGAAAGAAGAGCCATGGAACTGGACTAGTGCATGCTCCGAGGCCGTCAGAACACTAAAGTCCCAGCTTACCACTCCTCCTGTCTTAGCTCACTTCAATCCTGATAGTCAGCCTATCGTCACCTGCGATGCCTCTACACAGGCACTGGGAGCAGTGCTGTCGCAGATGCAGTATGGAGTGGAAAGACCTATAGCATTTGCCTCCAGAGCTTTGACACCCACTGAACAGCGCTACTCTGTAGGTGAACGTGAGGCCCTTGCTTGTGTCTGGGCAACTGAACGATGGCATTTCTTTCTCTATGGTCGGCATTTCACTCTCCGCACGGACCATCAGGCTCTGACCACACTCTTGTCGGCCTCTGGCTCAGGTCATAAACCCCTGCGTCTGCACAGATGGGGTGAGCGTCTAAGGCAGTATGACTATCAACTCAAGTTCACGCCAGGGAGGGACAACGTTGTTGCTGATCTGCTATCTCGATCAATTGAGGCACCCACACCAGCAGCCTCGCCAGGAAATTATGACATGGAGTCAGACCTCATTCAGATGCTTCACACACCTCTGCAAGAGTCGGTCTCCTTGGAGCAGTTGCAGAGGGAGTCCAAGTGTGACCCCACACTTACAACACTGCGCACATACATACGCTCAGGATGGCCAGCACGGGTGCCAGAGGAGCTAAAACCATTTGCTAAAGTACAAAATGAACTGTCATGTTGGGGCGATGTGTGTGTCTCTAGAGGCCTGTGTACAGTGGTGCCACGCTGCCTGCGTGCACGTGTCTTATCAATGGCGCATGAGGGGCACTTGGGTATTGTAAAGTTTAAGCAAAGATGCCGGGACCTGGTTTGGTGGCCAGGCATTGATCGTGACATTGAAGGACTGGTCAGAGATTGTGAACCATGTCTACTCAGTGGAAAGACTGGACAACCGGTCTCACCCCCTTTGCAGCCTGTTCCATGGCCATCTCACCCATGGGAGCACCTTCAACTTGACATCTGTGGGGAAATTCATGGCCATGGCGTTCCCCACCATCAGCGCTTTCTGGTGGTCGTGTATGATCTCCATTCTAAATGGCCTGAGGTAATACCAGCCGGGACAGTTACCACACAGACCATCACTCAGATACTGGAGAGTCTGTTCGCTCGCTGGGGCATGCCCCGTGCCATCACTACTGACAATGGGCCGCAGTTTACCTCTGCAGACTTCTCCAATTTCCTGTGCAGTAAAGGAATTAAGCATTTCCGTGCCGCACTCTACCATCCCCAGGCAAATGGTGGGGTTGAAAGATTCAATCAAAGCCTTAAGAATGGCATTCGTGCACACCAGGCCCAGGGGTATACATTCCAAACAGCACTCAACTTAACGCTTATGCATTACAGAGCTAGCCAGCACACCACCACTCAGGCCTCTCCTGCTCTGCTTATGCTTGGCCGAGAGATGGACTTGCCATTGGACAGACTGAGACCACAGGAATTGTCAGCTACAGCCTCAGACGGCACCTGGGCAGCAGCAAAAGCTGCTGTAACTTCAAACCAGAAGCGAATGAAGGCCAACTTTGACAGAAGACACAAGGCCAAACCTAGTAATATAACAGTTCTAGACTGGGTTCGGGTCCGGAGACCACACCGTAGCAATAAAATGGCATCGTTTTGGTCTGAACCCCTCCAGGTGGATTGTCAGTTAGGGCCTGCCACATTCTTGTTGAGCGATGGTTCTCGCTGGAATGCTAGCAGACTGCGGAAAGTGCCAAACCCTTTCAACTCACACATGTGCTCACAAACAAAGGAGCTTAGTGGAGGGCCAACACACAGCTCGGTTTTTGCACCACCGTCACCGCTGCCAGTACAACCACGGGCAGGCCGTGTGCAGCAAGGTTCCCCTGTCAGGGTGGTCCCGCATCAATCTCCACCAGCTGTGGGGCCTCAACCTCTTTATCCACTGCCTGATGGGAATCAGGAGGGCCAAGAAGTGCCGCAGTCAACAGTAACTGAGAGTCGGCCGATTCGAGCAAGAGCTCGTCCCGCATACCTAAAGGACTTTATCACAGAGTTTAATGCTTAGGTGTTTGGTAATTTCCTATGGTTACAGCTTGAGAGAGCACAGTTTTGTTCTTTGAAAGGGGGGGGAAATGTTGTGTTCTACCATTAGGTTTTCGGGGGTTACGAAGGGGTTAAGTTTTGCCTGCTGTTTTACGCATGCGTGTGAGTGAGTGAGAGAACTAGTAAAGTGATTATCCGTTCAGCCGTGTGTGCTTCATGTTTAATGGCTAACTGAAATACCAACATAACAGATTTAGTAGTGAGTTTATATGGTTGCAGCTTGTTGCTTAAATTTGTAACTACAAATTGTGTCCTCCAACATATTACACACAAAATCTATTTTAAAATCTATTTATTTATTTGGAGGGTTATTAGAGGGTTTATTTATTTATTTATTTTAATAATATTGTTTAAACTGTGTGCACTGTATGAAATCATTATAATACTAATAATTTAAAGAAAAATGCAAAAGTATATTTGTTCTTAAATAATGACTTTAAACCTTGTTTTACAGGTCCTCGGGCAACAACTCAACCCTAACCTCCAGTAAATGTATCTGTTCATTTTATTTGTTTTCTGTCACCCTACACGTAACTAAATCGTTTTAATTAGCATTCTTCTGGCTGATACATCAGAGCATGGTATTAGCAAGCTCATGGGTTTGATTTCCAGGGAATGCATGAAAAAAAAATTATACCTTAAATCTAACCTAAGTTACCTTGGATGAAAGCATCAGCCAAATGCATAGAATTAAATTATACAGTAAGTTGTGATTTTAAGGAAGCTTCCCAACACAGGTAGATTGTAAGGAAATCTTAATTTCAGATCACATAGAAAGTAGGACTCACACTGCCCCAACATTTTGAGGTTTGTGTGTTAAATGTCTTGTTGTTTGCTGAGAATACCAGCTGAGAATAAAATATTGAATCTGACATCTACTTGTTACATCTATTTTTAGCAGTTGAACAAGCAACTGTGTGTAAATTTGCCAAGTGAATGCGAAAGAGATATTTTATTCCTATGATAATATTAATTCTTTCCCTCCTTTTCTTAATACCATTTCCCGTACCTCAGACAGTCAGTCTTTAGTGGTCTTTAGAGATTTCAGAGCTCTGGCTAATTCTCCATGCCATCTGCTTGGGTTTTCATAAAGCCATTGTAATTTCAGTAGTTCCTAAACTTCGTCTTCAGAGCTCTTCTGAAGCTTACAGAAGGTCTCTGTAGTTTTACTTTGCTGAATTTAGAAGATTAGCCCTCCAGGGCTATAATGACATTCAGAGGAGGCAGGTGGCTCATACTGGCAAATTATCAATTAATTTACAGCTGACATACACCTGCACTAACACATCCAAACTCTTTAAATAGGAACAGAAAAGGGACAGAATTAGGACTAGGAGTATTTCAAAGGCTGGAAAAAACAACAACCTTGGAACTAGTAGGAATAACATATTACAAAATGTACTCACGTAAAAATTTTTAAAAAGAGCACTTTGCAATTATGAGGAATTAAAAGATTTACTTTAAAGTACATTTTCATTAATTTTGTTTTAATAATATTTTTTCATACTTTTAAAGTGTTGACACTGTTGACTAACATGCTACAGCACATGTACTTGATTATAAATTTTACTAAGTGTGTTTTCTGAAATTGTATTTAAAGTTGATGTATTTTGTATTAAATGTTCTAAGTTGCAAGTTCATCATTACAAATGTGTAATTACAAATCTATTTAAATACATGATATAGTTTTAAAATGACATTATGTTCATTCAGCAGGGCACTTTAACCATATAACAAAAACAATAGGAATAATAAGGAAATTACATATAAAGATGCACTTAAGTCCTAGTTAATTGAGAAAAAAGCACTCTTAACTTCAACTAATTGTATTTAATATAAATTCTAACTATAATATGTTTTCATTTAATTCAAAATTACATGCAATTAAGTGTCTGGAAACATTCAATTTAGTTTTCTAATTACAAAAATTATTATTTAGTACATTATTTAATCAGAACATTATTTTTATCAGTAATCAGAACTAGCCAGCCCATCATACAATATTTGAACATTTAAATTACAGTATGGAAATTGTCATGGGAAGGGGAAATTGTACTATATTGCAGTAAAAATAAATGTTGTAATAAAACAATGAGCAAATATTTTTGTAGCTCATAAATAGAATAAATAATTATGTGTTAAAATAGAATTGAATTTCTTTAAAATAGCTTTAAAGCAGTTGCTTTTTTATGTTGGTAGGATAACTGTACTGTACAACCATGAGTGGTTTGGGTTGCTCTTTTTTTTTCTTTTTCTTTTCACTTACATGTACCTACTGGCAATATAAGGTAACTAAAGGGGTTAATGTTAGGATTAGGGGTAGGTTCAGGGTTAGTACCTAGTTATTTTAATAAGTACATAGCATGTACATGTGTAACAGGACTGTAAAATAAAGTGCTACAGTGGTTTCTTCTAGATTGATAGCATGCTGCCCTTTTAAACAGGTTTCCTAAAACTGGTTGCATATGGCAAGGTATAGCATATGTACCTCAGATTGTTAATCAACAACTGTTTAAGTGTTCAGAAGATGTTTTATTCTGTGACTAAAAATGACAACCCTGCTGGGTAATTAGAGGACATGAGAAAATCTTGAAAAAAGAGATCCATTTCAAATAAAATTGCTCTGAGAGAACTGCTGAAAAACAAACACATCCCACATACTCACCTTCACTGTCCAGGCCTCTCATTTTGCCATTTAAATTACAAAATTGAAGTCATTTGTACTAAATACCGAGTCATTCTAACAGGCTTCTCACCCACTGAATGTCACAGATTTGCACATCATTTTTCAAGGTTAGTCATAATGTTTGAGAGAACAAACTAAACTATATAAAGCTGTATTAGTTGAAACTACAATACAGATGTAAACACTTGAAATGTTGCCACAGACCTGTCCAGAAAAATCTCATTAAACACATTTGCATTCATTTTTATTAAAGCCCTAAGTACTTAACTGGTCATTAAAACATTAAAGGGATACTTTTTTGCGTCTTCTAAATTTTTGGGGTATCAGTCATGGCCATGCAGTCATTTGTGCTTTGTGCAATGAACCCACACAGGAACTCAGTAAAAAAGCCGGTTTAAATGGTCAGAGCGAGTCATATTGCTCACACAGAACCTTGGTCTCTGTTATATAAAGTCAGCAATAAAGATATTCACTGAAAGTCTCCATTGATATTCTGTTGGATTCACTAACACTCTCAGATTCATTATATCCTGAGAAGTTTATAAAGGCCAAACTATCTTAACAAAGCCAAATACTGGAAGCAGTAATGTGTGTGCTGTTAATAATTCAAGACCTTGAAAATTACAGTGAAGCTTTCCAAAAAGAAAAAAAAGAAAGTATTGCAAGGAAAAAAGCATTTAACAAGAAAATGTTACTGCACAAATAAGGAAACTTTCACAAATTTTCATGTTATGATTTAGTACATTTAGTTCAGAACAATGGTTTAGGTCAGACTGCAACTCTAGATGTAAATCAAATATGCAATTAAGGCACAGCAGGGTCAAGATGCACAGTAGACAAAAAAAAAAAAAGGCCCCATCCAGACATGCAGTGATTTATAGTGACAAAGTGACCTCATCACAAAATATCTGGTGACTAGAACTGGGTGCATTCGGCAACTTGAGAAGACACTGATCTCAAAGAAAAAAAAAATATAAAAGGAAAATTGATCCTTGCAGTTAGCATATTTCCAATTTTATATGACTTGTCTCTGACCATATATTGAATTTTCAACATCATTTACTAAAGGTGTTTTTTTTTTTTTTTTTTTTTTTTTTTTTTTTTTTTAAGGGAAGTGGCATTTAAAAAGAAAAATGGATGTCTACATTTTATGCTGATAAAACGTCCATTCTAGCTTATGTTTACATAGAAAAACAATGGAAACAGGATAAAGAGAAATGCAAATTGCAGTGCAGTTGCCATAGAACTCAAGAACTTACTCAAGTCCTTGTAGTCCATGTCAAGTCTGAATCTTATAATTTCCTGGTCTCAATAGACATTTTTCATATTCATTCAAGACTGAATTACTGTATGTCCATATTTTATCCAATGCATAGCTAAAACACAACAGTGTATTTTCTCTTGGTTTACATCATGACCACAGCAAAACCACACACTAGTCTCCATTTTATCACAACCCATCATGATCTCATCATCAGCACAAACCTTTCCATCAAGCTGAAGCAACCAACTGGCACAAACATCGCTAATGCTCATCGTTGCCACCCATCACTAAATAATTCCTTCTACTCAGCTTGTCCTTGAGGCTGCTGGATGATGATGATGAGACAGGTGTTCTGGATGATTCAGAGAACATGCCTCTCTGCTCCCCATTATTTTCTTACAATTGACAGTATCTCGGAAAACCTGCCATATACAGTACCCTATTTTTACAGACTCAATATTATATATAGTCAGTTTTGGTTATTTGTCAATTGACAGACACTTTTAAATCAAAACATATTAAACATATACTTATGGCAGAGACAGTCATAAGGTTAAGGAGGGATTAAGCACTTTGCTCAAGGGCACAGTGATGGTTTTATATTGATTACCACTTCCAAGGTCTAAACATACAACAGTTGGTTTAACAGCCGAAATCTTCAGCCATTACATGACAAACAAGTGTATCCCCATCAACTGGAAAGGATAAAAATTGCCCAAATGACCATAGCACAATGGCAACAGTGTTAGAATGTCAAATCTTAATGTTTAGCAACAGACAACCAATCAGAAACAGAATGTGTGAGTCATATCATGAGTATTCTACCATTACAGAAACTCTGCTGGTTGTAAAACAGTCAAGGAGAATTTATGTATCAATGGTTTTGACAGAAAATGAGACAAGTCATTATTTAAGGTAAGGCAGTGCAGGCAAAACCATTGTTCTATTTTTGTATTTTTAACCTCCCCAATGGTACACTACAATGTAAAAAAAAAAAAAAAAAAAAAACTCTAATATTTACAGTAAAATACCAGCAGCTGTGGTTGCCAGAACTTTACCGTAAAAAAATATGGTAGCCACATTTAAGGTTTTACAGACTTTACTTAAATTCACAGTAAATACCAGTTACCTGATATAATGTTAAAATACCAACCTATTGAAGTACTAATATCTGTGATATGCTGATAACTATCAAAAACAGGTGGTGATGAGAAAGTCACAGAAAGTCAACACAACTGCCCATCGCTTCACCACTGCGGTTATGTCGATTGTCCCTTTGGTGCCACTTGTACGGCGTTTGGGGGCGTGGTTTCAATGCCCAACCCGTCACGCCTGCTCATTCAGACGGTTCAACTCAGTTACGCGATTCAGTTCGCCCGATGACCTCGCAAGTTCAATGGCATTCTCGGGACTTCGGTGGCAGTCTCTGTTTAGCTCAAGGAAATTGCTGTTATGCTGGCGAAGGATGCAATCAAGCCGGTCCCTCCAGCCGAGATGAGGAGCGGGTTTTACAACCCTTACTTCATCGTACCCAAGAAAAGCGGTTGCCTTCGACCTATCCTGGATCTGCGAGTCTTGAATCTGGCCCTGCACAAGCTCCCGTTCAAGATATAAATGCAGAAATGTATTATCAAATGTGTCCAAACCCAGGAATTGGTTTGCAGCGATCGACTTGAAGAACGCAGTCTTGATCCTCCCTGTTCCACAGACTGTTTCTGAGATTTGTTTTTGAGGGTCAGGCATGGCAGTACAAAGTCCTCCCCCTTGGGCTCTCCCTGTCCCCTCCATGTCTTCACGAAGGTCGCAGTGGGTGCCCTTGCCCCACTCTAGGAAGTGGGCATCAGGATCCTCAACTATCTCGTAACTGGCTTACTGTGCCCCAATCCCGAGAGGGTTTGTGCCATCACAGGAAACTGGTGCTTCAGCACCTCAGTCAGTTGGGGGTTCAGGTCAACCGAGAAAAGAGCAAGCTCTCCCCTGTGCAGAGAATCTCTTATCTCAGTATGGAGTTAGACTCAGTGAGTACAACGTCACGTCTCACCAGCAAACATGCCCAGTCAGTGCTGAAATGCTTGAGTTCCTTCAGAGGCAGGACAATAGTAACACTGAAACACTTTCAGAGGCTCCTGGAGCATATGACATCCACAGCCGCAGTATGCTGCTTGGATTGCTTCATTTGAGGCCAGTTCAGCACTGGTTGCACTCCCAAGTCCCAAGATGGGCATGGCGCTGCGGTACAAATCATGTCACCATCACACCAGCAGGCAGCTTCAGGGTCCTGGACAGGACCTCAACTGCTTTGGCACATCAACTGTCTGGAGTTGCTGGCAGTGCATCTGGCTTTATGACAGTTTCAGCTGCTGTTGCTAGACAAGCACATGTTGGTCCGCACGGACAACACTGCAGCTGTTTCGTACATCAACTGACAGAGCAGTCTACGTTCATGTCGCATGTCTCAACTTCACCGCCATGTCCTCCTCTAGAGTTAATCTGGCTCAAGTCACTGCACGCTGTCCACGTCTGAAGGGGAGCTCAATCTTGCAGCCAATGCGCTCTCACGACAGCTCACTTTCCCCAGGGAATGGCGACTCCATCCCCAGATGTTCCAGCTGATCAGTTCGGGGAAGCCCAGGTAGTCCTTTTTTTTCCAATGAGCCCTCCCATTGCCAGCTGTACTACTACCTGTCCCAGGCCCCCTTGGGCATGGATGCACTGGCACACAGCTGGATTCATACACTGTGCAAGGTCAGGAAGGACAAGGAACAGATACTGTTGGTTGCATCTTAATGGCCCACCCGGACCTGGTTTTCGGAACTCATGCTCCTCGTTACAGCCCCTCCCTGGCGCATTCCCCTAAGGAGGGACCTTCTCTCTCAGGGGATGGGCACCATATGGCACCCACGTCCAGATCTTTGGAACCTCCGCGTGTGGCTTCTGGATGGGACGCGGCAGACCTAAGTGATCTGCCACCGGTGGTTGTAGACACTATCACTCAGGCTAGAGCCCCTTTCACGAGGCAGGCCCATGCTCTGAAGTGGAGTCTGTTCACGAATTGGTGTTCTTTTCACTGAGAAGACCACCGAAGATGCTCGGACAGAGTCGTGCTTTCTTTCCTGCAAGAGAGGTTGGAGCGTAGGCTGTCACCCTCCACCTTGAAAGTGTATGTGGCTGCCATTGCAGCCCATCATGATGCAGTGGACGGCCAGTCCCTAGGGAGGCATGACTTGATCATTAGGTTCCTGAGGGGTGCCAGAAGGTTAAATCCTCCTAGGACACCCCCGATACCTTCCTGGGACCTCTCTATTGTTCTGGCTGGACTTCAGAGGGGTCCCTTTGAGCCATTGGATTCAGTCAAGCTCAAGTTCCTTTCTCTTAAGACAGTGCTCACGATCGCACTCACTTCCATCAAGAGGGGACCTCTAAGCATTTTGAGTAAGTGAAGAGTGCCTTGTGTTCGGGCCAGCCTTCTCATACGTTGTCCTGAGACCCCGGCCTGGATATGTGCCCAAGGTTCTGACCACTCCCTTCTGAGACCAGGTAGTGATCCTGCAAGCACTGCCCCTGGAGTAGGCAGATCCAGCCAGTTTCTTCCCGTATTTTGGGCAACAGGTAATTGGCGGGAAGGGCTGGCTCATGCCACACTTGCTGTGTCATTTCCCCTAACACTGGGATGCGATTGCCTTTCTTTTCCCAGTAGAGTTCCTGGTTGGTATACCCTGGTTGAGCTCTCTCAAGCACCCTCAGCAGGCAGACTTAATGAAGCAGTCTGTCGCCAGGCCCAGTACTGGTGTTAGCATGCCCAGAGTTCCGGTCAGCCCCAGTACTGGGCTAGGTGTTCATTTGGCTTGATTCCCTATGGATAATCATATATGTGTATTATTTCACAGTAAGGTTTCCCTTTTGGTAAACCTTTGTCTTCCCTTGACAGACCCTTGACAGTCTCTTCTGGCAGCTGTTAAATTCTTACTCTAAGATTGGACTTGCCTCAGAGAACCATTCCATATGTAGTACTGCCCCCTGGGTCAGTCCATATCAGTATCTTCACATGTCTCCTCCCTACGGGTGGGATGTGGTCTCCGTAGCATCCTTTTCCTAATGTTCGCTTCTACATCGTTTTGCCAAGGTGAATGAACAAATAGGGAAGATTTGAAGCAATCTTTCACCGAAGGTTGAAATCCCTTCCTCTAAAATTTTGTGGGCGGAACAGCAGCTTGGCCTTCTCCAGTAGCGATGTACTCACCCTTTGGCCCCTTTGGTACCTAGGTCAGTGAATTTGCACTGGAGCTTTGGGAAGGTTACGAACTCAAGCGTAGCTTCCATGGCATGCCACGGCTTGTCGAAAATTGCAGCGCCACAGGGTTGTGACGTGATCAGGTTATGGTGTTTTACATAGGACCCCATATGTAGTTCGACATAACTCGTAGTAACCAAAAGATAGGAAACATCATATTTATGTACGTAACCCTCATTCCCTGATGGAGGGAATGGAGACGTCATGTCCCCATGCCACAAGCTTGAACCATTCGCTGTTGTCGGGACATGTTCTCGGCTCCTCAGCGTAAACCTCAATGAGTGGATGCACCTGTTGCCTATTTATACCTGTGGCACGGGGAGTGGCTCAGATATGTTAAACCCACTGGCCAATTTTAATTTCCGTTTTCTCTTAAACTCAGAGATGATTGGCCTCCCAAGAGAGACCCCATATGTCATTCGACATAACGTCTCCGTTCCCTCCATCAAGGAACGGGGGTTACGTATGTAACCGAGACATTGTATCTATTAGTTACAATTTTTACCCAGTTCACCTGTTTTTGTTTTTTTTGTTGTTTTTTTTTTTGTTTTGCCCTGAACTGATTCCATGCTGTTTTTATTCAATCATGGCTGTTGGACACTGCAAATATGCAAATAAAGGCCTGTTTACACCAAAACAAATATCAAAAACTTTGTTGCGTAAAATATTTAAATATTTTTATTTGAAAGAACGGCTGTTAATATGATTTTCATTGTTGTTGTTTTCCCCAGAGTTACATGCCTAGAGCCAATGCTCTTACATAAACTATGACTTGGTGCTCACGCTTAAACTTCTTTGCTAAACAACAGAAGCTCTGTTTCCTTTCAAAGTTCAAAACTGGAATATTGAATAAAACAGGCAAATAAAGCACCTTTATCCTCTAATGTTCACTTCCTATGGAAACTGGCATTAAGTATCAGTAATAAAATAATAAGAAGTTACTTCAATCACGGAAGCCTATGACATTTCTTTCTACATAATAAATTATTTGTGCCTCAAAGCGTACAGATGAAATGCAACCACAAACGCTGTCATGTTACCTTACATTCAGTGGTGGATGAGACAGTTCTGGAAGGTAATTATACCAGATCATTTTAATTAAAGACTTATGGTTAGGCATTTCGTGTTGACTTAAACAATATTTGAAATAGTGTACAATGATCTTTTTTTTTTTTTTTTTTTTTTTTTTTTTTTGCTCATCCAGGAATATATTTGTTAAATGTGCTTCCATTGGACTTTATGTAATAAAATGACAGAGTATAAGGAATTGACTATTGTCTCTGTTTTTTTGTATATATAATTTTTTGCAAATACAAAAATTTGAATTCATTCATCTTCGACCGTAGGGAGGGAAACTCCCCGTACAGATCCTTTAGTGTAAATTATATATAAACAAATGACAAAAGAACTGTGTTTAGTTCAACTGCTTTCACAGTGTATGCAGCCAAACAAGCAGCAAAAAGCAATTTAGCTGTAATAATGCTGGAGTGTTTCCCTTTGGTCTCCATCAGCTTTTACTATCCCCTGTGCACTCAGGTATCCACACAAAACAAATTAGGCAGAATCTGTGATGTACATGTAACATTTATCTCAAAGAATTGTTCCCCTATGTTTTGCCATCCTAATGAATAGAATTAGCTAAAAAAAAAAAAAAAAAACAGGATGACAGCTGAAATTACACAGTGGTAATGTTTAGGTGACCAGGTCATTTCATCACGATGGCCATATATAAAATCACTCTATTCATAGTTACAAAGGCTAGCAGGATAATCATGGTAATATTACCAATGCTATGGGCTTAAATTCACACAATGAGGATTTTATAGCAGTAAATACATATACATATATATAGGCTATATATTTTTCTAATATTTTTTAATGCTATTTGTTTTTAAGTAATATTTTGATATCTTAAGCAATTAATTTTTCACATGCATTCAATTGTGCCTGAAACTGACATTGTGTAGTTGTTTCTTATTTGCTTCACTTTCTAACCTTCCCATATCTCTGATGTGGAGACATCAATTACATTATCTCCCAATTGTGCTATTCCTTTCCACAGATGTAAACCTCTATCCTCTACCATAGGGATGGGATTTCACAACGCTGATGACCAGGTGTTAATTTATTTCACAATAGCCTGCACAGCACGATTCCCTCGACTCCAACTGGCCCTCAAAACATACTCTTAGTAATTCGTGCCTCTCACATGCTGCTGGGGTGGGGGGCATTATTGATGTTCTTTTTGTTTAAAGCTCAAATCTGTATGCATGATTAAAAATGGATGTGTTTGAAGTCTGTCAGATCAAACCAGATGAGGGCAGTGAAGGTTTTATGGTGTGGTGCCCCAGCAATCTACAAAGCCAGATGCAACATATGGGAAATATGAAGACTATGTCTTGTTTGCCTTGTTCTGGGAGGCCTATGCAAGCTCTCATTCAGGCTAGAAGATGACAAGAATAAAAAGTGGGTTAAAAAGTCGGAAACTATTAAAAATGTCACTTTTTGTATTTAATTATCTAATTATAATGCCAACTGTACAATTCTTTGTTTGAATGTCCAAGTACTCTAAATTTAGACCATGATCAAAACAATCTACATAATCTACTACACGGCTTCTGCCATCTGATTGATACTTTATAATTTTCAGCAAGTAAAACTCCTTTTTATAATTCTAAAAATGTCCAGCCTTATGTTGTGTTTCATGTGTCTTCATGCTCTGGAATGTTTATTGATTATTATAAAGTAAGAGTAAAGTTTATTGGAATATTTCAAGATGAACACTTAAGCAACTGAAGAAACTAAATAATTTGAATCAATATTTAAATAAAAATATAATGTTCATAAATAGAAAAAAATTAACAAGCCATTCAATAATACTTCTCACCTTGTAGTAAGCTCTTTACATCTAAGGGAAGCCACAGACCATTTTCATTACTTTCCCCCAAGTGCCTTGGTTGTTGGAAAGGACTAAATGGGGTTTTTAAGTGCTTCATGACATTGTGCAAAACAGCTTGATCTGGAGGCTATCTTTTTTATTGCAGTAAAAACATCAAAGCAGCATATGCCACAATCTAACTCGAGTGCTATAACCATTTTATCCTCATTTTCTGTTTGAATGTGCTGTGGAGTGCATCATTGTGTGTGTGGTACATGAAGGAAGCACACAGTTAAACAATGCTCTTGAATGACTGTGACCTTCAGATCTAATTTTCACACAGATTGAAAATTACAAAATATGTTAACATGTTATACCTCTTAATGAATGCTCATATTTAGAATGTGTAAATCCGTTTACAATGGGTGCTTTATTGGTACCAACTGGCAGTGATTGTATCATATGGCAATACTATTTGATACACAGAATTATACATACACAGGGTTTCTATATAAATATGGCGTAAATACCAAGACGTATCCACAGAATCTGGGTAATGCATTCGCCATCAACTGGAAGACTGATTACATTTATAATAAATAAATGATCCCATTACACCAGTAATTGGCATCACTGACTTCAAAATTAAGCTATACTATATGATTTCTAGGATTATTACTAAAACACACACGCACACACACTTTTAACATATCCAAACATACTGCATAAGGAACACATTTTTCTGCCATCAAAGCAATTAAAGCTCTCAACAATAATTCACCCAAAAATGTAATCTTGCTAAACATTTAATCACCCTTAGAAAAAGCTGAATTGTAAGAAAATCCATGATTAAGATGTTGTTCACTTCAAACTATTGCTTCTGGCTAAAATACTAGTCCTCTGTCCAAAATATTGCTTTCTCTGGAATGCCATAGCTATTACTGATTGAATGTCCCAAAATCTACCTTAGACAAAATGAGTAGCTACCTGTGGACCAATTAAATATTTGTTTTCAATAATTAAGATAAAAAAAAAACTATATTGATTTCTAAAGCCACTTTTTATTTGTCTGTTCAATGATTTTGTCTGTCACAGTAATTTCTTTGAATTATTTGGGGGCTTTTCTAAGAAAATATTAACAGACTGAGATTTTTAAGAATGGATTGGCGGTCCTAAAGTTGTTCTGCTTATTTAGCATCTATAATATTTTATTAATTTCAAAACTGTATTTTTTTATGCAAGCTTTTGGCTAATTGATTGTCTCTTCCATCATCTAATACTGATCAGACATAAATTAATTTCTCATTCATTATTTGGCATTGTCATCACTGGTGACATGATTTCTTTGCTTTGACAAGACCCACATAAACAGATGCACAAACACACTTGGCCAGGAGAGAATCATTATAAGGTCTCATAAGCATTTATTATGTCTCTTGCATGGGAACAACAGCCCCTGTATCAGTGGCTAATGAGATTGAAAAGAATAAAGCACATGTTTTGCACGGGTCACTCAAATGGGTCCGCTGCTGATTACATTTGCTTCCATGTGCTTGTTATATTTATTAGACCAGTGAAAAAGAAAAAGCATCCCATGCAAGCCTGTAGAGATTTAATCCAAAGTATAAATAAAGCGGAGACTGCTGTGGGTCTTTAAGGCATTACCATTTCAATCACACCTAATTTTAGTTTTCATTTTCTTTGTAATGTTTTGGCTGTACTGCACATCTACCTGTGTATTGGCAAGACAAAGACTGATGCACTTCGCCATCCACATCAAATAGATTAGCACATTCAGGTTGACACAGAAGGGGTTTAGTATCATGCTGTTCCTGTGAACAGATCTGAGATCTTCCAGTGGGGGACAAGATTTCCCCAAACACATGGAAACACATCCTTTTGTTGCATACAACTGAATTTCATCTAATGCATTGTTTTTCACTGAATTCACAATGAAGTTAGTAGTTATGCTTGTGTGATTCAAAATATCATCATCTCACTATAATATGAACATTAAAAAATTTACATTCTGTCTTCATCTACACATGTTTATATCATTCCAAAACATGTTACTTTCTTCCTGTATTGTACAAAAGTAGTATCCTGAAGTGGATAAAAGATTTTTGGTAACACTTTACATATATATTTCATAATGCATTATTATGGTATTCATAATGTACGTTGTAATGCATATCTTTTCATAAATAATTGTAACCAAAGATAAAAGCATTATATGTAAAGGCTTTAAATAAAGTTTTACTGATATTTTTGTTTTAAACCACATTGATTGCATTCACTGCATTAAAATATGATCTATTCTGTGATCACATTTAAAATAAAATAAAATAAAACAATACAATATTTATAATTAAAAAAATATGTATAAATATAAAATATTTCCAAAAATCAGTTTAAAAAGCAAAACCTTTTCACTTTTTTATCTAGATGTCAGCCATCCTGTTGCTCGGTGGCTTAAAGACATGATTAACCAAAGGTCACTAATCTGGAACCGCATAATAATGAGGATTTCACACCTTACACTACACTGTTTCTGTTTTTATTTACTCCTAATGGTTAGAGTCTGTGTTTTTCTGACATTGCGCAACAGAAAACCACAAGCAAGCTAATTCACAATCACCAGAGTACTGATTACGAATACCTGATGTCACTTATCTGAGCACTATATCCATTCACTCACCTCAGTATCTCACTGACTGGTCTCAAGGTTGCATACCTCACCACATGCCTCTCTACACCACGCTACATCTCTGTGGCTCTGTGTCTCCAGCCATCTTGCTGGAACTTTCTAAAGAGGATTAAGATAAGGACTGCTTCTTTTCAGTTTCAAGAGCCTAAAGTTATGTATCAGTTCTAAAACTTACCGTTTGAAGTACTCCTTCATTTTGTGTTCATAAAGAAGCTCTAAATCATTATTCTTGTGTATGCCTCTCTATCCAGCCATGACAGAAGACCATTCCCGAAAACAGAAGTAAATTAACAGACTGAACCTTGCTATGGAGGCGCAGAGCCCACTCACCCACAGATCCCTTTACTTGTACGAACTGGTACAAGCACTCCTCGAATCCCTTCAGCCTCCTCCCGTCAGGCCATCGGCCTCTGCACGTCCCATGGCCAAACCCGCAACCTACTCTGGTGAGGTGGCCACCTGGAGTTTTTCTACTCCATTGTTCGCTATACTGCGAATTACTGCCCCATCAGTTTGTGAATGATCAAGCAAAAATCACATTCATCATTTCACTACTGTCTGAAAGGGAGCCACAATGGGCAGAGGGTCATTGGAATTTGCGCAGTCACCTAGTGCGCACCTATGATGCCTTAATTGATCATTTCCGCGAGGTGTATGATCCGGGAGTGAATTCTGTTTCTGGACATGTTTGAAAATTGTGAATTCCATCTAACCATCATTCAATTCCTGGGCTACATCATCACACCAGAGGGAGTACAAATGGACCAGCACAATGTTGAAGCAGTGAGGAACTGGCCGAAACCCACAACGGTCAAAGAACTGCAGAGATTCCTGGGATTTACACATTTCTATC
Organism: Carassius auratus; assembly: GCF_003368295.1. Classification (NCBI taxonomy): domain Eukaryota; kingdom Metazoa; phylum Chordata; class Actinopteri; order Cypriniformes; family Cyprinidae; genus Carassius; species Carassius auratus. The sequence continues at coordinate 23,395,293 of NC_039247.1, read as the reverse complement.
GGCGCTTCATTGCCCATTTCAGTCAATGGTCAGCTCCCTTACCTCTCTCCTCCATCATAAGCCAAAGACCCTCTCCTGGATGCCTAAAGCCACAAAGGCATTTTTGCAGCTAAAAACATCTTTCTGCACTGACCCAGCCCTAACTCATACAGATCCAAACCATCAGTTCATGGTGGAAGTGGATGCTTCCACTCTGGGATTGGGTGCCATTTTGTCAAAATGGAATGGTTAACCCCCCCATACTCCATCCATGCGCGTATTTCTCCAAAAAGAATGTCCCCGGCAGAGCAAAGCTACGACATCAGGAAGTTACTGGCCATCAAGCTCACACTGGAAGAGTGGTGGCACTGGTTGGAAGGAGCTCAACATCCCTTCGAAGTAATAACTGATCATAAGAATCTCCAGTACCATCAAGCATGATGGGCCTAATCCTTTACCCAGTTCCAATTCATGGTAACCTATTGTCATCGGCATAAAAACCTCAAAGCAAATTCTTTATCACAACTTCCTATACCAGATCCCTTTCCTGATAGCATTGAGCCCATTCTCTCACCCACTGTGTTCACATGTCCCATCGTATGGGACGTGAATGAACAGATTCGTGCTGCCACTCTCAAAGAGCCCGCTCTGCTGGGAGGTCCAGAAGGGAAATTGTATGTACTGTAATAGGGAGAAGAATCACATGACAGCAAGGAGTGCAAAAACGGCCACGGAGGGTGGTTTTATTCATAAACTGGTGACAGGAAGAAGGAAGTGCGGGAGTGCTCACTGGCTGGTGTGCTGATAGTGGCAGTGTTCCAAGTGCAGTGTGTCCGTGCGTGGGGTGCTGATCGGTCACAGGCTCTCTGTAGGGGAACAATGAAGAACAGCGTTAGCATCCAGTCTTCTGGAGTATTCATTCACCTGTGTGTCGGTGGCAGCGCTTATGTAGCTGCCGCTTGATTTTCGGTGGGCTTGACTGATCAGCCTGTGACAAGTTTCCCAGGTGTTCCTTGTGTGTTTTCCAGCAATACGAGAAACTTGTGACATTCGGATGTCTCGTGTTCCTTTGGGTCTTGCTCCCTGTTTGTGCCATTGATTAGTGTTGCGATCAGTTTCGACTTGTTCCTCTACACTTGGTATAAACTGTTGAGATTCAGAAGATTCATGGGACTCATCGGCTGTATGCTGAGAGGGTCCATGATGACCGAGTGTTCTGCCAGTTTTGGAAGTCCAGCAAGTAACTTTGTTTCAAGAAACACAATCCTTTGTAGAAGTTTGCAGCAGTTCATGAAACAAATATATTCAACAGGAGCCATTTTCTCTCTTTTCTGTTTTGAATTGAACAATGGCAGTTGTTTTCCCGTCTCTGGAATGTAAGCTGCTGGCAGTGGGAGGCAAAGTCTTCTTTTTGTAGTATTATCCCAGTCCCAAAGAGTTTTTAGTTTTAGTGTTTGTGCCAAAAATCTGTTGTTTGAGCACTGTGCTGATCTGTTAAAATAAAAATCTTAGAAAAATCTGATAATAGTACAGAAAAAAGAAGCAAAGTGCAGATCAGTAAGCTAGAACATCCAAACGATAGTTCCCGTTTTGTTGGTCCTTTCCCTTTCATGAGACAAATGAATGAGGTTATATATGAGCTCCAACTCCCAGACACCTACCGCATCCCACCCACCTTCCATGTGTCCTTGTTAAAAACTTTCACTAATCCACTTCTCCCTCCTTCTGCAGAGCACAAGATACCTCATTTTCCCAAAGTCGACCCTAACTATAGAGGGGTGGAGGGGTGGCCGACTCCAGTATCTCGTGGATTGGGATGGGCACGGTCCTGAGGAGAGATGTTGGGTGGACAAATATGATATTCTGGATTCGTCACTCCTCTCTGACTTCCACCATTCACACCCAGATCATCAAGCTATTAGGGGGCAGGGTCATCCTCACCGTCAGTCACATGCACCAGGAGTCACCATTCGGGGAGGGGGTACTGCCACATATTCACCAGCCACATCAACCACACCAGACACATGCAACCATTCACAATCACCAGAGTATTGATTTCGAACACTTGATGTCACTTGATGTTTTATTTGATGTTGTGAGTATTTACCTCCCATCAGACGTTGGTGACAGCGTCCCATCTAGACAACTTTAGCTTTTCCTTTCTACGGTCGGCGAGGCTTGCGCATTCGATGCTGCAAGTATTGAGCTCCCGTTTGATGTCGGCAAGAGTCTCCCAGCTGGACAACTTACTTTTTTCATCCTATGGTCAACAAAAAGGCTTACCCTTCCGATGCTGTGAGTATTGAGCTCCCATCAGATGCCAGCGAGAGCCTCCCGGCCTCACACCCTTACCTTTTCTTCCTACGGTCAGCTAGGCTTATTAGCACATGTGGAGCACACTTAAGATAATCAACACTAGGGTATAAATACAGCTCACTTACCTCTATCCAATGACGGTTTATCAGCATCCCCCCTCCACCCCATCTCCTCCACTTAGAGTTCATTTTACACTTTTATATCGGGGGGGGGGGGGGGGGTTGTTAATCTGGGTTTTGGGCCATTCTCGAGCTCAGAGCCCTTCCCCAGACAGCACGCCAAATATGCATTATAATACTTCAGCTAATTATGTGTAAGTGTGAACTCGTGAACCAACTTTTGGTGCTTTAGACAGTGTGGGCAGGTGCCAAATCCTGCTGGAAAATGAAATCAGCATCTTCAAAAAGCTAGTCAGCAGAAGGAAGCATGAAGTGCTCCAAAATTTCTAGGTAAATGGGTGCAGTGACTTTGGTTTTCAAAAAAACACAACGGACCAACACCAGCAGATGACACTGCACCCCAAATCATTACAGACTATGGAAACATAACACTAGACTTCAAGCAACTTGTCCAAACAGTACATTCCTTGTGAAGTTCACTCAAATTCTTGAATCGATTTTGCTTGACAATCCTCATAAGGCTGCAGTTTTCTCAGTTGGTTTTGCATCTTTTTCTTCCACACTTTTTCCTTCCACTCAACTTTCTGTTAACATGCTTGGATACAGCACTCTGTGAACAGCCAGCTTCTCTGGAAATGAATGTTTTGTGGCTTACCCTCCTTATGAAGGTTGTCAATGTTTGTCTTCTGGACAACTTTCAGATTAGCAGCCTTTCCCATGATTGTGTAGCCTAGTGAACCAATCTGAGAGACCACCAAAGGTACATTCAAAAAAGTGCTATTTACTCAATTACTGTATAGAGGGAGATTACGGGAATGGATTCTTAAATTATTTTCCGTCCCACTCCCACAAAAAAAAAAAATCTTGACCTGTTCCAATCCCTTAAAAAAAAACTGGGGGGAAATCCTGTCCCAATCCCAGAAGAATGATTCATATTCCCCCCACTCTCACTGGCCAGAATCTGTCAGTTAAAAGTAAAAAAAAAAAAAATCAGTACAGATCACAGCAAGTTTTCCAAAGCCATGAAAAGAATTAAAGGAGTAAAGGTATAGATATCAAGTACCAAATACATGTTTCAAATAAATGTTACAACATACTGCTGCAGCTGCTGTTCTTTCAAAAAACTAATTTAAAGGGTATACAATAAATGAAATGCCAAAAGTAAATCATTGACACCACATAAAATATAAAAAGGTGTAAAAATGTATCCAGTTTAATATAATAAATGAACATTAATAAAATAAAGTGATTCCAATATTTTTTTCCCGCATCATGCTAAAGTTTATACAGACTATGAGACATTCACACTTTCCATAAAGGACTGATTATGGTTCTTTTGAATTGCAAACATGATACTTGACTCTGAACTGCTGCTAAACATTATTCTTTGTCTATAATATTCTGACCATTGGTGCCCGTCTCACACCTATATTGCCTACATTTCATAATTTCATCATTGTTATGTTTAGGGGATGTGCGCGAGCATCGCAAGTCATGTTTACATTAAAGGGGGGGTGAAATGCCATTTCATGCATACTGAGTTTTTTACACTGTTAAAGAGTTGGATTCCGATGCTAAACATGGACAAAGTTTCAAAAATTAAGTTGTATGTTTGAAGGAGTATTTCTGTTCCAAAAATAGTCCTTCCGGTTTGTCACAAGTTTCGGAAGGTTTTTTTCAAGGATGGGTCTGTGTGACGTTAGATGGAGCGGAATTTCCTTATATGGGTCCTAAGGGCACTTCTCCCGGAATAGCGCACGCGCGCCCGTAGAGCAGAGCAGAGACATTCACTGACCAGAGTGAGAGAACAAAATGTCACAAAAAATGTGTGTTCTTGGTTGCCAATTTGACAACCCTGCACAGATTACAAAAAAATAAATAAAAATACAGCATTAAGGGTGTACAGCATGTTTGTGTTTGTTGCTTGTTTTACAAACAAGGCCCAGTTTGATGCCGGATTTGCATATCGTTTATTCTCTTAAGGATGATGCAGTCCCAATGAAAAAGGGTCACGATCGTGTGTTGGAACCGCAGGCGGTGAGTAAAGCTGCTTAAAATATCTCTGTGTTGTTAACTTAACTATCGGCGTGTAAGCATATCAAGTAAACAACATGCGATGTTGGCATCAAACTGCACTTCCCACATGTACACCTTTAAAGAAAAAAAAAGACGACATAAAGTGGAACTTAGTCATTTTCCAAAACCACTAAGCAAATATATAGTTTCGATACAAACCACATAGAGACGTCCTGCTATAGTTGCTGCTGCTGCTCTTGTTCAATTTCAGCCTTGGGATCTGATTCTGGATCATAAATATACGGCTGAATTTGACTGTTAGTCATGGTTTGTTTTGGATGATGTTTTTTCTCCTCACGGTAATGTCACAGTTTCCAGACGCTCTCAACGCAAAAGCCTACTTGCGCTCGTGATTCTTTAGCTCCGCCCACACGTCACGCCTCCAGCCGCTCGTGTTTTTCCGAAAAAAAAAAAACGGTACAGACTATCTTTCTCTTATAAATATAATAAAACTAAAGACTTTTTGGAGATATGAAGGATGCAGTACTACTCTATAGGTACTCAAGATTAACAGGAGATTGAGTGAAAATGAGCATTTCACCCCCTCCTTTAATCTACACCCCGCCTCCACCAGCGCGGGGTGTCGGAATGTTCGGAAACAGTATACTGTTGCTCAGCCTTTTCAAACTTCTTTTTGCTCCCAAACGAAGAATGAAAAAAGAACTTTGTTTGAAGAATACACACTTTTTTTTTTTTTGAAAGTAGATATTTCACTCTCTGTAGATATATTTTTCACACACAGAGTTTTTTAGTTTCTCACTCGTTCACATGACCGAGGTGGCAGAAAGCGCATCCTGTTGTTTTATATTTTAAAAAAGCGCAATGTTTCATTGTTATTCTGAGTGCACATAAATAAACATAGAGAGATTTTAAGAGCAAGTAGCCATCTGTCCTCCAATGAGTGCTACTGTTCAACTTCCACACAGACACTTCAATATTGCACAATTCTCTACGATAACATTAGATTGAGTGGCCATACATGTAAAGTTGTTACTACATAAATCTTTGAGATGAAAAGTCATATTTGAGGTTGATGAATTATAGGTGGGTCCTGCCAGGTGTAATATATTACCACAAAGGCAAGCCATTAACAATCTGTCACAGACTGCGTATATTATTCACTTAACCAGCAACTCCAAAGCAAACAGGAGGAGAGCATAGACAGGGCAACTAGAATTAAGATCAAAGTTGAAATATACAGTTTATAGTTTATTTATGTAAAAGGTATATGTAACAATACAAACTTCATAATCATCGGGAAAAAGGAGGCGGGAACCGGCGGACAATCAACTGAAACTTTAATAATCAAAATAAACACAAAACAGCGCAACAGCCCCTCGCGGATGACTGTTATGCACAAATAAAAAGCAAACACAAAATTAAGTCCAGGCCTGTTCCTCTCACGTCCGTCACTGTCGTCGCTCCAGTTTTATATCCCTCCATCTCCTCTGTGGGACTCGAGACCGGTCGGTCGAGCAGGTGTTGCTCATTTCCCAATCACTCCACCGGCCTCGCTCCTGTTCCCACGTCTCTTGGCCCCACCCCACTCGTCACAGTAAATTTGTGAATAAAGTTGTGTACCATAGTGTTATTATGATTTCTGGTCCCACACACTCCCGCTGAAAATTTTTACTTTTAGGTCCCAGTCACGTGATTAATAGTGATTTTGTTTACCATCCCGCGGGATTCCCAATAAAAATATCAGCCTCTATTTCTGAATGAATCAGCTGTTTGATTGAATCAAATGAATGAATGACATATATATATAGATAGATAGATAGATAGATAGATAGATAGATAGATAGATAGATAGATAGATAGATAGATAGATAGATAGATAGATAGATAGAAATACATATTAGCAATTCATTGAATTGCATTAATTTTTTTTTTATTAAAGTACTTTTTCAGATAACATTTTTTACATTTTTATTTTATAGTAACCATAATTGCTCATGAGAATTTAATAAATGGTAAAGATAATATCATAAAAATAATGTCACAGTCACTGATCTATATGACAATGTATATAGATCAGTGGTTACAATACAAAATATAAAATATATAAATATAAAAATAATAAATAACAACAGGAAATATGACCTAGCCTAGGTTTGTGAGATCCACCCTGTTATCTTATGCTGCATCTGCTCACCCATACTGCATAAGAGCATGTGAAGCATAAGCTGATCCACGGAACTATGTGGTTTTACTGCACTAAAACAAGAGAGCTGCCATACAAGAACATGACCATTGTTCTACTGACACATCACCATGGTTACTCTTGGGTAGTGACCTACTCGCTTGCGTGAAGGAAAATCCTACCTCTCTTGTATTAGGGTCAGCCAAATATAGGCACAATTTATGGAAATGAATTTCACGATAAGAGTATTCTTTTAGAAAGTGGGAAATTAGGTTTTTTTTTTTTTTTTTTTTTTTTTGTGTGTGTGTATTTAAAATGTGTAATCCTATAGTTCCATGAACTCAAAATGCTTACCAAATGGGCAAGCAGTTATAATGAAAATCTCATCATGAGCACTGCATATGTGCTCTGCTGATTGGGGTTTTCCTTGATGACACAATAAAAAAAACTGTCCTGACATCATATTCAAGGTGCATTTAAGTATACTTCTACTTCTGTAGATGGTGTAAAAGGCAACAGCCACTTTGGAATAAATGGATTCACCAGGGCTGCTGTGAAAATGCCCTCCTTGAAGGAAAATAAGTGGGTAGTGTGTGGGATTAGCATTGAGCTTAGCATTACAGACTGAAATTCTGAATCCAGGCTCAAGCCAAGGAAGTAGTGCTTTTGTACATCTCCAGACATTTGTCCTCATGCAAATTGTGTCTGATTAATCTTCTGCTCCTTTTTATTTTTTTATTTTTTACATTAATTAGATTTGAGATTAGATTCAACTTGATTGTCATTGCACATGTAAGGTACAAGACAATGAAATGCAGTTAGCATCTAACCAGAAGTGCAATAAGCAGTAAGTACAGGATATACAGTGTCTACAATATGTTACAAATGTACAATAAATAAGCAGTACTATGGACATCATTTATAGATTTTTAAATACTGTCAGCAGGATATACAGATAGGTGTACTATGAACATACTATACAGATGGATCATGTAATTAGTGTATGTATTCTATAAACAGAAACTATAAACATATGAAAATCATTTACACTAGTGCAATGGACATTAAAAAGTGCATGGAAAAATATTCCCGTGTGCAAATGGACTATTCAGTATTCTATAGAAATGAACAGGCAGTAGTGCAAGTAATAATTTTGTTGTTGTTGTTGTTGTAAACCATATGTAGTGTTGAGGAGGGGTGATGAATGTGTGTGTGTAGGGAGATGGTGGTGGGTTCAGTGGGCAGAATTCTGTAAGGACTCTAGGAAAAAAGCTGTTCCTGAATCTGCTGGTCCTTGTCTGGAGGCCCATGAAGCGCCTCCTGGAGGGCAGTCTATGGTCAAGGTGAGAGGAGTCCTTAAGAATGCTGCAAGCTCGACGTAGACAGCATTTTCTCTGGATGTCCTCAATAGTAGTAAGTAGTGTCCCTGTGATGCATTGGGCAGTTTTCACCACCCTCTAGAGTGCTTTGAGGTCAGCAACTGAGCAGTTCCCATACCAGACTGTGATACAGCTGGTCAGGATGTTCTCGATCGCACATCGTTAGAAGTTCACTAGGATGGCTGAAGACAACTGGTTCTTCTTCAGTGTCCTAAGGAAGAAGAGTTGCTGGTGAGCCTTCTTGACCAGGCTGGAGATGTTTGTGGTAAAGGGACAGGTCCTCCGAGATGGTGGTTATTGTCTAAGTGTGTGAGCACTGTGCATACTGCATCCTCTTTGCTCCTATTGCTACGGTAAGCAAATTGGTGTGGGTCCAGTGTGGGTTGGAGGCAGTCCTTGAGATGTGCTAGGACCAGTCACTCAGAGCACTTCATAGCAATAGGTTTGAGTGCTCCGGTGCAATAGGCATTCAGGCACGTCAGGGAGGAGTGTTTTGGCACTGGCACAATGGATGTGGACTTAAAGCATGTTGGCACAGTTGCTTGGGTGAGTGACAGGTTGAAAATGTCTATGAAGACCCCTGCAAGCTGCTCTGCACATGCCCTAAGCACACGTCCAGGAATGCCATCCGAATTGATCCGACTAAGTTCATTGTAGACGTCTGTGGAGGTGAGTTTGAGGGGTTGGTGGTCTGCTGATCTTGGTGGCTGTCTCCTTGCTGTCACTATTGATGCAAGCAAGTTATTATGCTCGTTAAGGAAGGAGACTGTGACCGTTGGAGTGGAGTTCCTTGGCTTGCAGTCACTGATGACCTGGATGCCCTGCCACATGAGTTGGGGGTCAGAGTTTGAAACGTTTTCAAACTTTAGCTTGTAGCAGTACTTGACCTTTTTGATGCCCCTGTTCGGGTTAGCCCTGGATTTGCTGTAGGCCTGAGTGTCATCTGGTCTGAATGCAGTTTTGCAGGCTATCAGCAGGAGTCACACCTCCTTGTTCATCTGTGGCTTCTGATTAGGGCACGTTGTGATCTGTTACTTGTAACACTGTCAATGGTGGTGTTGATTTAATCCAGTAGAGAGGAGGTATAGATATCAATTAGCCACAGGCAGCCTGAGTCAAGCTAACATATTCCAGTTTGTGTATTGAAACCTGTCCTGAAGTAGAAAGTCTGCTCCTTAGGCTACATTTTGATGGTCCTCACTAGCCACTTTTCCACTGTCAGGCCAGATCGGGCCAGTGCTTTAAATGGACCTGTAGCACTAATGAGACCAAAATAGTGCTGCGTTTCCACCATCGGGCCAGGAGCTCCGCTGTGCTTCACTAAAATCTGCCCTTTACACGCTTCTCAGGAACAACATCACACTACCCTTATCAGAAAAATAATAAGAAGTAAGTCACGGGAACTAGCACGATCACAAAATGAACATGATAAAAGCAGCCGTTTGTTTGCATGCTTTGGCAAACATTTAAATCCAAAAGAATAAATGTATTACTGTAGTAAATGATAAATTGATCTTAATGAATACATTTATCAGGATTGAAAATTAGTCACACAGAAATAAAGAGTTATGAACATAGCCTATACTTGCTTATTCAGTTAAGTCAGTTTTTTTTTTATTTGTAGTCAGAGTAGCCTATATACATCACATTTAGAAATAATGATCATTTCCATATTTTACAAAAGCTACCAAAAAAAATATGTTGTTAAATTTTTTATGACATAGGCTATGCGGAGCTAAACTCTCAAGACAAGACTTATGACAGACAAAATATGTTACTAAATGAATACACAATTTTGTTAGTGAATAAGAAGCTGATGTTTTCAAGTGGTCGCATTTACCATGTTTAATATGGTAATGTTAATGGCTAGTGTGCATAGTCTTTTACATTGCTTATAAATATTTATGCCTTGTAAGGTGATCGTAATCCACGTTGGATCAAGATATTTTAAACACTCGCTGCTGACTGAAAGTGAGTTCTTACTTTAAAAAGTTTTTAATGTTAATAGCTGTTAGCTTTATGAAATGATTAGTGTTGCTGATGCTCTCCAGACGCAGAGAAACTCCATATTTGTTCATAACCACTCCTCTAACCCTAGCTGGCCCACTTTGGCCCAAGGTTTTCATTGGGTCAAAAAACCCGGGCCGTTGGCCCCGAGGAAGCAACGACGAGGCATGATCAAGCCCCGGAAGAGACAATGGAAACACAACTGGTACTGGAACGCGCTAGCAAGTGCGGTTTTGGCTCAACAGTGGAAAAGCGGCTACTAATGGCTTCAAATGGTTGATGAGGGGTGAATACTTGAGGCTGATTCATACTTCTGCATTGAACTTATGTCGTAGCCTATGCATAGACGCACATCCTAAACCATAGCCTACGCCGTAGCCTGACGTGCACTCCTCCAAATATCCAACAGCGCATCAATTCTATGCATACTGCAAGTGCTGTGATTGGTCTGCAAGAACCCCTCCTTCCATATGTACTTGAGTTTTGTCAGTGTTGATCTGCTGTGATACAAGTCCTTGTGGAGACGTAAAGAATGCCATCTTCTCCAGTTCCGTTGTTGTCCCCTTTTGTAGTTATAAATAATTATTTAATGATTTGATATTTATTTGCCACCATCACGGCTATAATGCTTCTACAGGTTATACCAGCAACATGCATGTGTACACTGCAGACTAGTGGATTGCACGTGTACTGCACGTCGACACAGACAACGATGCAGAAGTAAAAATTTAAACTGACGCTAAGCCTATGGCTTAAAGCAGGGATAGGCAATTCCGGTCCTGGAGGGCCACTATCCTGCAGAGTTTAGCTCCAACCCTAATTAAACCCACCTGAACAAGGTAATCAGTGTTTTTGGGATTACTAAATAGATACAGGCAGGTGAGTTTTTATGAGGGGCTGAAGCTAAACTCTGCAGGATTGTGGACCTCCAGGACCGGAGTTGCCTATCCCTGGCTTAAAGGCTATGGCGTAGGTCTGATGCAGATGTATAATTCAGGCTTTAGGGGTGAGAAACAAAGAAATGCAATCAGACTGCCCCATGTGGGGGAGGGGGTCACGATGTAAGCTCCATCAATGTTTGTGTAAACATTATCAAAAAGTTTTGTCTTTTCTAGTGTGGCATGAAACATGTTGATGGAATTCGGGGAGCACTGTCTTTAAGTTGGAGTGATTAAAATCACCCACAGCAATAAAAGCAGCCTCTGGGTGAGCAGTCTGTTGTTTACTAATGGCCATATGCAGTTCGTTCATAGCCAGCTTGGCATTAGTATCCGGTGGAATATAGGCTGCAGTTATAATGGTGGAAGTGAACTCCCGTGGCAGATAAAAAAAGTCAACACTTAACCATGAGAAACTCTAGGTTAGCTTTTGTACAGTTTGTACACCAAGCTTTGTTAACATAAATGCATAAACTGCCGCCTTTGGTCTTGCCGGAGTCATCTGCTGTCCTATCCGCCCAAAGCGTGTAGCATCCAGCTAGCTCAATAGAATTATCAGGTACATCGCTGTGTAGCCACAATGATAAATGTGCTTTAACAATGCTTATGGACCGAATGTACGAAGGAAACTGTTAAAATAACCACAGCATTAACAACAATCTTGAAATAAGAGCAGAGGTTTATCTGAGAATCAGCTGCATGAAAGTAGCGTTTGTTGCTTTAGCAAACATACACCGGACGTGTTTAATATCTACTATAGCATTTTATTTCGTAAAAATTAGATAAAAAAGTTTTCACACTGAAAGAGAAGTGATTTCGCTCTCATAGACGTGCCAGGTTATATCTGCAACCAAAGTATATTTTCTACCTTATTCTGTGCAGAAAATTTAAATAATAGCTAATTAAATGTAGTAGCCTATATAAAACAATCATAAAATTGCCATAAGGAAAAAAATATCATTATACAAATGATTTTTGTCCAGCGGTGTATTTGATTTCTTACAATAAATAAGACAATTTATTGTACAAATAAATAAATACAAATTATAATAATTATGATAATACATAGGCTAAATATATATAAAATGATTGTATTTGACATTTCTCTAGTTCATCAGTTCTAAATTTGCAAAAATCATTCTTGAATCGAATCGAAAACCTATGAATCGTGAATCGAATCGAGCCCTAGTCGCAACAGACCCCTAGTAGCAAAACACTGTTTAGAGAGGTATCCGAGGATACATAGAAGGAGTGGCACCCAAGATGAACAGGGCTTTTACTAACTCAAGAAAGGGCATGAAGCAACCGTGCAAAGCTCTCACAATATAGGATTTTATAAAGAAAGCAGAGCACTAGCGTGCAAACTTACCACAGTGTGGATTTCAGAAAGTGTGCAGACTTCACGTGCACACTTATCATAACATGGATTTTAAATAATGTTCTAAGGAGGGGGCTCTCATGGCACTCTGATTCAAAAATAAATCATTGGTGATTCAGTAATGTGTCTGTGCAATCAGTCAAGTGTCCCCAGCTAAACAAGCCAAAGGCGACAGTAGCAAGGAACCAAAACTACATCAGTGAAAGAAATGGAGAAAAACTTTGGAAGAAACCAGGCTCAGTCAGAGGGCCAGTTCTCCACTGGCCTGACAAAACCACCGTGGCATGGTTTAACTCCAAGCTGCAACACAGGTGCAGAGTTCTTATCTGGTTCCAGTGGTCTTGTGCCGATGGTCGTCAAGGTAATGAGGTCTTCACAGGGGATCTGACTCTGGGACGCATCTAGTTGTCATGTTCTCTGACATTCAGGGCTGTAGAGGTTATCTCTAGGTGCTGATCCACCATCAGGTCTGGATACAGACTGGATCCGTATGGCTACACTCTAAAAAACGCTGGGTTGTTTTTTCAACCCAACTGCTGGGTTGAGGCCGTTGGATAGGACTTTGGGATGTTTTAACCCAAGTTTGGGTTGAAAATAACTATCTTTTTTAACCCAGTGGGGGTGGGTTGAGGACGCGGACGTGAAGGAGAGCACGCACGTCACGTCAAAATCGTACGTCTCTCCAGTGCGAGCAGCCGCCATTTTCTCAGCGTGATAGAAGCGAGAAGCGAGTGAAAGACTATGGTAAGTAACGTTAAATATTCAAAATGTAAAGTTATCTTTTATTGTTTACCCGGTTGTATGAAAGGCGGAAACAAAGGAGCTTAACGTTATATCTAACGTTATATAAAAAAAAACGGACGCGGTTTTCGCCTCGGACACGGAGGTCTTAACTGCCTCATGTAACGTTACTGAACGGAGGATGTACTTTTAATATAACGTCTGTGAATGTATTTTGTCATATTTACATAAGATTTTACATTATCTGTTCTCTTTGAGGCGTTAACAGACGGTTATGGTCACGGTTACGCTCATGTGAATTTGTCTTTTTTTTTCGCGGTTAAACTGAATGTATGTTTGTCTCCTAAAGGAAACGGCATTGTGTAGTAAAGACTAGCATAATTATTTTGAGGCTGTTGAAGTGGTAACTGTTAAAAGTATGTTTTACATGTAATGTTTCAGACTTGTCCAGCTCCTGTCTTCATTGTCCTCGCGCTGAGAGTTAAAGACACAGAAGCTGTTTGTGTGAGGAGTCACAGACCTGTGTGAGGATGAGGAGGAGGTGTTCTTCTGAAGAGAGGGACAGACGGTTTAAGGAGAGTAAACTTCAGAATAACATCAAGTTATCTTTATTTTTACTAAGACTAAAATAATGTGTGTGGTTTTTTTAGATGTTGAAATCCAGAGACAAGATAACTTCATTCTTTTGAGACTGATGTAAGTTAAATTATTATTACTTTTTTTTTGTTGAAAATTTATGTTTCTGTTGTGTCCTGCCTGTTAACTTCACATTTTGATGCAAAAACAATGTGATTTTATATATGTATGTATGTATATGTTAATTTTTTATTGAAACCATTGATGCCCCTTCTTTGCAGAACTCAAACTAACTGGAGTTAAGGACACAGAAGTCTGCTTGTGTGAGGAGGTGGTTTTCTCAGCTTCTTCTGAAGAGAGGGAAAGATCGTTTAAGGCAAGTAAACCTCATAATTTCATGTTATCAGTTGTTGTTTTTTTACTAAGAGTAAAATAATGTTTGTTTTTTGTTTTTGTAGATGTTAAAAGCAAGAGACATGGGAGATCATCATTCCCTTGAGATTTTATGTAAGTTATTTTTAGAAAGTAAATGTTTCTGTTGTCTCCTGCCAGTTTACTTCACATTTTGATGCAACAACAGTGTGATTATGTGCTCATTTCATTAAAACCATTGATGTCTGTGTTTTTTATTGCAGAACTCAAACCAACTTTGGAGTTGTCTGATTTGGAGAGTCATTATTCTTGGTCTGCGCTCTTAGAGGTAAAGTTCACACAAAAAATCATTTACTTGCCCTCAAGTCATTCCAAACCTATAAGACTTTTGTCTGTCTTTACAACATAAATTAATATATTTTTAGTTTTCTCATAATATTTGTTAATCCATTTATAGTTTAGATAATCAGTATTTTCAAGCTTCATAAATATAGAGTTATTGTAGAAGTAAATTCTGATATTTATATATGAATACATCTTAAATTATATGATAGCAAACATGTATGTTCAAAATAAAATACTGCTCTCCCAGACCAACAATGGAGGACACAAAAAGAGAATATTAAATATATTCATATGTTTTCCAAAAAATTAACAGAGTTTGTATGAGTCTGGAAAAACATGGGGAGAGTAAATTATGAACATTTTAATTATTTGGTGAACTAACGGTTTGAAGAGCAGCCCTCCATGTACATGAATATTGTGAGGTATGTGAATGTCATGTCTGTTTTAATGTTTCAGTAAAGAAGCTTTCTGAAAGCAATATTTATTCAAACAATATTGCATGTCCTCACACTAGTGCTGCCATTATAGCCTTCATGAGAGCTGTGGTGGACTGAGACATTAAACAACAGCACAAAGTGTTGAAACTTTAAAACCGATTATTTACCTATCCTTACGGATGTGAATACACCTCTACCTGAAAATGGATAGTTTAATTAAATGTTTAATTTTTTCAAATTTGTTTCTCTTAGGCCACTGATGAAGAGCAGGCGGTGACTGGGATGAATGCTGGTCAGAGAGGAGAATCTTCTTTCCCCTAAACTGATGCAGCGGTGGTTTTAAAGGAGGACACGGCCCTGGATGATGTAAAAGATGTCAGATGCTGTGCTGATGGGTTTTCTTCATGATTACATCAGTTATGCTAAAGAGATCATGAAAATTGACCGTGATGCATGATCTGTATTCATGGACAATGAAACAAACTGTAAGTGTATAATTTGTTAAAAAAAAAGTTAAATGCTTTTTCTGTGTTGTTTAGTAGAAAAGTTTACACTCTGTCATTCATACACCTGCTCACATTCTTTCACACACACACACACACACACGCACGCGCGTCTGTTAAAGGTTATAATATCAAAGTTAATGTTGTGATTTATTTGTGTACTGTCATGCCAGAATAGTTGGAAAAAAAACTAATTGTAAATTTATTGTAGGTGTTTTCGTATATTTTTATACAATATATACAATTGAACAAAGTCCAATTTGATCTTAAGTTATATTCATCAAATGTTCAATGCTTTGTTTATGAACTCTGTAGCTGTTAATGCCATCCTTTTCTGCATTTCTTCTAACATGTTACTTTTTGACTTTTCTCTTGTTTTTAATAAATATTTTCCTTTTGGTAATTATTATTTGTGTGTAAAAGTGATATTTAAAATGAACAACATTTGTAGGTTTAATGCCTAGCTCAATTTGGGTTAATTTTAACGTAGAAATGCATTGTTTCCCCACATGGCTGCACTCTGCGAGTTTATTTTCTGCCAGCAGGAGGCGCTAAGAGCGGGAGAGGTAGGTTTCTCCGGTAACGGCTGCAGAGCGGTGCTGAGCTCACAAACGCTGCCTTATCAAGCACATGCGAAATGATATTGAACATTTTCTAAATACAGTAGTTTTCCTTCTGAAATACAGTGATAAAAAAAAAACACCCGCTCTGTTTTTTTAAACCCTGCAATATAGTCATTTTAAACCATAAAAAAGGCAACCCAGCAGGCTGGGTTAAATATGATAACCCAACTGGTTGGGTTAAAACAACCCAGCGCTGGGTTCGTCCCTTTTTGACCCAGCGCTGGGTTGTCAAAATAACCCAAATTGGGTTGTTTTCAACCCAGCAGTTTTTAGAGTGTATGGGGACCTTGGAATAAGAATAAAAGAGACTAATATTAACGTAGATGCCATTCTTCTTATGATGTAGCAAGTAGCATAGGGTGTTATGGGAAGTGTTCCAGGTTCCGGTTTACCTAATTAATGCAACCTAAAAATCCTTAAACAGATTTGGATTATAGAAATTTGATGGTTTATTTAGTGTATTCCAAATTATAGGTCTTTAATCTAGATCTAAACTGACAGAGTGTGTCTGCCTCCCAACAACGCTAGGTAGATTGTTCCAGAGTTTGGGCTCTAATTAGGAAAAGGATCTTCCTCCCACAGTTTATTTTGATATTCTAGGTATTGTCAAATTGCCAGAGTTTTGAGATTGCAGCAGACGTGAAGGACTATAATGTGATATGAACTCACTCAAGTATTGAGGAGCTAAACCATTCAGGGCTTCATAAATATTTAGCAAGATTTTAAAATGTTTTCGTTGTACATTAGGGAGCCAGTCCAGAGGTGACAGAACCGGGTTAATATGGTCATATGGTTCTAGTAACAACTCTAGCTGTTGCATTTTTAACCAGCAGGAGTTTGTTTATTGAGCGCACAGGGCAACCACCCAATAAAGCATTACAATAATCTAATTTACTTTGATGTGTTGACTTACATACTAAAGCATACAATATGTTAAGAACTTGTTTATATTTTTAACTGTAGTGTGTTATTTGATGTTGCATTTAAAGTTAATATATTTACTGTACTAAACTTCAACATCACCATTACAAATATATTTAAATATATTACATAAATGTTTCAATATATAGGAATTACATTTAAGTATATTTTAGTTTATAGTAAATGCTTGTCAGCACATTTAGCAGTACACTTTAACCATATTTCACATATTTCACATTTCACAACAAGAAAAGTCATTATGAAATTTCATATAAAACTATTTTTAAGTACTATATACTGTAAGCGGGGCTAAAGTTTACCAATAGGGATTTAGTATGCGTTTAAGCTATAATACATTTTCATTTAATTTCAATCATCTTGAAATTAAGTAACATTAATGCAATTAAGTTAATTACATCCTGCTTACACTTAAGTATATTATTTCTACAATAAATACTCTTTTTAAAATTAAATGCTTAAATGTATTCACAAGGGACTCTTGTTACCCATGCCAATAGTTCTAATATTTCCAGCAGTAAAAGTGGTAAGGATGCATTAATATTAAGTTCTTAAAGCTGCAGTAGGTAAATTTTGTAAAAATATATTTTTTACATATTTGTTAAACCTGTCATTATGTCCTGACAGTAAAATATGAGAGAGATAATCTGTGAAAAAATCAAGCTCCTCTGGCTCCTCCCAGTGGTCCTATTGCCATTTGCAGAAAGTCATCCGCTTCCGTTAAGAAACAACCAATCAGAGCTGCGGTCAGTAACTTTGTTTGTGTTCAAAATGTAGAAAAATGCATATAATAAGCGAGTAAACCATGAATCCATTTTCCAAACCGTGTTTTTAGCTTGTCCTGAATCACTAGGGTGCACCTATAATAAGTGTTTATATTCGGACTATTTTAGATCAAGGGGGTACCACGGCGGAGTAACCCAGTACCTTTGTGATTCTTCATAGACATAAACAGAGAGAAGTAGTTCCGGCTACGATGTTCTTCCGCAAGACGCAAGCAGTTCTGTTTATTAAACGCTATGGCGTCAAAAGTTACCTACTGCAGCTTTAAGTACACTTAAGTAATATTAAGTAACATGTGTCAATTGTATATGACGAAGCATAATGAGGTAAAATCATTTAATAAATATGTGTAAGCCTAGTTCAATAGCATATTCAATTATAATCCTTGCATCATGGATGACCATTCTCAAAATCCACCTGTCAAATAAATTTAGTAAGTCATCCTCTCAGGTTACTTAAAAGTTAAACTAAAGAAACAATGCAACATACTAGCCAGGTAAAATGTGTTTCAAAGAGGCTCTAGAATGCAACATAAGTACTACATATAATGCAACACAACAATTAGGGGTGTAACGATTCACTCGTTTTCTCGATGCAATGATTACAAACCCTGTCGATTCATATGCATCGATCTTGAAACATGATTTTTGAATCGTGAATCGCCCGATCTTAAACAGCAATCGATTCAAAATGCTAAGAATCGAATGAATAGCGATTTCTATAGCGATTCAATGCTTTCAAAATGTATACACATTAAATAACTACACGCACGAATTAATGGAGACCTTGAAGAGTGTTCGTGAATCGTGCCTCTGTCCTTCAAGCGCTCCACCGTTTACCGCCTGATGAGACTGTCACAGGATTGCGCTCGCACTCCGTTCGTCTCTGACGCAGCTGACGTGTGATCGTGGCCAGTGCCGGAGACGTCGACAGCTGTATTTATTGCATGGACGGAGCAGAAATGTAAGTGTCTAAATCATACGCACAGATCCATTGAATGATAAATGTTTTTAAACAATGCGGATGAACCGAATATACGAAGGAAACTTTTAAAATTAACCACAGCATTAACAACGACCTTGAAATAAGAGCGCGAGATTTATCTGATAATCAGATGCATGAAAGTAGCGTTTACTTCCTTAGCAAACAGACATCTGGCGCGTTTTCTCTCAGAATCGATCGCTGATGGAGAGGAAAAGTTAAATAGAGATGAAGACGTTTTCACACTGAAAGAGAAGCGATCTCGTTCTCATAGACGTGCCAGGCTATATCTGCAGCTAAACTGAATAAAAGCAGAATGAACTGATGAAAAAAAAAAAAAAACCACAAACAATTTATGAATGATGCAGTGCTAATTTACATTTATTACAGTACAGAAACTATAAAGTATATTTTCTACCTTATTCTGTGCATGAAATTTAAATAATTGCTAATTAAATGTAGCCTAGTATATAAAACAATCATAAAATTGCCATTAGAAAAAAAATATCGATTACAAATGATTGATTATTGTCCAGCAGTGTATTTGATTCATTACAGCTAATTAAAAGTAATTAAAAAAGAAGATAATTCCCTGCAAATATTTTAATATTTTGCAAAATATTAGCTTATACATAATACTCTTTAAGCTCTTTTTTAAAAACTTGGTTTACATACATTTTTACGTATGCCATGTCGCATCATTAAACTAGCATTTAACAATGGACAAAAGGTTAACCATAAATGCTACTGTAATTTGCCCCCTGACTAAGCATTTAAAGAATTTAGAAGAAGCATTTAAATAATCCCGTGAATGCACTTAAAGAATGCAGAATCGAATCGTTATAATCGAATCTAATCGAATTTAATTGTGAATCGAATCGAATTGAATCGTTCTAAATTTGCAAAAATCGTTCTTGAATCGAATCGAAAACCTATGAATCGTAATCGAATTGAATCGCTGCCTTGCCAAAGTTTCACAGCCCTAACAACAATAGATCAATAATGTACTATAGAACCAACGTCGTTCCTGGAGGTCCCCTGCACATTTTGAATCTCTCCTTTGTCTGACACAACCAATTCAGGTCTTGGAGTATCTACTAATGATCTGATGATCCAAATCAGGTGTGTTTGGTTAAGGTGACATGGAAAACATGCAGTGTTGTGAGGCCTCCAGGAACATGGTTGAGAACCACTTCTGTAGAACAGACTTTTGCCAAGTGACTGTGATTAAACGCAATTTCTTGTTATGCTATGAAAGTGTTCCTCTTCACGACGGACTCACTCCCTTGGGAAAATCAGCCCATTTCTGGCTTTATTTTTAAAAAATGCTTTCACTATATTTAGACAAGCTCTTGGGAACATATCTATGCTGCACTGTTTTCTACATGCAGATCATATATTCACCCATCCTTTTTGCCATGACTACAATAGCCTCTATAGCCTTTTTACAGATTCTCCCTAAAACAATTACAGAAAGGAATATTTGATTTTCATTTACTTGGAATGGTTAGAGATCCAGTGTCAACATGCTTATTTTGCTACAGCTTTGATCTGTTCATCCAAGCTTTAAATGCTAATAGACTTTGTTGGTCTTGTCATGAAACCAGACCCTTATTCAAACTACATCTGATAGTTGTGAAGCACCGAATTTGCTTCTGACACACAGGTTACCTACTATAACTTCTATATTGTGTGTGCACTTTGTCATAAATTCATTTAATAAGCCAAGCTAAACTATTGTTCAATAGTTGATGAAAGTTTATAGGCTATAGTCACTAAGAATGCATTATCCATATGCATCTGCAGGATTACATTTAGATTAAGCAAGATAAATAGCATCCATAGATTGAGGATGTGTTCATGTCTCTCTAAGAAAACTTGATGCATGTTAAATGTGAATAGACTGAAATAGGCTATTCTTATCCTAAGGAACATCCACCGACTACCTGACAAAACTTCTACAAACAAACCACTGTAAAATTGATATCTACAGAATGTATGAGTGTATTTTGCCCTCCAGTGGAGAATAGGATGTACGACACCATTATGAGTCCAGCTAAATGGCCTGCTAGCTACATATTTTAATTTTAAAGCTATCTTTCACTCTGCACATCTCAGTCACACCACACAAGTCAGCCAGTAGAAAGGTTTGCTTTCATTGCTGAAATGACTGATATCTACAATCAGTTTCTCAGCCTAGCACAGCTAATGACTGTAGGCATGTGTGTGCATTAGTAGATGTGTAGAAGCTCTTTTGCCCTCAGTCCTTCTCTCTAGGGGGTTAGGAGTAATGGAGCACAGCAGTCAAATCTAATAACAGTTGTGAAGATATTAGCTGGGGCCTATGGCCCCACATGCTGCTATAGCGATTTAATCTCACTTCAAAATATACTGCTTTGAAGATTTAATAGGCACCGTTTGCATCGTGGATAAAGATACGGAATAAATGAGTGACATGCCACAAGGCTCTGTCTTAGGTCTTCTGTTGTTTTCTTCTAAAATATTATCATTATTATGGAATAAATGAGCAGCGCGAATCATAAGAGTCTTAAAATAACATTTTGTCATTGACTTCAAAGGATATGATTCTGCTTACCTTTGCATGCAAAATCATCAGTGTTTGTAGGATGGAATACTAGCATAATGCTTACTGTATACCCTATTTCATGGCATATATTATATTCTGCTAACTATTTATTTAAATAATCAGTGAGAAAAAAAAGGTACAAAAGCTGTCACTTACCCTAAATGGTGTATACGTTAAAGGTAAATGTTGATACATAAATGGTACATATGAGTAACTTTTGAAATGTTACTGCCCTAGTGACAGATTTTTCTGAAAGTGTATTCAACAAATATTTTAAACTGCAAATTTAATGTTTCATAACATCCCAAGGTTGCAAAACAGTGGTACACTGAACTGACTGTTGGTACACTGTGTTGAATGTTGCTACTGTAAATTCAGTTTAGTACAAAAAAAAAATCACATTTCATTTTAAAAATAAGTAATGAAAAAGATTGCAAAGTTCATTTTTTCTAAATTTTATTAACTCCCATGTCCCAAAAAACTTGGCTGATATTAAAGCTTCTACCAAGAAACCACAAATTGATCCTTTTTTTACTTGGTAAATTACAGGCCATGGATAGATCAATAGACTATTACATCCTCTTGCAGAAAATTATGTTTGCATTTGTGAACAGCCATTGCTGCATTTATCAAATCTTTATCAAAACAATTGTAAGTGTGGAGTGTATTAGTGATAATGGAGGGACTGGAATACCAGTAATTTCCTACAACATAATTCGGTATTGTTCATTAGACCAAAATGTCTAATGATAAGCTGTTACAGTAGATGACAGTCTGAATGGGGGAAGTGTAATGTCATCAGATCTGGGTGTCAACTTTAACAGCAATTCTTGAAAACATTTTCCCAGTGTTTTTACAACATACTTCCACATTACGAATATTTATGAAACATGCTCTCCATACCTGATACAAAAAAAAAAAACTGCCAGTATTCATGACCTATCGATTATTGAAATGCATTACATTTACATTACATTAACATTTAGTCATTTAGCAGACTTGTGACTTGACAAATGCAGACAATGGAAGCAATCAAAAACAACCAAAGAGCAATGATATACAAGTGCTATAACAAGTCTACACAGTTCACATAGAAAGGGCTTTTAAAAAATATACTAAATGAAAAGAAAACAGATAGAATATAAAAAGATTAGAAAGCTAGTTAATATATATATATATATATATATATATATATATATATATATATATATATATATATATATATATATATATATATATATATATATATATATATATTATTATTTTTATTTTATTATTTTTTTTTTATATTGATAGAAACCGATATCCTGTCAGTTTCTCTACACAAACTTCTGTGGATTCAAAATGCAGCTTTCAGAGTTCTTACAAGTTCTGCCAGAAAGACTCAGGAGGTGAGATACATCTCAAGAGTATTTATTTACAAAACCAATACAAAGAACAGAATTATTTTGCCGTAGGCCCCATCTGTAGCTTGAATCAGACGTTGTAGATTCCAGCTATTCCTGCCAAAGATGAAGGCAGGGTGGAGCCTACCCCTGCATGAATGGTGCCAAACTGGTGGTGGTGGGGAGGATGGAGAGAAACGATGCGCCAGTATCTGCAAACACAATGAAGGATGAGTAGAGGGCTTTTATTTTCCTTTTGTTGAGTGCCGATTGGCAAGATCCAATTTTAATATGTGAAAAAAATATCATTCACACTATCATTATCTTATTTGTTTTCTCTTCTTCTCCCTTGGAATACCCATCTCACATTGCCTGTGTTGCCAACTGCAGTTTATGCCAGACAGACAGCAAAGGACAGCTTCACTGACCACTGCCTGCATCTCTTTCAGTCAAATTTAGGATGGGATTCAAAGACTTCAGTGTGCCAACATACTTCTGATACTAGCCAGACACAAAGAGATGCTTCACAGACCACTGCTTGCATCTTTACCAGGCATTCTAGGATGGGCTAATACTGTAATGTGCCAGCTAGCTGATACCAGCCAGATACTGTAACAAGAGACTCCTCGCTGACTGCATCTCTACCAGCTGTTTTAAGTTGGATTGCAAGGCCAACAAAACCTGCAATATCATCCCTTATTAATCCCCCCAAATCAGAATTAAAAGAAATACATGTGGGAGATAAAAATAACAAATGTGGGCACTGGGTTATGAGGTCCGTTGGCATGAGAATGTTATATGCATTTTGAAGTGGCACAGACATTATAGTGCTTCCCCTATGCTGTCTCGAGATATCTATAATGCAGTCCAGTTTTCTATCTAGATTTTGCATGGGTTTATCCATATTTGCTAAAAAAAAAAAAAAAAAAAAAAAAAGAATGGTTTCAAAAGAACCATTCAGCTAAGAATCAGGAAACAGCATGCAAGCTTTATGCTGCCTCCACATACTATTGGAATGTATACCATTACAGTCATGTATATTTAAGTATATCAATAACCTTTTTATGCATATTGCAAGTTGAATTTAGAAAACATGTATGATTACTAGTGAATGGGGTGCTATATTTTATCCAAAACCTGTTAGATATTGGCTAAATATCTTCTATAACTTTTGGCTTAAATAAGAATTCTGCAGGTATGACCTCATGACTGGGCCTTCCATCATGACTCCTGTTCTTTTCGACAACAAAGCACCTGAATGTGACAAACTCATAATTGAGCCACTTGGATGTTTACAGGAATGTTGTTTGCACAACTGTGCATCTTTCCATGCGTAATATTTTGCCTCATGGCATTTGTTAAATACATTATAAGTGTCCCTGCTTTACTGTGTTTGTGGAAAGTTAAATCAGAGTCTTCAGGAGAACAAATGCTGGAGCACCAACAGAAAGTCATAAGAGTCAGCAATACACTGTCTATACACAGAAATGACTATGTCTGTGCTTTTGTATGTATTTGTGTTTTCAACTGAAAAAGAAGTGCCTCAAAGCGAGAGAGATTTTATTTCAAGTTTTCACATGACAGAATATATGTATTTATGTAATTCATATTTCACGACAAAACCCCATAAAATTAATGAGGTCAATTAATATCGTGTATCATTTTGGGGCAGACACATTGATATCCATTTGGAAGAACCCTGGATCAAATTATACAACATAGAAACAGTCATGTAAGGGCAGGCTTTAGAAAACAAAAGTGACTCCAGTTTTAACTCTTTTTAAAGCTGGAGAGTGAAGAGTTGAAAGAAATCCAAAAGAAATTTGAAACTCTAAAAAATTTTTTATTTTAAACATTTAAATGTGATGACATCCTTTATGGGTCTTTGAAGGAACTAGTCAAATGGCTTACCAAACTTTGAGATTCTTGATGCTGTACTTCATTCTAAAAGGTGAGTTAACAATCTTAAATTAAACATCTTTATTTTATACACTCTATACAGATTAATTGCTCACTTATTGCTTTATATCAATACATTTTAATTTCTTTGCATTTTTTTTATCCTACATGTTTATCAGTAGTCATTCTGTCTTTTTAACCTATTACCTTTAGACTGAATTCTCACTGATTATGTGGGCTTATCTATTCCCTATAACCCACAGTGACTGCCATTAAGCTCTGGTCTCCTCCCGGTTGGTTGATGAAAATGCCATGTCAATATGAATATGAGGCACAAGGAAGTATCCCGCACTTGTCCCTACAGTGGAGAAGTCCCAGGAACCAGCTCCTCTGTCACCTGATCAAGCACAAAACGTACAGCAACTGCACGGCTGGATATGCAGTGCACTACCACCCAGGGAATGTTACTCTCATCATCGCTGAGGTAAGGCAGGAGGACTATGGGAGGCATGTCTGTTCTGTGAGCAAGCCTCATGAATTCTCAGACTTCAGCATTGAATTATACCAGAAGGAAGGTGAGGATGGCACATTAAATCAACATTCACATTAATATATTTTAATTGAAGGTTGTTACGTTTCCTAGATTGAATGCATGAACCGTATCAAGTTTCGTACTAACTCACATTGTGAAATCTTGTAATATGTTTAGATCTCTCTGCTGAATTACCAAAAGGCAAGGTAGATCAGTCAGGTAAAGTATGTAATTGTATTCACTTAATTGAGAATTTCAGTTCAAATAGCATTTATCAAATAACATGGGTATTTTTTGAGATGATAATAGTTTATTCATTGAGTACCTAACTCTTACCCACAGGTTCTGCAAAGGATCATTTATTTCTTCTTGGCTGCAGTCTTTTTGTATCCATATGCGGGTAATAAGACAAGAATAATATTTATCATCAGAATAATGATCACCAGATTAATGTTTCATATTAGATGCTATATACTTTGAGACAGGGGTTACCTGGGATTGCTACAGTTCAAAAATAAAAAGTCAATGTTTTATTATAGTTTTTTTTTTTTTCATAACAGTACCACTGGGTGGCAGTCTACTCATAAATATCACTAAAACATATTTTAAGATACAAGGCCTAAAGTAACGTACTTGATGATTTATGTTTAAATATTGTTATTTAAAAAAATATGTATTAATCATTGCATATCAATTTTATGTAAGTTAAAAAATAGGATATATTATATATATGTATATTTAATACAATAATATTAAATTATATAATTTTATATTTAAAATAATATAAACATAAAACAACACAACACAAAAACTGCACAATGCAATGCATCATTCAAAATATTAGGGAAAAAACATGTGTGGAAAATCAATATGGAAAATTATCACATTAACATGGCCTGTTTTATAGACTTTTCTTTTGAATGTAATTTATTTATTTAAAAATAAGCATGGGTACAAGATTTAAGTTCTTTCAGACCTATCAACCAAGCTGCTTTGTGCATCATTGTTGTCACTAATTCATAATGCACAGTGTGTTTATGCATGTGCATGTTTTATAAATGTGTTAATAGTGGGGAGGTGTAATGCCAAATCACCATATCAATTAAATGACAAAAACACAAAGGTTTTAAAATACAGAGTGACATCTTTTGTTACAATTTATTTGCCTTTCAGATGTTTGATTGACGCTTCTTAAATCAGAATTAATTTAGGATTGTGATGAAGTGACACTTTCAGAATGAACACTGAGTAGTGCTCTTCTTTACAGACACATTGGCTTGTATCCATTATAGGGGTCTGTGACATGAGCTTGCCTAAAAGAATGTTTCACACATGTATGTGTGCCTGAAGGATTCTGGCCTGACATGTCTGCCTCCTTCTCAAAGACAATTCAGCCTTAGAGCATTTAATGTTCGACTTGCTATTTTAGTCAAAGTCATACAACATAATAGGGACACTAATAGCTGGAAACAATGGCAGTTGTGTACATGGTTTATACATAAAGATGCTGTAATAATAAAGTTCTCATTGTCATCATTTCACTGTGGCTAATGTAAATATATAATGTTCTTAGTTAATAAGTATTTTGAATTGTATATTATATATTTAAAAATGTGTAAAGGAGCAAATGTGCTTGTATGTCAAAAATTAAGAGGAAGAAAAAAAATAAGCTTTCATTTAAACAAGATGCACCAGCAGTTGTACTGTATATGTTTAACTGGATTTATGCATGCCATTTGAGATACAGTGCTCTAAAGTCAGCTTTTATTATTAACTGTCAGCATAGAATAATACATTAGGATATTAAAATAAAGGTTTGTTTTTTTACTGTGGCGGTGCCATGGCACACTGATGGAATCAGATGATGCCATACTTTAACAGGCTTACTACTGTGTGGAACTTAATCTTTACCATGATATTTACACTGTGTTGTTCAAAAGTTCGGAGTCAGTAAGATTTTTCTTCTTGTTGTCTCCTTCTTTTTATTCAGCGAAGACACACAGAATTGATGCATACTTTTGAACTTTCTAATTACCAAAAAATATAGTATAAAATAGAAAAAGTTTTTTAAAAATTAAAAAATCTTGGGCCCCAAGTATACAGGGTTTATGGGACAATAAAAGCAATACTGGGGTAAGAAACTGTCATTTCATGTCAGATTTATAATATGATTTGCATGCATGCTTGTGGATTTTGAAAGACAGAACTCTTAGCATCTGAATCATCAGGTTCTCTCATTCGATTTGTTATGTAACATCCACAAAAGCTGTTCATTTAAATCCAAACACAACTAGAAATATCTTATTTGACCAGACAGGGAGGGTTGTAACACTTTTCAGTGCATCTGCTGGATCCGCCAAGGGTTCACAGATTTGGACAGTGTATACGGTAGAGATTTCACACAACTGTGAGAGTGACTAACACACACCTACGCTGTCTGTTGTGTTTTTGGAGTTGTTAGCCTATGTTTTATGTATTTGTTTCCTAATTTAATTTGCTATTGTTTAATTAAAAATGTTTTATTTATTTACGTTTTTGAAACAAAATCTTTAGAATGAAATGAGGGTGGAGGGTGGTGCATTGGCATCACTTTTTATTTTATTTCCACAATAAATGTATCAAATCTTATAACATGCCCTAAATTGCCTCTGGTAGTGGTGAAGGTTGTTACAACAGCACATATGTATTTATTTAAGGTTATAGGGATACGTTGTAAATTTGTTGTATGCGATTTTGAGACAGATAGTGAAGAAGAGGGAGAAAAACACATGCAAACGTGAATATTATGAAACAAAATGTGTTAACTATATCTGCCACCCCTGGCAATATATATATATATATATATATATATATATATATATATATTTATATATATATATATATATATATATATATATATATATATATATATATATATATATATATATATATATATATATATATATATATATATATATATATTACATTAAATATCAACGGTAAACGCTTCTTACACTTATTACTTATTAGTTTTGGCTGAAACTAAGGTTAAGCCCTACTTTTCTTCTTTTTTTCCTGAGAGATAGTTGTAAAAATATCGAAATTAAGTTTTATACAGTGTTTATACTTAATTTTTAATCGATAATAATCCCCACGAAAGCCCGTCTGTGATGTGGATTGTGTCGCGCGCTCTGATTGGTCCATTCAGCTGAAGCGCACATCATCCAGACAGCCAGAGCGCGTTCAGAGAGCTCTACACACTGAAAGAGAGAGAGAGTGAGAGAGGCAGCATCTTTTCTGATATATTCTTCAGTCATAGTTTTACTGGACAACAAATCTCAAACTCCACAAACCTGTCATCTCAAATCGCTATGGACTGTCGAAACGTAAGTGAAGTCCGTGTTTATGTTTGTAGCAACAGCTTCAAGAATAAACTTATGAATTATGCCTATTAAAGATTTCGGTCATTTGTGACAGACTGAGTGTATGTGCTATAGAGAAATGTTCGTGATTTTCGATACATTTCCAAAAAGTCTGTTGTTTACAAATTCAACTGTTTCTGATTTCCAAATAGTTAAGGTACAACTGCACTTGTAATTGTGTTTGTTACATAGTCCAGCAAGGACGATTTAAGTTGAGTTAATATTTTAGGATTTACGGAACTGCCTGGCATTGATTACATTAAAATATTAAACTTACAAATTAATTAAAAGTTGAGAGAGAATCTGCATTATGATTATAGAGCTAGATTAATCAGCTAAAATCTCCGTCATCTAAGTGACTGTCGACAGTAAGAGGATTTAACAGAGAACCTGCTGTGGGGTGTAGGAGGATTTTAAACATAGTGTATTTTAAATAATTGTATCAATATCCTGGCAGAGGGATATAAAAACACAGTTTATGGCAACAAGAACTGGTCGTGTTTTAGCTTTTAGTCCGTTAATTATAACAGTATACAGAGAATAATTTGGTAATGTTAATTCTCAGATAAATACTTCTCCACAGGCTTTTCACTGCGTGATGGGATTGAAATTAAGGAGAGGTGCTGTGTGTGCAGTTGTGTGTGGTGAGAAGGGTCACTGGTTTGACGTCAGGCATTCATAAGTGCTGATTTTCAGAACTGACATGTCTGTATCTAAAGATAGAACACTTGAATGATTGATCAGTTCATCTTTACAAGCTCAAACACAATCACTGTGCTACTATTTCCAAATTACATATCAATCATATTACAATTATTAAATAAACTAGAGACTGAAAGCTGTGAGTGGTTAATGTCAAGTTGGCTAAATTGTTCCTTCACATTGGTTTTACCTCTAAGCAGGTGTACAAGCAGTCGGCTGGTTACACAAGTCATCCATTGCGTGGGATTGTTGTGTGTTTGTGGGAGGATTCAGAACTTTCTAGAAACACCAATTATCTGTGTATAATTTGAAGATGTGGCTGTGAATGATGAGACAGATGGTCCTTTGCATGTTCCAAACTGATGGGAGATCTTTCTGATGAGACATACTCACAAGTAAAGCTCACACAAGATGTTCCTTGACTGATGATTGGTCTCAGGAACAGTGTCTGTCGTGCTTGATAAAGCTGTGTTGTTAGATACATTATAAAAATAAAAAAAGTAATTGATTATCTTTGGTGTGAATGCAAATCTAATAGCATATAAGGTAGAATATCTAAGGTTGTTTTTAAGGGTCTTTATGGAGAATGATCACAGTAGGAGCCCTAGGCTTACATCCTTGTTTGATGTGTAATAGACCATTGTTTATCCCTAAATAAAGGTGCAGAAACCTCAGAGGAGTGTCAGGCTTACACCTCACTCAGTTGGATCTTCACACTACTGTTAGCCTGTGAGGCTCTGAAAGCTTTCAGCTTCAGTCCCTTGGCTGTGACGCACTCCCAGCAGGCAGGGAAAATGAGTCGAGCGGTCGGAAACTTGAGGCTCGCTAGGGACCACTGACAGCTTGCATCCCACTGGATGAGGAGCATAAAGAATCAAAGAAATAAAAAAAACTAATGTACATTCCCCTAAACATAACAATTTACCTTTGAGTTACTGTGTACTTCAATTTGATTCTTAGAGAAAGAGAAAACATTTCAGAAAGAGAAACTTATAACTTAATGGAATAGTATTAAAGGCATAATTAACGCAAATAAGAAAATTATGTCATCATATACTCAACCTCATGTCATTCCAAAATTAGATATTTTGAAGATTTTTGGTAAACACATTTTTTGATGACCACTGACTTCCATTATACAGTATGGGCAAAATAATTTTCTTATATACAGTATAAGGCAGTATAATAATCCTATGAATCACAAATGCTGAAAAGCACACTCATCCAAAAATAATTCATTCAAAACACATTTACCAATATCTAAACCTAAAGCCAGCACGCACAGTTGCTCCCAAAGGAATTTTTTAATGGGACTTTCACTAAAAACTGGGCTGGTGAAGAGTACCATTAAACAATTCCTCTGGGAGCAAGTGAGTGCCAACTTTAGGCTTTGACATGAATACAACAATACTCTCCATTAGCCACTCTTGCAAACAACACTATAAAAGTGAAAAGACTCCACACATTCCACCACAATCTTTAGAAGAACCAACACACTGTAATCGCAATTCGCAAAATTTACTTTTTGGTAAACTGGTGGCTAATTCGTGTGAATTCATACAATTTAATACATTTTTGTACAATCTGCTTATAGTACACCCCACTTAAAGGTGGGTTTATGTTTCATTTTTTTCTGAAAGTCATACGTTTCTGTACAAATCACTTCATACAACTTCACAGCAAAAATGTTTCTAATGCGCTTCTCATTTCATCAGTTTGAAAGAACCTCTATAGCAGGGGTCCTCTGCTCTGGACCTTTTGGACCATTTACACTCTTAATAGAGATTGAAGTTAGAGTGTCAATTTTTCATTTGAGTGATAGGTGGCAGTAATGCACTTTTAAGTCTGCGATCCACCATAAAGCAAGAAGAAGAAGAAAGAAGCTCACGCACCTGCTGCTGAGAATGCTCTCAAGTTCTAATAGTTTGTGAATCAGAGGTAAAAAACGATACAAATACAGTTTAGTTTCTTGCACCGACTGATCGTTTTGTGTCTTTACACATCAATATATAGTCACGAGCCGCAGGGTGTAATCTGCTTTTGATTGTGTGTGTTTATGTTTAGTTTTATTGTATGTTTTAGCCATGGTTCCCATTTACCTCCATTATACGACTGACAGACTGCCACGGTTTGAGTTAAAAATCTCTGTTTGTGTTCTACTGAAGAAACAAAGTCACCTACATCTTGAATGCTCTGGGAACAAGCAGATAAACATAAAATTTAAATTTTTGGGTGAACTATCCCTTTAAGCCAGATTGGATCAAATCCAGAGTCCAGAGATAAGGAGCCCTGCTCTATAGGCACCTTCTGGTACCTCAAATATCCTAATGTGTATTCAAGATCCATACTTATATAATGTCATTACATATTCATAATATATACATATTCCTCAAAGCACGTCCATTGTGAAAGGGTTAATAGAGGAATCTCTGAAGCAGGAATTAACTGGATTCCTTTTAGAGACATGTTCTGCAATCTGCCTTAATTTTACACTTGATACAGATTGGTATCATGTGGTGTTACACTGTGACAGTTTGTTGACACTTCGGTGTAGATCATGACACGGATCTGTAACTGTTCATCTGTCATGTAGTCATAGCTAAAATGGCTGACTGTGTTTTATCTCAACTGTAGGAAGGATGCACTCAGCCACAAGATGAGGACATCATGGACATTCCCCTTGATGACCCAGCTGCAAACAAGGCTGCTGTTAAGATTCAAGCTGGTTTTCGAGGTCACATGACCAGGAAGAAAATGAAGGATGACAAGCCTAGAGATGAGGTTAGTAGCATTCGAAGTACATACATTTGCCAGGGCTGACTTTAGTTATATAAATTGAATTAAATTTAATTATATAAATTGAATTAAATTATATAATATATTCTATCAATCTACTATGATTTACAGATTAGATTCACGTGTTTAAATTACAAATATTCTTATATCACTACTAAAATTATCTTTATTAAAGTCTGCATTGTGTTATATCTAGTACCTCCATGGGTGTGCATTAATTTGCAATAGCTCAATGGCCGACCTTTTTTTATTATTATTTTTTTTTATTATTATTATTATTCTGCATGATTACCACATGACCTCAAGACATTTTTAAGCTTAGCCCCCTTAAAACATTTTTATATGTAGAAAACACATCTTTTCACTTCCGATCTTGCTTAGAAACAGCACAAGACCTTTAACTAGTTATAAACTGTCCATTAAGAGCAAGGCAGAAAGAAATACAGCTGTAATTTTAGCTCATAAGTTTAATTTTTTAATCCATCAGCCAGTCCTGTAAGTCACTATCTTATTTAAGGTTGAATATATATGTGATTTTGTCACTTCTGGGAAATTAAGGCTGATCGATATCCTAATCAGTTTTAAATTATCTTGTAATCTGTCATGTATTGAAAGCACAATAACCATTAAAGGTTTATTTGGAAACTACACAATCGTGTCTGAAACCAGCAGACATCAGTATGTTTAAAATGGTATCCTAGCAATACTGCCTTAATTGCTTGTTGCTAAGCAATACTACAGATGGTACCCAGTTAATGTCATGTGAGCACCCTTCCCAGTTGTATTGCATATATGTATGGTAATCTTTTAAACAAAAATAATTTCGCATTTTACAGATTTTTGATGAAATGCCTTCTGAAAAAGATTTATTTCAATACATATCTTGGTTTGAATTTAGCAGCTCTATTTCATGCATCATTCATACACAACACAGTCATCTGCAAATGCCAGCCTTTCATAAGCATCTTTCAGGAGTTTTGTGTCATCTGTTTCAGAAACAACGAGAGCAGAAGTAGCTAAGAGGACCACCATCACCACTGCCCGATAGCACATCACTGCAATAACCAGAGCTCTTTTGTTTAACAAGAACCCTTCAGTGTATGATACGAAAGCATCAACATCCCAACTACATGCAGTTTGCCACCTGACTCCTCTCTAACACTTTCCTCTTCTTCCTTTAGCATTTGTGTGGCTGTTTCTGACTTGAAACAGGTTCACAGTGTGACATTATAAATTTGATTCACTTTAAGAAATTTGTTTGTGATCTGTCAGCTTTCAAATCCGAAGTGTTTTCCTTGCTGCTTCAAGCAAGGCAAGCCAAATACCCTGTCTGGAGATTTTTCTTATTTATTTTGAAGTTGTGCTTTACTTCTTTGGCTATACTGAATATTACAATATACAAGTATATGCATTTACTAAAAGTCAATGTTTTTTCTAGCATAAATTTTGTTAATGGCTGTTAAATAAAGCTAATTAAGTTCCACATATCAGCTTTCTGTGTTCATTGGACCTGTTACTATTGGCATTTTTGTGTTGAAGGTAATAAAAGCGTTAATTACAGCTGATGGAAAGTAACTGCTCAGATATGTTTTTAATTAGTCAAAGGATGTGGTTTACATGGTGAATATATGCAAGCTGTGTAATACACTGAGAATATTGTTCATATTTCCAGACAGTTTGTGTCAGATCCATGTGATTCAGTGAAATATTCCCATATCTTAATCAATCTTTCAGACAGTAAGACTGTATCCTTAAAATAGCACAGATGCTCATTAAAAATGGATTTGCTCAAATGCACTCCTTGTGTGCTGCCCTGCCTGTGTGAAGTTATTTATTTATGTGTGTGTGTGTGTGTGTGTGTGTGTGTGTGTGTGTGTGTGTGTGTGTGTGTGTGTGTGTGTGTGTGTGTGTGTGTGTGTGTGCATTTGTGTTCAGATCATCTCTTAGTAAAATACATCATTTTTAGCTTGTGTTCTTGTAGCTCAACTAGTAGAGCATGTCTTTAGTGGTGCCAAGGTCTCATACTGATAAAATAAATACTGATAAAAGTGCAGATGCGCTGTAAGTCACTTTGGATAAAAGCATCTGTGAAATGCATACAGATAAATGTAATGTAAATGTCACTGGACTGCATTATTGAACTTACTACTCAGGGTTTTAAACAAGGAGGTCTGTAATACCTGTAAAAAGCTCTTAGCATTTCCATTAATTTCAATGGCAGTTGCATGGCTGGTGCATGAAATCACAGTAGTGCACAATTAGAAATGTGCCATCAGTAAAAAAAACTTTAAAAGAATATTAAAGTGCAAACTGAATGTCATGTTTGCAGTCGCTTAACTGTATTTTAATTGCAATTCAATGAAAAAGTGTTATTGTTTAAATGTATTTTAAATGCAATTAGCTAAAGTTGAGAGTGCTTTTTGACTTGCTAGAGTAGAACATACAGTATTGTTCAAAATAATAGCAGTACAATGTGACTAACCAGAATAATCAAGGTTTTTAGTATATTTTTTATTGCTACGTGGCAAACAAGTTACCAGTAGGTTCAGTAGATTGTCAGAAAACAAACAAGACCCAGCATTCATGATATGCACGCTCTTAAGGCTGTGCAATTGGGCAATTAGTTGAAAGGGGTGTGTTCAAAAAAATAGCAGTGTCTACCTTTGACTGTACAAACTCAAAACTATTTTGTACAAACATTTTTTTTTCTGGGATTTAGCAATCCTGTGAATCACTAAACTAATATTTAGTTGTATGACCACAGTTTTTTAAAACTGCTTGACATCTGTGTGGCATGGATTCAACCAACTTGTGGCACCTCTCAGCTGTTATTCCACTCCATGATTCTTTAACAACATTCCACAATTCATTCACATTTCTTGGTTTTGCTTCAGAAACAGCATTTTTGATATCACCCCACAAGTTCTCAATTGGATTAAGGTCTGGAGATTGGGCTGGCCACTCCATAACATTAATTTTGTTGGTTTGGAACCAAGACTTTGCCCGTTTACTAGTGTGTTTTGGGTCATTGTCTTGTTGAAACAACCATTTCAAGGGCATGTCCTCTTCAGCATAGGGCAACATGACCTCTTCAAGTATTTTAACATATGCAAACTGATCCATGATCCCTGGTATGCGATAAATAGGCCCAACACCATAGTAGGAGAAACATGCCCATATCATGATGCTTGCACCTCCATGCTTCACTGTCTTCACTGTGTACTGTGGCTTGAATTCAGAGTTTGGGGGTCGTCTCACAAACTGCCTGTGGCCCTTGGACCCAAAAAGAACAATTTTACTCTCATCAGTCCACAAAATGTTCCTCCATTTCTCTTTAGGCCAGTTGATGTGCTCTTTGGCAAATTGTAACCTCTTCTGCACATGCCTTTTTTTTAACAGAGGGACTTTGCGGGGGATTCTTGAAAATAGATTAGCTTCACACAGACGTCTTCTAACTGTCACAGTACTTACAGGTAACTCCAGACTGTCTTTGATCATCCTGGAGGTGATCATTGGCTGAGCCTTTGCCATTCTGGTTATTCTTCTATCCATTTTGATGGTTGTCTTCCGTTTTCTTCCACGTCTCTCTGGTTTTGCTCTCCATTTTAAGGCATTGGAGATCATTTTAGCTGAACAGCCTATCATTTTTTGCACCTCTTTATAGGTTTTCCCCTCTCTAATCAACTTTTTAATCAAAGTACGCTGTTCTTCTGAACAATGTCTTGAACGACCCATTTTCCTCAGCTTTCAAATGCATGTTCAACAAGTGTTGGCTTCATCCTTAAATAGGGGCCACCTGATTCACACCTGTTTCTTCACAAAATTGATGACCTCAGTGATTGAATGCCACACTGCTATTTTTTTGAACACACCCCTTTCAACTAATTCAACTAATTGCCCAATTGCACAGCCTTAAGAGCGTGCATATCATGAATGCTGGGTCTCATTTGTTTTCTGAGAATCTACTGAACCTACTGGTAACTTGTTTGCCATGTAGCAATAAAAAAATATACGAAAAACCTTGATTATTCTGGTTAGTCACATTGTACTGCTATTATTTTGAACAATACTGTATCTATGTAATTTCATAATTAGTTTTATTGGATTTAGTACATCTAAAATCTATAAACCTTAAATAATACTGAATAACACACTAAAGTTAAGATAAAAGTATTTTGATAAGATAATCAAATACTTTACATATTATTTAGTGTTTTAGTTGACACATTAAAATAAGTGTACAAAATTAAAGCAATGTACATATTATTTAGCGTTTTAGTTGAAACATTAAATTAAATGTACAAAATTAAAGCAACCAATTGTTTTAGCCTAAAAATATGTCAATCTTGCAGGACTATAGAGCATAAATATGCAAAAATCGTAAAATCCAGTCCTGCTAGAATCCTAAGGGGTGGCTATTTGTAATGTCCGACCAAAAAACGTATCACATTAATATGTTATCCATCCATCCATTCATTCTCCAAGCCGCTTATCCTTTGTAGG
Organism: Carassius auratus; assembly: GCF_003368295.1. Classification (NCBI taxonomy): domain Eukaryota; kingdom Metazoa; phylum Chordata; class Actinopteri; order Cypriniformes; family Cyprinidae; genus Carassius; species Carassius auratus. The sequence goes on along the minus strand of NC_039247.1, from coordinate 23,358,853 downwards.
GTTGAGGGACGTGTTATCTTGTTCTAGATAATCTAAATATAAAATATATCTAAATATAAAGATAATATTTTCCTGTTGTGGTTTTGTAATAGTGGTTTGTTGTTTAAGTATCACTCTGTTATCTGTTTATTGAAATATTTTGAAATATATATTTTTTAGCACTACCGTAACCTATGGTACTATATAAATACTATTTTGGTAACTTCTTTAAATAAATATTTTGTCAGAAGACTACAATGTTTTGTTGTTGTTTTGTTTGTTTGTTTGCTAGTCAGGTGGCCACTCAGGTGTATTATGGTAAATAATGGGACGGCTCAGTGGCTGCTGCTTTTATGCTCGCAATGATGATTGACAGGTCTGAAAGATTAGGCTCATCCTGAACCTACATTTGGAACTTCATTTATTCAGCTTCTTTATGAATGCTTCTGTTCAGTAGTGAACTGAATTTCAACCGAACCAACTGCAGTCGGCCTGTATGCTTTTTTCAGTCTGCATGTTCTATTCACTGGAGGGCAAAACAAGATGAAATGGCAAAAATGTACTTCTGTGAGCTACTGTCGTTTCCACTCCCACACAGCGCTCTCCATAATCCATTCTAGTTCACCAGAGTTTACATCTTGCTTCTAGGAATTGGTAATAGCAAATTTTTTTTTTTTTTATAAGTTTGCTTTAAGTTAGTTATTTTATGCAATAAAACATTTGGGCAGGATTTTGATGGCTACACTTGGACGTTTTGGCTACACTTTTCTATAATTGAAGCAAGAGGAGCCATATCATCCATCTTTTTCTAAAGTCTGTGGTAAGAGACCATAAATCGTAAAGACCCAAAACATAGTAGGATGGTCCCGCTCTTGCACCACTACTCAGGTGCACAGACACATTCCCACCCGACACTAGGTGGTGCTATACTAAGGCAATTTTTTGTTTTGATCCATAACTGTCGAACCAGAAGTGCAAGAATCAAAATCATGTTTTCATATAAATCCTTTTCCTACAATGACCCATCATTTCCAGTAATCTTGTGATTAAAAAACATGGCACACATGCACACAACCAGACAGAAATATGCCAAATTTCATGAATTGCTGTTGCTCAAAGGAGGCTAATCTCAAGGTGATTAATAGTATGTAATATGTCATTTTTAAATATCTTGGCTCAATTCATTAATTGTTTTCATTTTTAGATGTCAGATGGCAGTAAATGTCATAGTTATTAACATAACTTGGTCAAATAGATATTTTACCAGAGGGTCGTTTAGCTGACATCTCTTTCTTCCCATTCTTTGTTGGCTGTGAAAGAATGCCTGTAGAACTCATGTTTTAATTACAGTACACACCACACAATGGGCAGGAGAAAGTAGAGCATGTTGTAATTATCTCTTCTTGCCCTGTCCCCTGACAGACTTTTTATTACATCTACTCAACCTCCTCAGTGAGAATCAAGCAGTTAAAATAGAGCTGTGGTACAAGACTGCTGCAAGCTATGCGTGTGTAAAAGACATTAAATGTGGTTAAAAATCAGGGTGCAAATGTAAATAGAAGTTCATGGTAAAAAAGTGAAAATGTGCTGCCAGCATTTTTTTAACAGGAGCCTGTAAAGTTTCTACAGGGGTTCTGTGTCACATAGTCACAATGTGAAGAAGTTGGCAGAGAGTCTCTGGATTTGAGGTTGAAAACCCCTTCTTTAAAGGAACAGTGCTGTGTTTCGATTGATTAATAGATTGATTTATTGACAGAATGACTGACTGATATAAAATGATATAAAAAACACAAAACTGATATAAAATGTCTCAGGTTCCTGAGAAGGGGAATGAGACACTATGACATGGAGTTGACACTAACACCATCAACGTGACTGGTGTCTGAACCACATGTAACCTTCACACCAATATTCAATGTCAGTGTCAATGTCACTTTATCTATAAAGCACTATTTAAAACAACTGCTGACCAATGTGCTGTACATACACTCCCAGAAATATAGGTACAAAAGCTGTCACGGGCAGTACCTTTTCAAACGGTACATGTTTGTACCTAAAGGGTCCTTTTCGGTATCTTAAAGGTACATATTAGTACCTAATATTAGACAAGGGACCTTACGTCTCTTACATCATTAATCCAGTAGGAAGTTTGATGTAAGCACTTAACAACCTCTTGTGCCTCCAGCACCCTGCTTAGTTGCTGTGTCCTCACCTCTCTGAACTGTCCTACGACCATCTCAATTGGAGATCCAAGTCCAGAGGGCGAGACCAGGGCATCAAGAAGAAAGGAAAAGTCTGTGGTGCAGTGCAGTTCAGTGAAATAGCTAGCCAGCATCTCCTCAACATCTTCACATATCCCAGCTCGCACAGTCCCTCCACATTTGCATAAATTGAATGCTGAAAGGGAAAGAAGAGATTACAGTATTTTTTTTTTCATAATCTCTCCAACTCTGTGTGAGCACCTGGGAGAAACGGCAGGCTCATGGGGGAGGGACAATCACGGCTTCCTGACACAGATCCAATCTACTGTAGCTGTGCGCACGGGCCATATAATCCAACAGTTGCCCGCATGTGCGGCTGATAGGAGAGAGCTTGCTGCATCCATTTTCCAATCACACCCTACTCCTCATAGAGAGATGGCACCGCGGCAGCATGCTTTCTACTGCATCGGTGGATTCCTGATACTGTGCCTCCTGATCCACAATATCATTCAAGCCAGTAACTGAGGACTGAGAAATAGCAGCCACACTCTGAAAACCTTTGCCCAGCTCCGTCTGATATCCCCTCAGTCTAAGTCTTCAAGGTGCCTTGGCAGAAAATATTTTTTCCCTATTCCTCAGAGAGCAAAGTGCAAGCAGAGCTTCATCATTGTGAGCAATATTCCTCTCGTTAGCAAACAGTTTAACCAAATCGTGTGTTTCCTCAGGTGTCATATGGCGAGACATGGAGGCACACACTTCTCTGAAACACTTGCTGACTGAATTCTCCAATTTCTTCAATAACATGGGCTACAAACAAACGTCTTTAAGCTGATTATGTGTACTACAGACACACTTTTATACTCACAGGTGCTCCGCTTGTGATGTCATGGACTATTATTTCCAGTGAATGTTGACATGAGGTCACATACGCTTCAGACACCAGTCAGGCGGATGGTGTTCCCCATAGCATCAACTCCATGATACACTGTCAAAGTTCCACCTCGAAAGGGAACCAATTAATTTAGATATTACTACATTAGGCACATATTTAGGTTACCTGACATTTTTTTAAAGAGTTCAGAGAGTTTCTCTGTGTGATGTGGCATATCATCTTTGTATGATATGAACAAAATTTACTGCGTCTCGCAGAAGTGTATGTGTGTTATAATAAAATGTTGTTTCCTTTTCTTTCACATATCAACACACCTCTTTAAAAATACTATTTTCCGATCCAAAAATACTCTTCAAGAGCCATTCTCAAAAATAGGTGCTTAAGGGCACATAGTTCATATCAAAGCAAATCACAACTCAAGGAATTCAGCATAGCAACAACCCTGGCATGTCTGAATCCATGAGTAGTAACTGAATATCCTGCGCTGTGTTGCGCTGTGGGATGAGAGCCTTAAGTTGCTCTGGAGCCTCTGAGCCCACTTTACGCCCACGTTAACTCCCACGCGCTCTGACACGTCCAGGGACTCAGCCGGGGGTGGGAGAGTTATGAAATATGAATTTCACTCAGGTTTCCAATGGCAACACAGACAAAATCTGCTATAGTGTTGCCTCCTGCTTCTGTAGGCTCATATGTTCGCCTTTCATCTCTCAGTTTTTGTTGGTAAATATGGCTTTTGTTTATTACAGAAACCATGTTCATGCTGACATATACAAGCTTGTTAAGGACAAGAGGTCATTACACCTACACTGACTTACAGTATATGATGCAAAATGAATTAGTCACTGGCTTCATTACTTCCTATACTGTAAGGATATTCATGAAAGGGAAATGTGCTCATAAATGTTAATGTAAATTTTGATATGGTTCACTTTGCTAGTAGCTTCTAGCCTCTAGTGCCTGTCCAGGAAAGATATTATATTATATTATATAATATTATATTATATTATATTATATTATATTATATTATATTATATTATATTATATTATATTATATTATATTATATTATATTATATTATTTTATTTGCCCCCAGTTTCATCTGACCTTTAAGAGCCACTGTCCATTTTGAATTGGGACAGAGAAGGAGGGGTCAATTTAGTGCTTTCAAACCAGTGGAGGGCAGCATTGAATAAATGTGCCCTATGAATCCCATCTACATAAAGTCTTTAAAAGGTTATAGAAATAATATTTAAACTTTTGGGGAATTTTACAGATCAAAAGCTTTACTACATGATTCAGTTAATAAAACACAAGCACAGAGATTAATGCAGCTTATAACAAAGAAACAAAGTTGTAAAGAGACAGGTGGAAAGATGTATCAGCTTTACATAATATACAGGAAATTATTAATAATCAGCAAAAGTTAAGCAGACTGTGTATTCGTGTGCTGGATTCAATCAAATAAAGTGCTGCAAATTAATTCACAATGTTTTTCACAGAGAAAAAACTGATTATATTTTTAATTTTGTCCAGAAAAGAAAATATTTTGAAGGATGTTGGTAACCAAACAGTTTTTATTCCCCTTGGCTTAAAATATGGGCAAAATACAATGAAAGTCAATGGAAACTGTTGTGAAACTGTATGATTGCCAACATTCTTTAAAATATCTTCTATTGTGTTCCACAGAAGAAGAAAAAAATTAAGTCATACAGGTTTGGAATGACATGAGGCACGGTAAACAATAAAAAAAAAATTGAGTGAACTATCCCTTTAAAAAACTGTCAATGCTGTTTTGTCATTGTTATTTCTCCATTATTTTCTTTCATCTCATTTGTATTAATCTAACATGAGATGTTATGTTGCATTATCATTTTTTAAAGAACCCTGTTATTTTATTATATTATTATCTTAATTACTGAAAGAAAAAATCATCTGTGAAATACAGTAACAGTCAGGCCATGAAGAAACAACATCCTCCCCACACAGTTATTAGCACCCCTTCTCCCCTACACAAACAGACCCATTCACTGACTCACAAACATGCCATCATAGTGCACTGGTTGTGAGAATGCATGTGTGTGCAGGGCTGTGTTTATGAGTGTGTGTTTGTCAGCAGCATGGCATTGCCCAGCCTCAGAAGGAATGACAGGACTCAGAGGTGGGGGACATGCTCTGTGAATAAATCATGCTAATTGTTTTGGGAAGACTGTGAAAGTTCGACCCAAGATGAAGGCACAGAAGGAGGCTTTCTCTCGGGCATCAGCTGCTTTTGCTGCTCCTCTCCTCTTGATCCTTGCCGTTCTGATTCACTCAGGTAAGAGGGACAAATGTAACTTTTTAGCGAATGATAATGTTGTTGTCCTAGATCTAGAACTTGTTGCGTAGTTATGGCTGGTACACCAAAGTGTAAAATATTTCAAGAACTTTAATGTCATTGCATATTGTAATGTGTAGACCAGTAAATATGGAATTTAGACCATTTTGGACACTTCTGTCACTTCTATTATAATGGATGAATTTCATAGCATAAGGTAACAAAATCTCCAATAAAGTGGGAAACGAATAATGCTACACCTTTCTTCTGAACTAGAGTCCCTTTTTGAGTTTTTCTAAAATCTTTTAAACAGTTTCCTGGTGTCAATATGATTTTTAGCAGGTGTTTGGCAGCCAGAATGTGTAACAATTATTTTTATCTTAATAACAAAATATATATTTTGTAATCATTTGAAACTAGACAAATCGCTTTTTATGAAATGTTATGCTTAAAAAAGTGTTCTTGCATTTTTAAAACTCTATAAAGCATACTGTATCATATTTGATATGCAAATGTCTGAAGCCCTAAATGATCAACACTTTGCTGAAAAACCTGTTTGACACAATATTCTACATGCCCTTTGTTGTCTGACGGGCATTTTTAGGAAGTAAAAGGCCTTTCTAAAATTTGTACACGTCTTTTGCTGTGAAATCTTTTTCAATCTTTAAAATATATATATATATATATATATATATATATATATATATATATATATATATATATATATATATATATATATATATTAAATGAGACAATAACTTTTATATTGTTAGTAATGTTTAACTTACTTTTACTGAAGCAACTTGACTGTCCATCCATCTTTTTTTTTCAAAAATAATTATTCATCAAGTTTTTGAGGACATTTATTTGCCTCTCAGTCATCATTGCACTGCATATATTTCCCACCAAAATAAAAACTATTGATCATCTAGGAATTTAAATATAATCTTACAAAAACATACTGGCATATATAGAGCGATAACTGATATGTCTATGCATGTTATGTATGTTGTCTGCTATATGGTATCACAATTTACATTACAAGTTTTCAGAATTTCATCTTACTTTCTGGACATGTAAATATCAACAATTGCACCAATTGCATATTTACAAGTATGTTCACAAGTTCAGACTCTGAATGAAACTGATGTGTTTTTTTTCCTCCATATATATCATAAAAGAATGATGTATCAAACATTATACTCGAAAAACATGCATGCAAAAAAAAAAGATAGAGAAAAGTAAACAAAAATAGATTTTTCAGACAATTTTTTCATATGTCAGGCTATTCAGGGTCAAATAAATTCCATTGGATTTGATATTGGGTTATATAATGCAGTCACCTTCATACATTAGGAGTATGACAAAAAAAAATTAAGATTGCTATACCACACTCAAATGAAAATCGAAAAAAAAGTTGAGTAAAATAAAAATGTTGTTTTTGAAGGTTTCTATGTAATGCTGTGCTTGTCTGAAGCACTGCCAGAGAAGATATCAGCATTAAGACAGTAAGTTACTAGACGGACAAAGACGACTTACAATGTACTTTATATTGCTATTTACAACATCATGAAACCCATTCCTATCCTCGCATCACGACTGCTTTAAAAGCTGTTTGTGTTGTACAATTGGCCAATGTTGTCCTCAACAGAGTCACAGGAGCCCCGTGTGTCACTTTTTATCTAATCACACTGATTGTAGGACCTTTTCATTCCGGGAAATTGGGCTAAACAATTCAAGCTTTTGTGTGCACATCTCTGGCAGGCCTTTCCCACTGTATGCAGTTACTAAGGAGATGAGC